>NC_061771.1:11990000-12310000 GCF_022458985.1 Mugil cephalus | reverse complement strand
TATACATACAGACTTTTAAGTATGCATTACACTGGCAAATTGTAGCAGCAGAAGCGGTGACTATCTAGCAGTCACATAAATATTTCAAATGGAAGTGAAATCTACACTCAATGCATTTTCTCACATTTCTGTAAAAGGCCATTTGAGTTTAACTGGAGCAGCAATTGTCTGTGGGTTAAAAAAATGTTTACAGCAGTCTGACGAGCAGCAGAAACCTTCTTGTGAGCGGTTTGTATTAAAACTAGAACATTGCAAAGAGGAAAGCAGACAAGACAACGGAGCACTGTCAGAAATTACTCACTCGTATGCAAAGCAAACCTCGGGAAACACTGACTCTCTCGTTAAAATATGCAGCGACAGAACCAAGCGAGCAGGGCCCTTGTTTGACATCCCTCTTACATCAAATGTACCACTCTCACCTCTCCAGCCAGAAATGCTGTGTGTGCACTCTCCTGCTTCACACACACAGACACACACACAGACACACACACACACGCACACACACAAATCCAAATACCTCTGACTTATCAAACATTTTTCTTCTTCTTCCTCGCCCCTGGCTCTCAGTCAGACAAAAAAGCTCTTATATAATCGGAAGCTGAAGTCTCCCAAGTCTTTGGAAACATAATTACCCAACATGCACTGGGGATTACAGTACAGTACAGTGCAGTGCCCTCATACACAACAGTCAAAACGGCACTAACCAAACTAAACTAAAATAACACACCCCATATCTCAAAGGTTCGCCCTGGTGCCAGACATGCTGATACTGTTTGGAGAAAAAAACTAAGAAAAATACTTATCATCAGCCCATTTGTGGATCAGGAAGTGCGGCTACTTTTAGGGAGAGCGAAAGGGACGTGGAGGGAGCTGACTCAAATGTTCTCTGTCTCCTACAACTTGTCCATTTTTGCAAAGTAAACTAATACTCAAGGAAAATAAGAACAACCCCGACCTTTCACTTCCTCCCCTCCCCGTCAATTCATGCATAATTAATGCACATGTAATGGCCTTGCTCAAACATGACAGATCAGATCAACACGGCATCAAAGGATAACTCTAGTTCCTTTTAACCTGCCTTATTTTCCAATTATGCGTCTATTGTGTTTCCTTGGGCTAACGATGCATTCCCAAAGAGAAAAAGAGGTTCAAAGAGAAAAAAATAAATCCACCCAACCCATTTAGTTGGAAATTCATTCAACTCCACGACATGATACTGTTCCTCTTCTACCAAAGCATAGCCATACATAAAGCGCTGGCAAACAGATCTTTGTCAGAGCATGATCAGGTCCCAAATGAGCAACTTCAGACCAACAATTCACCACAAAAAAACAATGAATGGGCACAGCATAGGCTACCTATGCTGTGGTGATCCTGACCCTGAAGAAGATGAAGTTATCTTTCCAAACAAATAGATTTTTTTCACTCCTTCTGAAATGAAACGCAGAAATTAGCTTCCTGGAACAACCATTTTCTTAATTGCATTACGGATCTCCATTGGGGGACACTTGCCTGGATAACCACTTACCAGCACACTCAGTATTTCATCACCAAGATATCAACTAAAAGATGATATCTGGCCAGATCAGCCAGACTGAATCCCTGAAGCCCTTGGTACGGTTAAGTTATGAGCTGAACTTCAACCTCTGCCGTGTATTGGTGTCTACATCCTGGCATGATCAGAAGAACTTGGGGGATGCCGTAATAACCTCACAGTGGACAACATTACTTGTTGCACCATCCCCAAATGAAGTCAATGAATGCAGCTTTGAGATGAGAGAATACATGAAAATAACACATTTATTAGAAACAAATAATAATAATTAACGCCTTGTGTCTGCTAAAGTTTTACCATTTCAGTGTTTCCAGCGTTTAATAAAATATGGGCACAGATTAATTTAACATGAGTGCAACCAGACAATGTTCATGTGTGAGAACAGGTTGAGACTGGCTCCCTCACCTAGGGCTCCCTCTCTGAAGACACATCGCCATCCGCCCCGCTACTGGCGTTGGGGTCCGGACGGGAACGTCCAGCACCCTTCTCCCTGCCGGACTCCGAAGGGCCCTTGGAGCGTGTCTTCTCCTTCCTCTGCTGCTGCTTCTCCTGCTTTGACAACTGACGGAAAACAAGAGAAGAAGGACTTCCTCATTAATTCATTCTGTATCTCGTTATTGCCCATGCAAGTACAATTCATGTCAATAACAACTAACTACAAGACAAATGTCACGAATAACAAATAGAAACGGATGTCTTTTAAGACGGTCCATTTAAGTCCGTTTTATGGTGGCATTAAATTATAACCCAGGTTTCATGATGGGAAGAGTAGCTTTTCTCCACTGCTTGGGCTATGACACACCAATACAAGCATTTTGCCCATTTTCAAATGTTGTGCCATCGATGAGCGGGTGCGGCCCAAGCTTTTGCAGTGTGCCCTGCACCGTTGGCACTCCGCAGATTTTTGTCAGCAGCTTTTCACCTGAATCAGCACGTTGAATCGGCAGTGGAACAAGTCGGTAAGAGAAATCACTGTGATTGGCCGCTTGGCTTCGAGAACCAGAGAATGAAAAGAGAAAGCGAAGTACTGAAAGTAAATAAAACAACTGTGGAGCAAACGCTCAGCGTGATTCCAGAGACGCTGGCTCTGTACGATGGTTTCACGCTCTTCCTACCTTCCTAGCCTCCCTGCTAATATTATCTGTTCATGTTGCCCCAGAAGAGTTACTTCCTTTCAGGCACACCATGTGCGCCAGATGGTCATGGGACATAGTTATTGTGGTGTGTTCAAGTGCAACTTTTTGGCTCACACTCCCTCTTATGCCATTTTATCCATTTATTAGAAAGTTCTCTGCTTTGTGTGAATGAATACACCACTTGGAAAACAGTCTTGCAGCCACAACATTAAAACCACTGACAGGAGAAGTAAATATCATTGACCATCTTGTGATAATACCGCGTTTCGGACTTGTAGACCTGACATTCATGTGGATGTTACTTAGACATGTACCACCCACCTACACCTAACCAGGCACCCCCACACCATAGCAATGACACTCCTTGACTTCTTGATTTGAGTTGTTTTGAGGAACAACTCAAAAAAATAAGAAGAACAGTACAAGGTGATGACCAAATTCATACACTTGACAAAGGCAATTGTCTGTATTAGTTAGGAGACAGGTTAAAGTCCCTTTAGTGAAAGTAATAATAATAATTGAAGCCAAGCCTTTTTTAGTCCACGGACTCGGACAATGACGTCTTACATAAACATACCCAAATTAATATTCTTCAGCTATTTTCCTAGTGGTTTGAGGTTTCTACTGCTCATCCGGATAAAGGTTAAACTATTAATAAATATAAATAATATAAAGACTTTTCCCAACTCTTTCTTAACTTTTAAAATTTAATATTTCCCCTTGGGCTGAACTGTAGCTGAACCCCCATCAGTCCGATGTGGCTGGTGGCTCAACGTGAACACGCCACATCATGACTTGCAGATCATGACCTTTTCAGTGTGTTCAGAAGCCACCCAAAGGTCCCAACATGCATGAGAATTAGTACAACTAATTAAACATAGGAGGAGCGCCTTGTCTTTGTGAATACGCGACTGCTTCTAGTCTCTCCACATCAGGAGCTGTTCTGAGCCGTCATATGATCACATCAATGAGTCCGTTGTTGTGACTGCACACACTCCCTCGCACTTCAAAACAGCTCTCTCCACAACGCCACTCGACACGACTACTCACTACTGCAATCAAAGCCGCTGCTCCTCCTCCCTCGCTGTGCACGTTACCGTTCACAAAACATCCCAAAAAGGCCGTAAACGCGCTAAAAGTTTCATGGCTGCAAGGGAAATATTTATGACCTGAATGTCATCTTAAAAACCCAAAGCATTGCATAACACATTACATTATTCAAAGAGCAGGAGAGTAGCTAATGTTATTCGCAGCTGAACCCATTAACACGCTCCAGTGTCAAAGCAGGCTAACTGCCATAGACGCTACTAACGGCTGGTTCAGGAAAACAGTGGGACATTTCATCTCATTACAAACTGGGCACTTATAGGTACCTTGTTTGACATACGGTGCATGAAGTATAGTTCGGAAACTGTGAATTTTAGGCTATGTCAAACCCCAAAACTGACTCCCAGTCTGACAAAAGGCTCTACTAATATGATCAAGTGTTACGTAATTTACGTAAATGTTGGGTTTCAGCCCAGAGCTCAGTTCAAAATACACAAACAGTAAGGTGAACAAACAGAAAAACAACCGCAGCCTTTGGTGTCCCAAAGACAAAATCCAAACAGGATGATTTTCATTGCTCTGGATAACTCCATTGTTTGCTGGCCGCTTGACCCTGTGGTGGACTAAATCCGATTCATGGAAAGAAAGGAACACTGTCTGTTGGCTGTTGCTTCATCTCCCCCCACCTCGTGCCAAGCTTAGCCTATTGGCTGGCCTTTTATTCATGTTCAGCCTTGGCTTTGGCTCTTCAGCCCCCACAGCAAAACATCCAAAACAGACAAGATTAAAATTCTGAGGACTGCTTCATAACCCTCCCTTTGGGCAAGCAAGCCAAGCCCACCAAGAGGAGGGCAGCCAGAGGCGGCTCACGGCCAAGGCATAAGGACGAGCTCTGTGGAAGTGAGCAAATACAAATTCAGGAAGTTGGATATGTGAGCCTCTTATAGCGGTGCATCCCTATTACTGAGAGTAACTATTTACCTGATGCTGTAAGTCCACTTTGGTCAATACAACAACTGAGTTTCAGTGACACCACAGACGTTGGTGTTGATCAGTCGTGTTGAAACTGCAGCAGTGATTCTTAGTCCCCAAGATATGAAGCCCACCTGCTTACATGAATTTCAGATTTGCTCTCAAAGGACCATCTAAGGGTGTTTGGTTGTCAAAGAAAGATGTCATATACTATACAATTTCAGTTGGATTGTCATAAAACCATAATAACAACATATAATCAGGGTTCCTATAGGATTAATTATACCTGACTATTTGTCATGTCATTATAAGAAACAAAATTTCACAAAATTTAGGTTATATCTTAACTACTTCTTAGTTCTACATATCAATATTTCTTTAATACTATACTATACTATCAATACTTCAAGTATTGTCATAACTCTGTTATCATGACCTCGTACTTGGGTAAAAAGCATAAGTTAAGTATAAGTTATTGGACCGACAGGTGGCCAGTCTATCCCATAATCAAAAGTGACAATGTACTGTACTTTCCTCTTTCAGCTTTCAAAAAATATGTTCCCTTCCCACTTTATTAAATACACTGATGCAATAAACATTAACATGCATTCTAGTCTTATCTTGATGAAGGTTCAACATTAATTTAAAACAACAGAGAGCTGTCGATTCAGCTGTGTTTTCAGTTTGGAGGCTGTGGTTTGTAGCACTACTGGACTGTGTTGTGTTGCACAGACCTATTATTTTGACAACCGCATTTAGTCAGTGGCTCAATAACAGAAACCATTCAGTGTTTACTTCCATCCAATTTAACAGCACCACAAATGGCATCCTCTGAAATAATCCCCCAGTTTAATTATCACTTTTCTGACAATGTTTTAACATCAACCAAACATTAGATGACTGGTATATTAGAATTAGTGCTATCAATACGCTAAGATAAGTAATCACAATTAATCAACTCAGTTCACATCAACAGTAAATGCAGATAACCTTACTTCCTGGTCCAGGAAAGCACCTGGCAGGACTCTGAAGCTGAACCTTTGTTAAAAAGACTTGTATCTTCATCCATTTCTGCTCATTTCTGTCTGTTCTGTTCTTCTGCTTCTGTTTTTGATTTTAGATACCTGGGGTATTACTACCCTCCTCAGGGTGAAATTATTTTAAAAATGATTTATTACTACTACTTCAGGTTCTGCTTGCTTTCCACAGTGTTAATGCTGCAGCAACAACTTCCTGATTTCCCAAAACTACAGGCGTTTTCCACAGGGACGGGTACTGCAGAGGGTGAGCATGAACTGACAGCAGTGAGCTCCCTGAAGCATCTTCACATGGGCCTCTGCTGCCAATCATCCACTCGTGAAGCCCACACAGCGCGCGCACACACACAAACACACACACACTAAACTTAAGGGACTTTCAGCTCTTCCAACTGAGTGAGAAAACAATGCATCTGTCCAGCTTCATAAGAAGAGATGACAACAACAGGCATCACTTTTTAATGTGACTGCTGCAGTATACATGTTTAAAGTTCTTTTTTTAAATTTTATAAACCTACTTAAATCACTCCTACTCCTTTAACTCGTTTGCCTTCACTAACTGATCAGGGCAAATACAAATTCTCAGTCCATATTTAAAAAAACAGTTTTAAACGTTAAATGCTTGATATGTGAGAGTCACCGGATGCAACAAAAGAGCAAATAACACCATCTAGTGGTTCAATTGAAGAAATTAAATGACACTGAATTAAGGCCGCTGTTAATTCTAAGCGTCTTCTTTGGACGATGGCGGATTAAATGAGAACCAATGTTGATTATATCTACTCACATTGAAGACAATGTATCATGTTAAGTGAAATGTACTTCTGATTAAACAATCTTTGCTTAAGAACCTAACTATCACCATTGTCATCACTGGAACACAACTGAAACCTGCAGAAAAAAAAAACATCTAAAAGAAAGTTTGTGGTTTTTGTCGATCTGATCAGTGACGCACCTGTTTGGGGTCTAAGGGACCAGTCGGTGATGTCAATTCTATGGTGACAGGGCCGTCGTTTTGGATGTGCACCTGCATGTAGGCCCCAAACTTCCCATCTGGAAAGAACAAAACAGAGAAACGGGAAGACATCTTATAATCATCTATTAGCGCAAAGTGGCAGTGATTTGTTTGGCACTGACAGTCGCTGTCTCATCATCTAACGTGGAGCCTTGAGATATTGGGGACAAAAGATGAAGGGACTGCGCCAGGACAGGAAGTTTCAACTTAATTGTTCTCCTTCTTTCCACCAGCTCGGCGAGATTAATGACACCATCTGCACAATGAAGCCGTGGGCCATGGTGGAAAAGCGCTGCATCATCGTATTTCCTCTCTGGAGGGGGGGGGGGGGACTAATTAGGAAGCCTTATGCCTCCCTTCCTGGGACAAGGTGTTCTCTGCACCTGTTCCCCGGTGGGCTGACCCAATTCACTGCCACCGTCACCGCACCGATAATCCAGCCCATAAACTGCCATAACCCTACACTGAGATGTAAATACAAGCAATTAAACAGCAGGAGGGTCGGGGGCGCACACTGGTCCAAACGTATGAGCAGGTAACGGAGACACTCATCACTTTTGTTTCTAATTAGAATCAAGAAGCTTCATATCTTCCAGCCACCTGGGACTCACTTCAAACTGGCTTTTTGTGACATCAACACTTTTCATAATGATCCTCAAAATTGTGAGTTTTGTTCAACTCAGTCCTTAAACTCGGGTATACGTGACTCAACAACTGACCAAATCAGAAAATGACAAACGTAAAGTATGAGGGAAGGGAGACGTCTAATCTTACCCTTAATGTGCTCCGGCTTGTAGGTGCTCCTCATGCTCTCCAGGATGCTGTCGTAGAAGGGCTGGGCCAACTCTGCAGGCATGGCCGAGTGGAAGTCTGGCTTGTTGCCCTTCAGGATACACTGCAGCGTGAACTGGCTCACGCACAGCACCTCGAAGTCCCGATCCATGACGCTTTTAGTCCACGCTCGCCCATTCTCGTCTTCAAACAGCCGCAAGTTCAGGAGCTTGCGCACTCTGGAAACACAAGTACGTACGTATATAGAAGTATATAAGGCCAGCCATAACATTATGACCACTGACTGGTGGTTGTCACGGTTGTTGGGATACGTTGGGCAGCATGTGAACATTCGGATGGACAAGGACAAGTGGAAGGATATGAGAGACTTTCACAACGATCAGATTGTGATGACTCAGCAACTGGGTTCAGAGTATCTCCACGACTGCAGCTCTTGTGAGCTGTTCTTCATCTGCAGTGGTCAGTATCTATATCCAACAGAGGATCACAGTTTGTTTTGTATAGGGCCACATAGCTCCAGACCAGCCAGGGTGTCCATGCTGACCCATGTCCACCTCTAAAGGCTCTTACAATGTTAGTTTGACATTCCTAGGCAGTGCTGAAGATCATATACACTCTTTCATGGGATCAGTATCCCCTCATGTCAGTGGCCTCTCGCAGCAGGACAATGCTCCCTGACGCAAAACCAATGTGGATCGGGAAAGGTCTGAGGGACGCAGTGGGTCCAAGGCATTGACCTGGCCTCCAAGTTCTCCAGAGGATCTAAATCAAGTCCAAGATGAGTGGGATGTGCTGGACAAACAAGATCCATGTTTGTTTCAACATCCCTCCTCTCAACTTGCAGGACTTTGTTGGTGCCAGATACCACAGACCACCACCCGAGGTCCTGTGTAGTCAATGGACTGTATTGGCCACAAAAGGGTGACTTACACAATATTAGGTTAGTTGACATAACTGCAGGTGCCTGGTGTATGTCTGACCATAGTTGAGTAAAAAGTACCTTATACTGTGAAACTGCATGATAAAAGTACAGCGCTGGTGTAAATGTACTTTGTGGTTCAGCACACACTCACATGTAGTCAGCATCCCTCTGTGTGTCCTCCACCGATATACCTAGCAGGACACACAGTCCTCGTCCTATTGAACTGATCTGCTCATCTCCCACTGCAGGAAAACACAAAAAGGTTGACTGAACAATTGTTATTTTTATATATATACACCACCAGCCAAAGGTTTGGACACACCTTCTCAATGAATTGAATCAGAAGCTGTGTCCAAACCTTTGGACTGTTCAACCATTAAAACTCACACGTATGATTTTTCACGATATTTAAGTATGATAACTTGACTTTTGACAAGTAAAGTATGACTGGTAGATCTGTTTGAATGCAGTTTCCAGCAATGTTATGGACATTTGAAATGTGTCGTTTGGAGTTTGCCATGTTGTTGTTGTTGTTGTTGTTGTTGAGTAGCAGCTGACAAACTGACCTCTTCACTGTGTGGGGGGTTGTCAGCTGTCACTCAGCTATCGGGACACATTCATTCGTGAAACGGCCTTTAATTCTTCATTGTTTCCTAACAGCTGAGAAACACCTGACCCACTCATTCATTTCTCTTGGAATGCTAATGCTAACGTAGCCATCTTAGCGAAGACGTCAGCGACGCAGCAACAACTTAAAGCTTTCAGCCTCCGTTTAGCTCCACAACGCACGGCAACGTCGCTCGGCTCACAGCTGCTTACCTGTCACACTCGCCTTGGTGACTCTCTGGACGATAGCTCTCATTGTTGTGGTTGTTGTGCTGTTGGTCACGCTGTCTGTCACAACTTCCGGGTACCTGCAGTATGGTACGGACGACGGGACGATGTCGCCCTCTGGCGGCCAGAACCGACAGCGTATGTCATTTGCTTCTTACGGAAGTTTGCAAGGAATAAAAATGTAAATTAGATCTAATTTCTCCCTGTTATCGGAATGCAATCATCATTATTACACCTGTGAAAACATGTACTGGTGCAACTAATGCTAAGTGCTTACTTTATACTAATTTAGACGTTTAGTCATACTTGCAGTCACGCAATAAAAGTAAAGTACTATGTGACAGTGTACAGCCTTTTCAATATATTTGAACAAGCAAACTTATTAATAAAGCTGATATACCGACACTGATGCCACACAGTAATGTCTAATAATACAACAGACATTTAGTTTGAAGCAGATCAAGTGCCTTCTTATTTAAACCTGGGACATCGAGCCATCATGCCAAATTCTAAGGATTACTTCAGAGAAAAAAGGTTGTGGATGTGCATGAGTATGGCAAGGGAATTAACAAGATCTCTGACTGATTTAAAAGGAGTTATTCCACTGTAGAAAACAAGGCCTTTAGGAATAATGAGGTTTGGACAGATGGATGAAATACCGCCACTTGTCCATGTTTGGAGCTTTTCAGGAGGACAACCTCCAACGAGTTGTGGAGCACGCTGATGGAAATCTTCTTCTCTGCCTCAGAGGCAGGTCAGCTTCTAGTTATTCATTCTACTGCATCATGATTAAGACCTTTGTTGACCTTTGAACCTGACAATGATCCTATACATACAAATAGACCTATGTAACTGATGAGTCAAATAGAACAGAATGCCCTTTATTGTCATTATACAGATTGTGTGGGGACAGTGCATGAAAGAAATTGCATGTGTGGTCATAAATTGAGAGCAGATGTCAGAGACTTAAGTACTATCCATGTACAGCAACTACAAAAAGGTAATGTCCACACAAGAATGTTACGTATATTGGCACTTTTATTGAACAGATGCCTATGGTGACAGTTGACTTTAATTCCATACAAAGTGGAGGAAATGTTTTTTGTACAAACGAGAAAAACACAGACAATTCCACCCTTTTTCAAAATGGCTTTTTTTTCCCCAGACTTAATATAACTTAAATAATCCACCAGGACTCAAACACCAGGGTAGCTCCAGTTCAACTACAACACCCGGATGCGTCATTGTGATTTAATTTCAGATTATAACAATGTCCTCACACAAATACATTTTCTCGTCATGTTAACAGCTCCCTTTACAGTCATTTGTTTCCGTCTCCCGGTCCTGGTGTACTTCTGAAGGAGTTGAAGAAGTTGGAGATCCTCGTGTGGTACGGGACGAAGTCTTTCTTGTAGACGACGACCGTTCTGAAGTTCCCACTCGTGTACACCACCCGGTTTGGATTCTCCTCTTCTATTTCCACATCTTGCCAGACTTTATAATCCACCAGGTCCAGGAAGTAGCACAGAAACAGACGTCGGCACAATATTAAGGAATGTGATTTGCATTTTGTATAATTTGCGTGTTGCTTCAATGCAGTACAACATTTTAAGCGTACTTTGTTTCTCTCCACAAATAAGACAACCACTGAATACCGCGCAGTGACTGTGTCATATAAAATTACACCACTAAAGTCAAATGCAGTACGTGCGTGTGGTATGTTGTGGTTCATGTTACTCACATTCCGGGGGATCCCTCCGGTATTTAATGAAAAAAAAGGAGCCGATCATGGTCCAGACGCCCAGAGCGTAAGCAGCACTCGACCATGTGTACCACTTCAACACGTTACTCATCGCTGTTTTCTACTGATCTCAGTAGATCAGTTTGTGTACCTCTGTCCGCAGTGTTAAGGACGCCACCATGACAGCCGACCCGGAAGTAAAAGGAAAACAACTTCCGGGGTGCGGTGAAGCGTTTCTAATTTTACATTGATTTATTCGTTTATTCACTGTAATTTTAAATTTAAAAGTCAAATCTTATAAGCAGTTGTTTTTCTAACAAAATGTATATTTGCAATCGTCGAGATTGTGTATATTGAGTAATTGCCCCTTGCAATAAAATGGGGAATAGCTTTAATCAAAATATCCCTTGGAAATAAAAAATAAATAAATAAATAATAATAATAAAAAATCAATGAAAAGAAAAGCCTCCATTGTGTGTGAATACAACAACATTGTATAATACCCACTGTGGTGCTTTAAAAGAACAAAATATGAACACATAACATACAACATGCTGCATACAATCCCACACGAAAACAGACCCTAATATTTAAGTTATTAAATATATTGTGCAAAACTGTAATGTGAAGGTGGGGTTTCTAGTCACTGAGTGTGTTTATTAAGGGACTGGCTTTTTGGAAATAAAAACACTTCAATACCTTGGTAGTGGGAGTTTTTATAAAACTGTATCACCTCCCAGAGGGCAGGAGGTCAAAGAAGTGGTGGCTGGGGTGGGAAGAGAGTGCTTCACAGCATGTCTTGCTCTTGAGTGGTAGCATGTGTTTGCTATGTCATGGAGTGAGGGCAGAGGGCAGCCAGTGGTCTCATGTTTAGTGTTGGTGACGCGTAGTTAGTACATCAGTACAGCTCAACAGCTCCAAAGTAACCAAAAACAAAGGCAACAAAGACAAGACAAAATGAAATAAAAATACATATCACGAGAGGACTCTGCATCACCCAAGACCGTTTAAACAGACATTTAAAATAAGCATTTAAAAACTAATAAAAGAACCTTAAAAATCGATCCTGAAACAATACTGATTGATTTTAAAACTGGGGTAATCTGCGCTTACCTGGTCCTCGTCAGCGCATGAGCAGCTGCGTTCTGTAATAGCTGCTTTCATGAGATCAATACAGAGGTTAACAAATAATAAAACACATGAAGGAGGTTGGTCCTAACTGTAATAATAAAGAACTGACTGATTTGAATGATTTCTCTGTGGGGCCCTGAGACGTCCCAGCTCCACCTTTAAGCTTCCTCTTCTTCTTCAGTGACTCCTTCTGATGGTTCTGAACATCGACAAGCGCTGAGATGAAACTGTTCGCAGTCGTTACAAACTGTCGGGATGAGTGTTCCCTCCACTGGTAACCCAGAGACTATGACTGGTCACAGTCACGCTCTGCTACCTGACATCTATGTGACGTACCAGAGACTACTACCAGAGTCACAGCCCAACACAAATACTAAACCCAGGCTACACCTACCTCTACCCTTCTCCTTCTCCTGACCCTAATGATTCTTCAATGTCAGTCTTTTTCTAATAAAAAAAATAAATATGTAAATGACATGACATGAGTGAACTGTGTGTATTTTAATAGTTATTATCAGTTTTACATGTTGTGTTTGAGCTTAGAACAGCTGAACGTTGTTGATTAGGAGTCACTGCAAGAAACTGACCATCAGTATTTTAACCCAATTTCACAATAAGACATTTCAAAGTTCTGACTATTTCCTGATAACTTTTGAATTTACAATGATGGATTAAATAGCAACTGAATACAAATTCCATGTCATTACAATTCGGCAGATTTAAGGACATAGGGGATGATTTTATATGATAGATATAAAAGAGGCCTTGAGTTTGACATGTGTGACGTGTCAAACTAGCTAGCATAAGACTTTGTAAAGGGGTGTTGGGCATTTTGAGATCAAGGTACACATTAATTATGACGTGACTTTATTTTTTCTGTATAAAAACTTTCTGGAATGTTCCTGGTCTTCATGTTGTGTTGGCGAACACAGAGAATATAAATTAAAAAAAAAAAAAAGTGTGAGGCATCTAGAGTGAGAGGTTGGCTAAATAAATGCTAAACTTGACCAACAGTACACAGTACTTTTCAAAATGGAAATGAGGTGAACCAGAGACAGGTTCACTGATTACGTCCTGTAGACGGCCAGGTAACCTGGAGAAGACATGGCGCCAGGATGTGCAATGGGAAGAAGGCAGGCTAGCGGGCACATTGTAATGTCTTAGCACGAACCACGTACCTAAGCATTGTTGTGGATCATGTCCACCCTTTTCAAGGAAATGCTATTCCCTGATGGCAGTGGTCTCTTTCAGTAGGATAATGCACCCTGCAACAAAGTAACAATGGTTCAGAAAGGGTTTGAGGAATACAACAACAAATTTAAGGTGTTTATTTGCTCTTCAAGTTCTTCAGATCTCAGTCCAAATCCAGCATTTGAGGGATGTTCAAGACAAACAAGTCTGATCCAACTTGCAAGACTTAAAAGGTGTGCTGCTAACATCTTGGTGTCAGATTCTACAGCCCACCTTCAGAGGCCCGGCGGAGTCCATTCAGGTGGTCACAATGTCACGACTAGTCAGTGCATATTTACATTTTGAAATATCTGCAAGCTGGCCCGCCTGCCCATCAATGTTTCATTCATTGGACATGAGTCAGTGATTCTTCTGATTTATTATCCTGCCGTTCACGACTCTTCGGATGTAGGCCAAAGCCTCATGGCTCCTCTCAATCACCGCGCCTACATGTTTCTTCTCGCCAGCCAGGATCAGTGAGATCAGTGATCACACCATCAGGAATATGTGACATCACCTCATGTTTTGTTTTGTGTTTTTGTGAGATAGAAAAGGAGTAGTGGGTATTTCTAGCGTTTTTGATAACATGCTGTTCAGCACGTCTATGCTGCAGCTCCCAAACCCAGGACGTAACAGGTGAATCCTTCAAAAGCTGCTGCGGAGCAGATCATATTTATACACCTGTGCAGTCCGGAGAAAACGAGTGGAACGTGCAGGGTAGGATTTATGGAGCGCCTAATGAGTCACACTCCGTCAACATTTTAATTTTAAGGTTTACAGATGTTGTGGAACACCTGTGCCCTGTTGAAAGATGATTTACGCTGCAGCAGATATTACAAAAGTGCAAAGGTGAATTTCTGATTCACTGATTGACTTCATGATAGTGCTGAAATAATTTGTGTAAATCTTTTTTTTTTGTCCTCATGCTTTAGATCCAGTTAGGTGGAGTTAGACTCTCTTAATTTTCGTCCCAAAACAACAGGATGCCTTACAGCGTAAAGGTCCAGATTCAGGCTTGCCAGCACATACCTGAGTAACAACATTTGGCCTCTGGCTGTCGAGCTCCAAATGCCGCTCCTTTCTCCCTCCATTTTTTTCCCTGAACCCTCCATTTTTAAAGCAGTGGAAAACTGGAAAACAAGGCTGGAGTGTCATAAATACACCTCAAGGATCTGGTGACATCTCAATATTATCAGTCCGTCTGGGACAAAAACAAGCCAAGTTCGAATGAATCAATGAAGCTTACCTGAGAGAAGGAAAAAAAAAAAAAAACAGCACGTTGTTATTTGATTGCACCAACGTGTGATTTTGTGATATCAGAAGCATCCTGTCACTGAAATATTCAGGAAAGTTCTAGTCCAGATGGTTTCAAACTTGTTTGGGCAAAAACACAACACGAGCCAACGCACAAGTAGAACACTGCCGTAAAGTCTAGTTTTAGTCTCCTTTAAACGAACACAGTGTATGAATATATAAATCAAGTGTCAAATAAAACCTTACCTTGAATTTATTAAATATCTGAGATGCATAAAAGGTGACGCATTGGGTGACGAATCCACAAAGATCATCAGACTACGACACTTAAATAGTAAGTAGCTATTGTACATTTATATGCCCTGCATTTATCTGGCAGCTATTATTTTACCAATTAAGACATTAAATATAGTATTTAGTACCTGTGAACTATAATACACGGTCAAAGATGTTTTTCTTGCAAGATATTATTTATATATTTTCTCTTGGGGCCCCTTCAGGGTTTGATATATTAGTAGACTCACTGTCCTATTTATAAGATGAAAAATTTTTTTGGAAAATCAGACAGTGAGTCTGGTAACACATCACTTAGATTTCATTATCTGGTGAGTTTCGAACTGATGCAGAGAAAAAAAAAAAATGTTTGCAGTTGGATCAGTCAGTGTCATCTGTTGTAAAGAAATTCAACTCCAAACCACTTCTTCACATGATTTGATTTTTGTGACAATTTTTTGGCGAAGTGGCGTCTGGCTTCAACCACAGAGGAAGAGGGAACTTGTACCAATGAGCTAATTGAATCATGTTGTGTTGTTTCATATTGTATGGTTGAGACTCCTTTTTTTTCAGCCGAATGATGATGATATAACTCTCACACTTTTGCCCAGAATGGAGGACTTGAACTGCGCAACTTACTTCCATCACCAAAAATTGCGCAATGCGGGAAAAAAGCAAAAGAAAACGTAACAAATTGCAGTTTTATAAGTTGAAACATGCACCAAAAAATCCTGCTCTAATCCATACATATCTCAGCTACACTGGAAGTGAAGTGAAAGGGTGTGTGCTGTCAAGCTCAATGTACAAGTCAGGCCTCACTTCAACTGCAAGACCCAAAGCATGTCAACAACACACGCAGAATGAGCGTTAAATAAAACGTTTTTATATTTTATAGATTTTCTTTTTGAATCTCCAGTAATTTCTTCTCAACAAACCGCCCCCTCATGTCCGGGGCTTTTTTACAAATATACACAAAGAGTACCTGTAAATGTTTTCCCTTTTTGTCTCTTCACTGATTTGAGTGATTTTCAGTCTGAAGGTCACATTCCTTTCATAAGTGCAGCTCACACATCTATTTATCATATGAGGTTCACTTTGCAAACCTCAGACATCATTGCCATAATCACAGCAGCAAATAAAACTAATTAGTAACACAGTAGTGAAACACATTGTTCAACCACTTTTACAACCTCGCCAGCAGAGTTTTACTTTTATTCACTTAGCCCCGAGCTATTTTTTTCCTCACGGTGTCTGAACAGTGCGCCTGTCACGGGCTGAAGTAGCAGCGCTGCCACTTTGTTGGAACTTGTCGACCGAAGCTATGAGTCAGACAAAGACAATACATAAACTCTCAAAGCTCACGCACCTCTCAGGATCCTCCAGCGCCCCGACTACATCGCTTCATTCGCTCCTGTTTCTGCTGCAGTAGATCATACCTACACAAATGACCTGAAAGGTAAAGTAGGCATTTTCTGAAAAAACTGAAAAGTACCTGTGAGGATTGATGCATGGGTGAAGGGAACAAGGCTGCTGCTGGTTGTGGGATTCTTTCTAGGATTCTGTGATAAAATAGATCATAGAAGTAAAAAATTAGTTGCAAATAACAGTCATAACTCTGGTAACTAGGAAAGTCTGACACTGAAATATTCATCTGTTCATACTGACAAAAAGGGGCTTGTGAGCTAAAGTTCACCTGTTAAAAAATGTTTTTGGTTATTTTTTAATATTTATTTTGTAATGATTGGTATCCATATAAACTAAGGAAATATAAAGGTTTATTCAAACACATGCAAGAACATTAATAAAGAGTGCACTTGAGCAAAAGTTGCACTTGAGGGAAGTGAGGGTATGCATAAAGAGTTCGCAGATAGAAGCAAGAGAGCAGCAAGAAGTGCAGTCATTGAGCCTGATGGGGAAAAAAATAAAAAATTCCTCTGCAAATTGTACATATAATATTTGTAGGTAAATTAATTGTGTGAAGCAGTGCTTGTTGTTCTGTGTGCAGGCTGTGTGGGTGGTATTGGGGGGCAGTCATGTGCAGTGTAGGGTGACTTTGCTGTGAATACCAGAGGCTCCTGTCAGATTGAAGTCATTTTCCCAGAGATGCTCAGGATTATGCGGATTGTGGAAAAGTTTGTTTCCCGAAAAGTGATAGCTTGGCTTCAAGACAACACTTTTCTGTGTGCGCTGTAGATTCAGTGTGCAATAGTTGCTTCACATCAACCAGAGATGGTTTGAGTCCTGCACCATGACCAGGCTGTATCTTCTGCCATTGTCAGAAGTTCAGTGTGACACACTCGGTGATCAAGCTGCTGATCTGCTGGTTAAATTGATGCAACATTTATTACTCTTCATTTCTGTTTCGTCAAATCTGGTAGTAGGTAATTTTTTTATTCCTGACTCATTGTTGGCTGTTACTAGTTTACAGTTTAGACACTTTTACCAGAGCAGTCCTAGATAGATAGATACTTTCATCTCATCATCTCATTTCATCTTACTGAGAAATTCAGATGTTTGTCTGCTCGTGCTCATGAATAAGAAGATCATTTGGATTTAAAGACTTGCAACGGATTTGTTATGGTTTTAATTTTTACTAGTTATAAGTGGATCTCCAAATTTCATATCCTGCTGGCGTCATTTAAGTTAACAGTGTAACAACTGTGACCAAAAGGTACAGTAATGGGGAAGTGCTGTGCAGCACAGTAGCACAAGCCAGAGCAACTTCCTTGCCCCCATTATTTATTAATTTGTTATTCTTTAAAAATAAATAAATAAATAAAATTAAAAAAAAGAAAAAAGAAAAAAAAAAGGTCACTATAGTTGATCTTCTGGGCCAGTCAGATCATTTGAGTGGGCTTTGTATGGTGATGGACAGACAACAACATAGTCATACACATACACGTGTGACAGCTGTGGAGTTGAATTAGACAAAATGGATATGATTGGTTGTAGGGCTATCCAAATGATTGTGTTTTTGTTGTTTTTGTTTGTTTGTTTTCTGTATGGGTTAAAACCCCATACTGAAATCCAAATTACTCATATTCTGAGGAGAATTGAGTCCAGTTACCCCAGGCTGGTACAAGAGCAGTGAATCATAAAATCAATGAATTGTAATATCTATCAGCAGTTTGCTAATGTTAGCCAACATTAGGCATTAGTCCGGCTGTGCAGTATTCGACAATCTGTGATTCTGGCGCCTTCTAGTGGTGTCACTGCAGTAGACTTTAAAAGCTGACATCAAACCCAAGGATGTTGAAAACAAACACACAAACAAACAAACTTGTTTTTAAAGGTTTTAAATGATGATATTGCTTCACTTGTTTAAATGTCTTCAAAGTATGGTTTTTGTGGGTGTTTTCTTTCTTTTAATTTCTTTTCTGTCTTTCAATTAAAAAGCATGTGTATGCTTGTTCCTCTGCAAACTGTACATGCCTGAAGGAATTAGCTACTTTCAGTCCATCAGCACAACTGCTGTCATTTTCTCTGGGCCTTGAGTGAAACCTCAGAGGTTAGCTTTTATACTGCATGTCCCTATAGTTGAAAGCAAAGCCACATTTATTAACAGAACAAAGAGCTACGCCCCTCCTATAGAGCTTCAGGTGAACACCTTAAAGAACTCTATAGAGCCCTTTCCACAGGTGAAGAAGTTACAATAGAGAGAAATATGACCACGGGAAAATATGCCAGCCTCTGGGTATCATAAACCTGCAGTTCAGTGTAATGTAAAACCTGTTTTGGTCTTTCATCTTTGACACAAATGTCAATTCATGCTCTGTTTTTGCAGCTCACGCTGGATGGACAACCTAACGACGGTCAAGTCGTTCAGTTCAGGAGGAGGGGCTGGAGGAAGCAGCAAAGGTACGGTCGGAGAGACCCAGATGTTTCAAACTGTAAATAATTAAATAATATTTCATGTACACACTTAATCATTGAACGTTTCTTTACAGTGGTCACAAAATCAGTAACGACTACTAGGCTGACATCACAGAGTAAGTTGAATGGTTTGTTGTTCTTGTTCTTGTTCGTCTGTCTGTCGGTTCGAAGAGTGTTTTTCTTTTCTTTTCTGTATTGCTTGAAACATCATAATGAAATTCAAGTGGAGTGTTAGCAGACTCACGTTGTCTGGCCAATAAAGTTGAAATAGGTGGAAAACATTGTGGCGCGATAGCATTCATCTGATGGTTGTGTTTTCGCTGGTTTGGGTCATTATCATATCATAATACAGTTTCAGACATTCAGGAGAAACACAGAAGCATTAGCGTTAAGAGTCAACTCTTCCACTTCACCGAAAACAAATCTTTAAACTGCTCCGCTATGTTCACAAGATATTTGAAATGCCATTAACTCGTTTCTCCAAGGCAGTGAAAACAAAACGTTAAGACAAAACTGTATGTACATATGTAGTTTTTACGCATCCAGCAGCAACGTTCTCCACTGACCTATAGTACACAAGCTATATTGATCATTTTTTCTCCACATGGGGGCGGTGCTTTCAACAAATGCAAAATTGTCATTTTCTTCTCCTCATGTAGCTTTCGTAGATGTGTTTTTTTTTTTTTCAGCTGCTATGTGGCGATGTTAACATTTGTTCTGAGTTAAGTTTGTGGTGACCTCAAACCTAAATAATAAACCAAAGATGGTAAAACTGTCAGGAGATAATTGATCGATAATTTATGGAGTTGCACAATAAACGCTGCTCCAGTGATGGAGGTGTTCATATCATATGTAACGACCAGAGGGAGCTGGCTGGCAGGCTCATGACAGCTCATCATTTTTATGAGATGTAAAATATAAGTACCCCAGGCAGTAGCAGGAGCAACATTATGTAGGTTGGAGCTATTTAGTAGAGCAGTAAGGCATGTTCAGACAGTACCAGGGAGAAGAGGGTTTCTTAAGGAATGTTAATTCATGAGAAAAACAACTGAAATAGGTCAAATATTAACTTTACCAGTTTTATCTTGCAGCTGCAATTGGATTCAGGCAATCAGACGTTAGCTAGCTTGGGCCCGGCAGGCACTGTCATCAGAGGGTTTGACAAGAACTTTGTTAAGATCTGCTTTGAATATCTGTCCCTCTAGGTGATGTTTCTCTGAGTGCGAGTGGCTCAGGAGGAAGATCTGCCTCAGGAGGCTCCACCAGCACAAGTAGCTCAGTTCTGATCACATCCAGCAGCTCCGGTGGCTCAGGAGCCAGCAAAGACGTCACCGCTGTAGGGGCTTTCTCTGCTGCAGGTGGAGGGAGTCTGGCGTCGGGGGCAGGGGAAGGGGTCAGGGCTGGTAGAGGGGGGTCCTCTACCACGTCTTATTGCTCTTCAGGTAGTGGCAGAGAGCGGAAAACGGAAGGGGGCCTCGGAGCCGTGACGGTTTCCACAGTGTCCAAGACCAGCTACAGTTCAGGAGGATCCAGAGAAGCCAAGAAGGGGTCGTCATCCTCTGCCAACGCGTACTCACCTGCTCCAAAGGAGAGGAAAAGCGTGACCACCATGGCAGCAGCTCTGTCAGATGTCTTTGACGGTTAGTCTTAAGTCAAACTTCTGGAGCTTTAAAGAGAGTTCCGGTAGTTTTATGATCTCTATTTCCATGTTTCAGACAGCTCAAGTACAAACTCCTCTCCTGAGTTCAACAGAAAGGAGTACGGTAAGTTTTTACTTCAGATTAATTCCTGGAACATGAATGTGCTCATCAACAATCAATGATTTTGGAGGGTTTTTTTTGTTATTGTTGTTTTATTGCAGGTACAAGTTTTGCCACTAGAGGGAGAAGTCAGAGCCGAGGTAGACTGGAAGCTCTTGATATTGACACATAAATTACTAACCAGTGAGTTTAAGTAACCGAGGCAATGTTTAATTTGTTTTTAGAGAGTGAAATCAGAGCCAGACTTCAGAGTGCTTCACCTCCTGCAAGCTGTGAGTACGACTCATAGTGGCCACATCTGTCCGCATATTTAAACCCATAGATTTCAAAGGTGTTCTCATGCACTGATGGGAACCTTTTTTTTAATATGTAATAAACAGTCAGTGGTGTTTTTGCCGTTGCTGTGCTGCGCAGGGACGGAGCTGGACGACGTGAAGCGCCTCCTGAGAGGAAACCACTCCACCAGCACCAGTCCCGCTCAGTCCCCCAACAACACGCTGCCCATCCCCAGAAAGGCCAGTGTGGAAACTAGGGCCATGTCTGAGAGCTCCAGCACAGGTTCTACAAGTCAGCTCTTGAATGTTCAGATGTTATCCCTGTGTAAGAAATGGTACGGATCTAATATGTATTTCTGTGTGGTCTCTTTCAGAGCAGTATGGCAGCATTTGGAGTGGAGGTGTCCCCAGTGGATACAGTTACAACACCCACCACAGCAACCTGTCCCCTACCTCCACCCTTTACCAGTCAGGTCGGTCACATGACTCAAGCATAATATGCATAGATTACTGTTTGTAGATTTCAGTGGAGGCATCTATTCCAGGTCACTATCTACACGTCTATTCTGTAACTACAGCTATGACTGTGGCACTGACATGTTTTAAAGCTAAAGCGCTTGTTTATTTTGAAACAATAAAAGAAAGAAAAAAAATATTTAGCTGTCGCTATCACAGTGATTGTAGCCTACAGATGCAAGTGTAGCAGTTGTAGATGTTGTAGAAAAGAGTAGTTCTAGGTTTTTGAGTCTTTTCAGTGACAGACGGACAAATAATTCAGTTATGTTCTGTCAGGTTCTGGAGTCCAGAACAACCTGACACCCAGCTCTCCCTCTGCAATCACTGGACTATCTGCCAGCAGCTCTGGTGAGTCTCTTTCTGTGAGATCCTCAGACTGCTGCTGTCTCTGGATAATCATGTTGTTTTTATCTGTCTGTCAATGCCAGTGTATGGTGTGCAAAATAACCTGGTCACTACCAGCCCCACTGTCCTCTCTCCCTCTGGAGCCAACACACACATAGGTACTGTAACACCTGAATACACATTTCCTTAAATAAGCCAGTATTAAAACCGGTTAACAGAATCTATTTCTTTTATAAAATTCAACATCTCTCTGGATGTGATAACACACTTTATGCAAATGATGTTCTAATATGCGTTTTTGTGTTTGTTTGTTTTTTGTCACAGTTTATGGTGTGCAAAAAAATGTCTCAACCACAGGTGAGGTGACAGGAGAGGATTAAACATGCTTTGTCATTTGTAAAATGTGAAAATCTAACAGCCAGATTCCTGTTTATCTATGTCAACAATAATCCTTCCACATATATAAAAGTCATTCGTGGAGTTCCACAGGGTTTTGTGCTAGGACCAATACATTTTACATTACACATCCTTGATAAGGCAAAAGGAAAAATATATTTCCATTGCTATGCAGATGACAGCCAGCCATATTCATTCAGATAAAACTAATCAGCTGTTTAAACTCCTTATTGCCTTAAAAACATAGACTTGAATGACCTGTAACGACATCATTCAATTTGTAAACACCTCGGAATATTCATACAGTTTCTCTGTTTGTGATGAAATCATCGCTCCAGAAAACGATCACAGCTTTTATTCACCGGGGCTGGATGCTATATAATACATTTGAGTTTGTGTGTCACAGTGAGACCCAGCAGTCCCATCAGTGACGAGGCCTCAGGAAAAGACTTTAAGTTCGTGCTGATCGAGAAGGAGAACATTCCTTTGAAGAAGGAGACGGAGCGGCTGGTCATGGCCAAAGACACCGGGAAGCAGTTCATGTCTGCTCCTGCAACTTCTAGTACTTTTGGTATAACTAAATACTACTACTGCAGCAAGGGCAAATCCTCTGCCCTACAAAGGTAGGTAAGGTGGTGTAATGTGCTGCAATTGCTCTGTCTTGCAGCTGCCTACCCTGACGACTCACTGAAGAGAGAGAAACAGAAACTCTCATCCAGCTCAGTGGAGGAAGGAACTGATCCCAAATGTAGAGTGATATTCATCGTAACTGATATAAAGAAATCACATATATTCTCATTCGGCATGTGATTATATAAATGCTTTGTTTCCTTCTTTTTATAGCGTCTACCCTGAAGATTCCCACAAAAGACAAAGCCACCTATGCAGGTGGTATTTTATATTTAATTTATCTATTATAAACAGTTATTTTCTCAAACCAGTTAAGTCAAATCCTGATAGATCACCATACAAAACAGATATTAGAATTTTAATATGGCAAAGTCCTAAATATTCTTATGCTGTTAGGTTTAAACCTACACTTAAACCTATTGGTTAATTGGGTCATTTCTTATGATGGCTATTTCTCAAACGAAATTTAATTGCAAATGATTTTTAAAAAGACAAATGAAATATTTAAAAGTCAAAGGAAGAATTAAATGCTTTACTGGAAAATAAAGTTACTTCAAAGTGTAAACAGACACTCATGTCTGTGAGCTAAGTAGCTAAATCTACAGCCAGGAGCTGATTTGCTTATCCTACCTTAGCTTAGCTTAGCTTAGCTTAGTTTAGCTTAGCTTAGTTCAGACAGGAGGGAACAGCCTGGCCCTGCATGAAAGTAACAATATCTGCCTAGTTTCACCTCTAAAGTCTGGTAATTGTAGTAGCATATCTATGTCTATTTAACAGTTACAAAAAATAATAATAAATACTACAGTTTGCCACAGTCTTCTCATCCACCTCAAAGACTTTTGTAATGGAAAAATGGGGTGAAAGTGTCATAAAATTACAGGTACGAAACAATACTAGAATGAGCAGGTCAGACAGGCCAACTGTTTGATCAGATGTCTCACTCATGTAGCCACTTGATTTTCATTGACATGGAAGTAAAAACAAACTTAAACCAACTTATTTATTTCAGAGATCCGTAAAGATGAATCAGGTTTCGGCTTCTGCTCCTGCTGCAGCTGGTGGAAGTGGCTCCTGGGCCTCCTGCTCTCCTTGCTATTCCTCCTCGGCCTCCTGTTTGGACTCATTGCTTTGGGTAGGACGGGGAGTCTTATTAAGCCATCTGTTGCTTGACATCATGGGGGTCTTTGAGGATGATCGGCACTTGTTTCCTCTTGTCTTTCAGGTGAAGAAGTGAAACGTCTTAAGAACCGCGTTGAAGCTTTGGAAACGGTCACCGGCACGGCGTCAGCCAGGTCCAGCCGCTTGTCAGCCTCTTCTGGCACCAACATCATCGACCCATTGGACTCAGCTTATGTTGAGAGGAGCTCCTCTGGTTCTACACTGACGCGCTCTGACAACGTGATCAACCTGGGGGCTGCTGGGCCAGGAGGAGGCGCAGGTCTGGGTCAAGACAGCGCTGCCCTGCAAAGAGCCGTTGAGCAGATGGTCAGGGCCGAACTCCGTTCAAGTTCTGTAAGAGGTATAGAAATATAACCCGCTGGTCATCATCAAGAAACAAACCGTTTCTCAGTATTAGGTAATGAATGAACATTTGTTTGTGTTTAGAAAGTCTGGCATACTCACTGAAAGGGGAGAGAGGAGAGCCAGGACCTAAAGGTATGTTTGCACCGATCATAATAAAATGTGGACATCTATAATTTATCCATATCCTTCATTGGTGTAATTGTTTCTTTGCAGGTGATCAAGGAGCATTGGGACAAAAAGGTGAGGAATGTCTGGATTGTGGGTCTGCATATATTAATATTTTGTGTAGGTGGAACCAGTTGTTCAAAATGAATCTTTTGCAGGTGACAGCGGTTTTCCTGGCCTGCCCGGTAAGACCCAGAGCAATTGTGTTGTAGCTCACTTTCCTGAGAGGTGACAAACTGAGTCTTCTCATATGTCTTATTTCTCAAGGTCCTCCAGGACAGACAGGGCACCCCGGATTAGATGGACCAAGAGGACCAAAGGGAAGCGCAGGTATTTTTCAGCTCAGATCATATTCATAAAGTACAAATGTAACGTTTTGTACAGATGCCAAAAAAGACAAAACCAGAGTTGAGTCGTTGCTCCTTTCTACACAGGTGAACAAGGCCCAGAGGGACCACCAGGCCAGAGGGGCCGGGATGGATTGATGGGCCCCCGAGGAGAAGCTGGACCTGCTGGTTTTGGAGAGAAAGGAGATAAAGGTTGAAAGTGTAGGCATTTTAGTCACCCCAAGTCAAATGCATCAAAATGTGTATTGATGTTGATATTCGTTTCGCAGGATCTCAAGGTGAACCTGGACGTCCTGGTCTGGTTGGTGCTATTGGACCTGTGGGTCCAAAAGGTAAGGTCTAGGGACATGATGGAATTATAGCTAGTTTTAACCAAATCACATAACACCAAATGCTAATAAACAAATATTTGTTTCTTGTTTGGTTTAGGTCCCATGGGAGAGCAGGGTGCTCCAGGAAGTCCTGGTAAAGATGCACTCTTATGAACAATGTATCATCTGGTACTAGTGTTTCTCTACTAAGTCTGTATTAACTGTATGCAGGTGCTCCTGGTATCAAGGGTTTCCAGGGTGAAGGTGGAGCTCCAGGAGGCAAAGGTAGAAAGGCTTTAACATTTTTATCTGTCTGGACTTTATAATCACATATAAACTGGGATACATTGATTTCCAAAATGGTTTAAAAGAATTTGTGTGCGGTGCTAAAGTTGTTGTGTACCATTACTTTTTCAATCCCTGGCTAGTTAAGCAGTAGTAATAGGTAGTGCTAGAAGAAAGCAAACATTTGCCAGTTTAGGCCAATTTTCTGGACTCTGCAGGTGACCGAGGAACACCAGGGCTGCCAGGAATCAAAGGAGATCTTGGAGAGAGGGGGCCACGTGGACCAGCAGGTGTGTCTCAAAAATAAGACAATAGAAGGCTGGAAAGCACATGCTTTCTTGCAGGAATCACATTATTAACACTCTACTACTCCAGACCTAAAAAGTTAAGTAGAGAGAAAATAGTCATAATTCAAAATTAGAAATGCAAAAAGGAACTTATTTGGATTTATTTATATGAAAAAGCTTACTCAAACGATATGATTATCCTGGCCGGCGTATAATTAATTTCAAGCAGAGGTGTTACAGACCAATTTTCTAACCTCCAACAAGAATGTTTTATGCAGTGCAGGTTGGTTTGGCTTCTAGGCTAGTGATAGTAAAATAGCAAAATGTGATTCAAAAACATTTTTTTGTTTATGTCCATTTAAGATTGAAAAAGTATACACAAAAATCTACACATTAATTTATTCAAGATAATTATTAGACATATTTATAGGGACAATAATTGTTGGTGCTATCCAACAGCCTTACTGTTATGGATTAAAACAACCTTCAGATAAACAGAATACAACAAATAGGACCGCATGATTATGGAGTATGTTTGGGACTTCTGGGGAGTGGCCTCTTGGTCTGGATGGTAAGCCAGTTTAGACACTTTAGGGTACAACCAGGAAGGGACGTTACCAAAATAAAAAACACAAAATTTGTTCTGTTGACAATAAAAATACTGTTTGGATTTTGTTAAAGGTGAACCAGGACAACCTGGATTACAAGGCCCTGCTGGACCAAAGGGATCTAAGGGAATTGCAGGTGAGTTGGTTTAAGGTACTAGATAACAATTACACCATATTTAACACACTGACATCCATTTCAATTCTGTTTGTAGGTGACGCAGGTTCAATGGGACTTCCTGGTGTGAGAGGACCACCTGGACTTTCTGGAGATGTTGGTCCTGCAGGTGCCAAAATTCTGTACAGTTGTCAGCATGCACAAAATACTGTAATCATTAAACATTTACTCACTTTAAGCTTCGCTATAAAATTTTTTCCCATCTTCAGGCCCTCCAGGGTCACAGGGACCCCCAGGTATGAGAAAAGATATCAAAATTAATTATTTTACCCCACATACACCTAAGACTTTTTAAATATTTGTTTTTTGGTCCATTGCCCAGGTATTGCAGGAATCCCAGGAGTACCTGGTAGTAAAGGTAAAACCTTGTTTTCTTTCTGAATAAAATACCTATTCAAGTTATGGAACAAAAAAATCTCAGAAACAACCTGAATAGAAATTTACTATGGAAGTTTTTTGTTAAAATTGACTCGTAGCTAGAGAGAGTAATATGCAGCATCTCTTTTTTCACTTTACTCCAATGTTTTTCCGGTGCCAATGTATTTGCATGCCTCGGAATTTGACATTTCTTCATAAATATCTCTCAAAAACATCAGAAGATTTTCACAAAAGTCGCAAAGAGAGTCTGTTCAGAAGTGTTGCCAAGCAATGTAATACAGCTGAAGCCTCAGTCAGTGCTCTGTGTTTCTCTGAAGACCTCAGAAAAAGTTGTTGCTCACTAGGCTGGAAAATGTTACAAAACTAAATCTAAAGAGATTGGAACCAGTAAAACAAGCAGAAAGATTTTTGTCCAAATGGAGATCCAAAGAAGTGGTGGACCGACAAAGATCACTCTAAAGATGGATTCTAGTCCGAGAGGTCACCCAGGGTAACTTCTAAGCAGCTTAAGGTCTCTCTCACGTCAGCTACTGTTAAAATCCAACATCAGGAGAACCAGGGCCAACCACGTGGTGCGAGACACACAGTCCAGAAAAGCAGGCTGAGAAACTCAAAGGAAATTTAATGACAACTTACAAAAATAGTGGGGGGAAGAAAAGAAAAATAGGGGAGCAAAAATACACAAAGGCACACAAAAACCTCACTGAACTGCAACACTAGGAAACAGTCAAAAGCCACAGAGGTGACTACACAAAGGTGACTACATGGGAAAATACCACAGACAACTTGACAAAAACTTCTCCAAACAGAACAGAACAAGGCAGAAGACTGTAGCAAAACATGTTTTGTGAATTAACACAAGAACACAAGTCGTTCTACCAAAGAATGGTTGAAGAAGAACAATACGAATGTTTTGGAATGACCAGGTCAAAGTCTCAACATCAACTCAATAGTAATGTTGTGGAAGGACCTGAAGCAGACACTTAATTTGAGGAAACCCACCAACAGGACTGAAATAGTGCTGTAGTACTGAGTAATGGGCTAAAAGTCCTCCAAGCCGACTGTAGATCAGCATCAGCATTTAACAGACATCGGAAATGTTCAGTTGCTTCTATTGCTGCACATGGAGGCCACACCAGATGCTAAAAACAAGACTTTACTTACTTTTGCAACTCACAGATAGGAACAAATCATTCATGTTTTTTTTTTTTTTTTTCAAAAGTAAATACAAAATGCATAATATTTTTCTTCCATTGGTTTGATTTGTGTACTGTCAGGAAAACCAGTGAGGTTTTGAATCATTTTTATGCAGAAATGCTGAAAATTCTAAGGGGTGCAAATAGTTTAAATTTGAACTGTTCTGTCGTTTTTATTTTTTGTCCTTTCTTATGAAAGTGAAACGCAACTTAGTAATTTGAACAGTAACTATGCCTTGTATTGGGTCCTGATTTCTGTATTTAGAATGAGGGGGACGAATAGGACTTCTTGTATTCTTGTATTTCACAACTAGCACTGCATTAAAGTTATTCATGTCTGTTCTGTCTCTCTCAGTATAAGGTATAGTTTCTTTATGCAATCTAACATAACAGTGTCTTTCAGGAGAACCAGGGTCACCTGGTAAAGTCATCGCTCCAGGTAAGAAAAGAAAAACATACAAATACAGTGTAGGACAGGTAGGATATAACTCATGAGATTAATCTCATGAAGTGTCTTTTTCCCTCCCTCCTTTTGTCTTCAGTTGGCTCTGATACTGTAGCCATCCCTGGTCCCCCGGGGCCAGCTGGACCTCCAGGTCCTGCTGGAACCCCCGGTCTATCTGGTCCCATTGGTCCTGCTGGTGTCCCAGGTCAACCAGGTAAAGTCAATCTCAATCTCATTTATGTTAAGCATCAAGGGTCTATCAAAAACATGGACTGATATTTTGTGATCTAATAAATCACACTAGGTCCCAAGGGAGATCGAGGAGACAAAGGAGAAAAAGGAGAAAGAGGAGAAAAGGGAGAAAAGGGAGAAGTTGGGGAGAAAGGGGGTCAAGGAAGACGTAGTGATGTCGGTGGCAGTGGAATCGACAGTGAGTACTAATGTATTTCTTGGTGGGATGCGGTGGTAGTATCAAGAAAAGTGTAAAAGTGAGACTAGTGTGTCATGGTAACTTAACTTTTCCCAGTGGTTGGACGTCCTGGCCCACCAGGACCTCCAGGGCTTCCTGGAGCGCCTGGTCCCGAAGGTCCTCCTGGTATGTTCAGATTTATTTGACCTATTTAAGATTATCAAGACCACCTCAAAAAAAACCATAATTTAAATAAAACTAATGATTATACAAATGCTTTTGACACTTTTATTAAGGTGAGACAAAGCAGGGTCCACCAGGACGCAGAGGTCCTCCAGGAGAGCCAGGTAAAAAAGTATCCTGATTTATAGACATTGAAAAAAAAGATTGAAAAGAAAAATGTTGTCAGCATATAGGATCATTTAAGTAGTGTCAGGATACACAGGAGTTTTAAATTAATCTGTTGGTTGTCAACACAGGGGTTGGTAAACCTGGACCTCCAGGAGAGAAAGGCGAACCTGGCAGCTTTGTGCCTACATCAGGTTGGTGAGGGGGTCAAGCTAATTTCAGATCAACTGTAGGGTAATATTCAACGTGGCATTTGGATAAATGTTCCTTATTTTATCTCAGAAACCTTCTTTGCTGGACCACCAGGACCTCCAGGACTTCCAGGCCCACCAGGTTTTACAGGTAGGATCAGAAGATAAAGATGGTTAAGCTGCATTTGAAAGTTAAATATCATTTTCTCACAATCTCTTATGTTCTCTAATTCATCCTCTGTAGGTGACCAGGGACCACGGGGGTACCAAGGTGAGGAAGTTATATAACAGTACACATTGTGTAGGTTTACACAGGCAGTGTATGACTAAAGGTAATGGGGATTTCAGGTGAACCGGGACAACCAGGTCTTCCAGGAAGTCCAGGAGAACCAGGAGTTGGTATGTAAACAGCACTTGGGTTTTTAGCATATTTCAGTCATGATTATCTGTAGAACTAGAACTAATGAACGTTCAAGCCCTGAGTAAAAGTCACTAATTTTCATTTCAGGAATCCCAGGACCTAGGGGACCTCCAGGGCCACAAGGACCAAAAGGTAAACTGAAGTCAAACACATGACAAGTGTGTGTAGGTTGAAAGAGATTTTTTAGATCTTTTTGAAAAAAAAATACACATTCACCAAAGACTTGTATCTCATAATTTACGTTTCCTTGTAGGTGATGCAGGATTTGCCACAGGTAAAAACATCCTTATTACACAGTAAAGCATATGTAGTTGTTACTTGATCATCATTTTGGGATTCATGCTATCTTTCAAGGTAGATCATTTAGTCCTGGCCCCCCGGGCCCTCCTGGACAACCTGGTCCACCTGGAAGAGATGGTAGTGCATCTGGATCGGTTGATGTGGGCCAGTACATTGCAGAGTATCTTCAGAGTAAGCAAGCAAGTAATATTAGTAAATGGAACACTGCCTATAATAATAAAGAAAAAGACCCACAGTAAATTGAGTGATTTGTTCTCATTCGCAGGGGGTGGCGCCAGGGAGTACCTAGCGGGACCTCCTGGCCCTCCAGGTCCTCCTGGGGCACCGGGCACTGCTGAGCCTGCAGGAGACAGACTCGTGGATGATGTTGCCAACAGAGTCATTGCCTACATTCAAAGTATGATAAATTACTTAGTAATGAAGCTATGTATCTATTATTACACAAGACATCTGTATATGAACACCTTCAGCATTTCAAACAGAATAGAAACACCTCATAACTTTCTTCCATTCAGGTACGGGTAGAGGAAACAATGGATCTCCTGGGCCTCCAGGTCCTCCAGGTGCACCAGGCACCCCTGGGCCTGCAGGTGATGGGCTTGTAGATGACGTTGCCAGCCGAGTCATTTCCTACATTCAGAGTATGGAAATTTAAGTTGCATCAATTTTTACGAAAGATATCTATATGTAAAAATCAATTGTAAATTATATAGCCCTAATTAAATTTATTACCTGCTCAGGCTCAGGCAGGGGACATGATCGGACTCCTGGTCCCCCTGGACCTCCAGGTCCACCAGGCTCCGTCTCTGTCAATGACATCATCAACCTATTACAACGTAAGTCCAGTTGAAGATGGTTAAAACTGTCAATACATTAACCTCAATCATGTGCAAGACCCTTCTAACCATTTTATTTCTCAAGTTATTTCTACTTACTATTGGATGGATGAGAATATTTTAAGGTGAATACATGAGACACCTTAACTGCATTTGAGTTGGTGAAGCTACATAGTTTGCTCTAGGAATCTAATTAACTTTCTGTCATGTGAAAATGTGATTTGAGAAGGTTATCTGACAAAGCTTCCAATATAGCCAACAGAGGTAACGTTAAGCCTGCTCATGCAGTGTTGTCATTGAGCTAGATCTCATCCAGTTGAACCCAAAGCAGTGGTTCGGTTCTGGCTTTCCATTGTGAAACTCTTGTGCAGGCTGTTTACCCTCTTATTGGAGTTACACAAAGAGAAATAAGTATGAGTTCCTCCTGAGGTTGCTACACAAATGTTATAACAGGCTGCTTTCTCTTGAACTTGTGATTTCTTCAAACCTGGTTTTTGACTGTCAATTATCTGTGTTCAGGAGAAGATGTGAGAAGATACGTTGCTGGTCCCCCTGGCCCACCAGGACCCCCTGGAGATCCAGGTCTTGGCAGCTACAACTTCAACACCCAGGATGTGGCTGAACGTGTCCTCAGTCTTATGAACGGTGAGTGTTATGGCTAGTCCTGGAAAAAAGGTGTTCAGCTGTGTCTGACGATGGGTTCTGTCTGTCTGTCATCAGAGAGGGGGGGAGTAGTTGCTCCTGGCCCTCCTGGACCTGCTGGACCTCCTGGACCTCCTGGGCCAGCTGGTCTTCCTGGAAACTCATTATCAAGTAAATAACACAATGACAACAGTTTTTTGACCTCATGGTGCCCATATTTATGAAATACCTGTGTAAAATTCGTAAGCCAACAGCTGTTCATTTTCATTGTCCAACCAGGTGCACGTTCCACTTTGGTGGGCCCTCAGGGGCCTCCTGGTAACCCTGGTCCACCTGGTCAGCCTGGACCAGCAGGACCACCTGGACCACCAGGATTTGGGAACCACATCAGCTCTGATATGCGTGACTACCTCCAAAGTGAGTTTGAGGAACATTAAAAATTACAAGGCCTAACAAAGTCTGTCGCATCATTCAAACATCCATCATATTTTGTGCTCCTCTCCGTTGTCCTTCTACAGGTGTAGCCTTCAGAGGCCTTCCAGGCCCCCCTGGTCCCCCTGGCCCAGAAGGCCCTCCTGGTCCAATCGGCAGACTGGTTTCCTTCACTGATCATCAAAACAGAGAGACACACAAAGCTGAACGACAAGAATACATCAAGAGTGAGTTTAAAGAAAACGTTCCTAGTCCTAGAGCTGGTCAAGGTTGTGTCAAGTCTGCAGAGAAATTTATCAGACTATGTGTTTTTTTTGTAATGACTGCTACACTTAACAATATAGAATAAATATAATAAAGAATGTGTTCTTGGAATGACATGTTTGTCGTTGCATTGAAGTTGGTCTTAGACTGAAGGCTTGAGGGTAACTTTTGTCCATCATCCAGCAATTTTACTTAAGGTGTTAATTTTCATCATCACAGTCATATGCTTTGACAAAAGCACCTTCGGACACCACTTTGTATGCTTTTCTCCAGCTGAAGGTTTTAGTGGATCTATGTTTGGAGTTCCTGGTCTGCCTGGACCTCCTGGACCACCAGGACACAAGGGAGAGCCAGGTACCCCTGGGTCCAGAGAGTGGAGCCTGGAATCTGGTGACTACGCGAATATGGCTCTCAAAGTTACTGATTACATCAAATGTAAGAAGCATTAAGGCTTAATAGCAGAGTTCACTGACTGGAGCTTGACTCTTGGTTTGACTTTGGTGTACTTTTTGTTATGCAGCCCACGGTCTGCTCCGTGATGTTGTAAGAGACTCTGAACATGTTGTTCGAGGACCTCCAGGACCTCCGGGCCTTCCAGGAACACCTGGACAGAGCCGATGGGTTAGTTCTCGCGAAAATCTCGCGGATGTGGTGGAATACATCAAATGTAAGTCGATGTAAACTTTGGGGATCATTATAATTCAATCTGAAGCGCCCAGTGTAGACTGGCAGTACATCATCATCCCTGAAAATGATGTCTTCTTTCATTTGTAGCCCGTGGTGTACTGGATGACATTATGAGGGACTACAACAGTCGTGCTTTCCAAGGGCCTCCAGGACCACCTGGGCCACCAGGTCCCCAAGGATACAACAGTGGTTATAGTCCATTTGGAAACACCACAGAACTGATTGAATACATCAAATGTGAGCAAGCGTACTATGAAGCTAAAAATCTAGATCTAATATACAAGAGATTTGATGGGCAGTTGATTAACACTCCTTTGCTTGTGTCTTTTCTGAAGCTCGCCTTCGGGATATTGAACGGAACTTCAACGCGCGTGTCATCAAGGGACCCCAGGGACCCCCTGGTCCACCAGGTCCACCCGGATACAGCCGACTGTTTGGTTCCCACACCAACATGACTGATTTAGTGGAATACTTCAAAAGTAAACGACACTTACCAACAAAATGTTACATCAAAGGAAAATAAAGTGAAGTGGCTAAAAGATTGTTTGGATGTGGACGTCTATGTAACACCTGCACGTCTTCCACAGCACATGGAGCCATTGTAGGACCACCCGGAAGACCAGGACAGAAAGGGGAAATGGGAATCCCGGGACCAAAAGGAGAGAGAGGTAAAGTGAGAAAAGTCTTTTCTTAACAACACATAACAGACTACTGGTTTTTTAAGCATTAGTACAACAAACATACCAGCAACAATTGTCGGGAGGAAGTGAGTACCCTTGGCTTTGGAAGCTTTTAAATTAGGACTTTGATGAGGCTTTTCCATAACCCTCCGTTACAGTGTGTTAATGAAATTCAAACATTTCTGTTTCCACGTCTAATGCTACCACTGAATCTGTAGAGACGGTAAAAACGGTTCTTTCTGTGTGGACGCAGGTGAACGAGGCTACCCTGGACCCGAAGGACACAGAGGACCAAAAGGGGACAGAGGTCAGTTGTTGTCCTGAGTAGCAGCGGCCTTTAGATAAAAACATTCAGGATGAACCGGAGCAGACACCAGAAGAGAAGCGTTGATATAATTCAAAACTTGGGCCTGAACATGAGGGTCACTAGTCAATAAATACATGAAGGAACGGGTGCATGGTTGTTCACAATAAAGTGCTCACTGCGGCCTGCAGGGACTTTACAGTAATATTGTTAACAAACCCTAAGAGAGATGGTGTTAGTCTGCTTGATTTCAATATAAGACAACAGGAAGAGCAGGCTGATTTTAGCTACTTAAACACATCTTAGTCTGGAGTGAGGATATTTGAGTAAGACTGACGAGTAAAGTTTGAATACTTGATTCATCTCAAGTGATTCAGAGAGGTCACATAAGAAAACGTAATCATAATGTTTCTGCTGTTTCAGGAGAATTCTCACGGACGAGAAAAAGAAGAGATGCTGGTGTTTGACAGTGAAATCCTGTTCCACGTGGATTCCCTGGTGTGTTGTAAATGAACTGAAGTCTGATGTTGTGTAATAGTATTTTTGTATTTGTGAGCATTATCCAGAAAATATTAAGAAATCAGGGATCGTGTTTGGAATCGAATCGTCCTGTGTGATACATTGTAATGTGGGGGACTTGGTGCAGTAATGTTTTTTTCTGTTTGTGGGTGTTTTTTTTTTTTAATCAAACTCAGTATTTGTATGTTTCGTTTTTTTGTCAAATGGTATCAATTCAAGAACTTAACAGCTGGAGTAGAGAGTAAACAAGTTTATTTACAACAGAATCAAGAAGAGTCAACATTACAGTCTTTCTAAAAACTATACATGTACTTTTTTTTTGTTTTTAGAAAAATGCATAATGATTTAGTTTTTATTTTTGTAGAATTAATGAGCAACTGATTTGCAATCAGAGGAGTGAATAATTGGGAGAGAAGCTTACATATAAATAGCTACCGTTTTGTAAAAGGTGCACAGCACGCCTTCATTGATATTTTTGTACATAACTCAACTCAGTTATAAAATACCTTTGACCAACTGCAACTCAAAGTTGCCAATCATTAAAAAAAAAAAAAAATGAGATGATAAAAATGAACCAATCAGAGGTTAAGATGACCCAAACCAGTCAGGTCCATTTTTTTTTCTTTTTTTGTTTTTGCATCATTCATAATAAATCGACCTGAAATTAAAAGAAAAACCTAAGAGCGCATGTTCTGCTTTAACTTCTTTGACATCTGTGGAGTTAAACACAGCATAGAGCTTCAGAACACATCTTTAAAGGCAGCAGTAACAGGTTTACAGTAAGTCTAGTTTTAAAGTGTTAAGGCTATTAGCTAGCAGGTCAATGTAAACTAGTATTGTTGGAATAAAAAAAGCCTGTCAGGACTTCCCATTATGTTTCTGGTGGTCAAATTACAGAGCGCACATCTTTATCTGGGTCTGAAAGAAGTTTGTAAATTCCACAACATTCAGGCCTTCCAGAAGTAACAGACAGCAGTGGAAAAGTTTGAATTTTTTTCTTCAGCCCTAAATGTTGTTCAGACAAGAAACAGGACGTTGGTGTTGGCTAAAAATACAACACAAAATGCTTTCTATTCTTAAAATCCTGTCATGGTTTCCCCCGCTCAGTCCCAACTTACAGACATTCTGAAGAAAAGCCCTGCAGGAAGAAATCCCTAAACCTCGCATTAAAATCATGCAAGAGATTATTTGACTGTATCACAACCTAAAAGCCTAACACAAACAAGTATGTATGATATGATAAAATTATACTGTATGGTAAATCCTTTAACAGGAGTCACAATAAAATGTCTTCTTTTATAAGAAATACATTCTATTTTATAATCACTTAAAAATGCTTATTACCGTTTCATTTTTAACACAACTACCTGGTATAAAAATGCTTCTTCTTTTCCTTTAGTGCAACAGTCTAAATGAGAGAAATATCGAGCAGCAAATAAGTTAAAAACTGCTTGGAAGATACCAGATTCTACAGGCACTGCATTATATTTATAAAAAACATTTCGATCACAAAGAGGAGTTTGGACTTCCATGGTTTTGAGGTGATAAATGACACACTGAACCTGAAAACACGACAACATGAACTTGAATCTTGCAGACTCCTCCGACGTCGGTCAGGGGATGAAGGCAAAGGCGGCACCGGCCCGAATGTCTTCATGTGAACCACGGCTTCTCCTAGAAACCGGTGGAGTGGACGCTGGGGATTGGGTAGAACTTGGAGATGCGGCTCTGGGAGGAGGGGTTAAGGCACTCCGACTCACCGCTCATCTTGAAGAACACTTCCTGTTCCTGCAGCTTCCTGGCAAACTCCTCCTCCAGGGCCTGCAGGACACATGCATGACTTCACCTTCATGTCCATTACCTTTAACAGGTTTTAATGAGCAATGAGCCCTAAATACTCAGAGGAAGTGACCACATTGTTTGACAGAACGCTAGGATTTCAGAATAAAAGCTAAGATGCAAATAGACTAGATTTGATTTCTAAAGAAAAAGTCTTATATCCTGTGATATATGATGTGAAAGGCAACATATAATGTGGGTCTGTGTTATTATTGAAATGTGGCCCTGCTATTTTAAAAAGAGAAATCTCTTCAGGAAATGTCTTCTTGTGATTATTATCTGGGAGGAGTTGACTCAGCAGCTCACTGCAGACCTGCATCCTGGTCCAGGTGTAACAGGTAGTTTTACCTTCTTCCTGGGTCGTAGCTTCTCCCTCCACTCCTTCAGCTCCAGGCTGTGCTCTTCATCCAGTTCCTTCAGCTTCTGGGTCTCATGTTCGATGAGCAGGTGGCACTTCTCGTTCTGAAACGCACACACACGAAGGTCATTTCGCAATGTTGTTGCAGTCCAGTGTGTTTTATGTACATTTTAACGTGGAATTAGTGAGCGTGTAAAAAATCTTGACCTGCAGCTGCTGGAGCTCCCGGATGTTGTTGTCACACTGAAGCTGCAGGTCTCTCATCTGGTTTTCATGTTTCTGGTGCTGATGGAGACGCTCGTTCTTCTGCCTCTTCTCTTCCTGAGCTGCAAACTGGACAGAAACGCACAACTGTATTTAACGGTTTCCTCTTTGAAGGACTTTGGATGAGTTTATATGAAGGAGGCTTCTCACCTGTTTGACTTTCTCTCTCTCCTGGTCCGGGGAGATGATGGCACCGGTGATGCGGAGGCTCTTCTTGAACATGGCCATGCGGGTCTTAGCCTCGCTGCGCTGGATCTTGGGCAGTCTGCTTCTCTCCTGCGTCTGCTTGTTCTTCATCTCTTCGATGAGACGCTGGTTATAGCGTTGCATCTGCTCCATTTCCTGCACAGGGCACATAAATATGAAGAAAAATATTTACTGATGATACACTGATGTAGTTAAAAGCAAGGAAATGAAACACAAGACAAAACATATTTTCATCCAAAGAGGAAATCAGTTCTGCAGCCAGTGGAGATAACAAACATTTTCTTCTTCATGGTGAAGCTTCATGTACCTTCTCATGTCGCTTCAGCAGCTGATGTCTCTGCATGAAGTACTGGTCTTTGAGCTGCTGCTTGAACAGCTGGTGCTTCTCCTGCAGATGGCGCTCTTCCAGCTCCCACATGGCAGCCTCACGTGCTGCGGGCAAACGCACAAGTGGACAAAACAATTAGTGGAGGAAACGTCTCCTCCAGATTGTGACTCGTGTTTACTACATGCTCCGTAGAGGACAGGAACAAGATGGTGTGTTGTGTGATGACGTTACCCTTATCACCACTAACACCACTAATGAGGTTCTAGCTTTGAACCATCTCACAATTTCTGTTTCCAGTGAAAGCTCCTTACACAGTTACAGTCTCTTGTGACTTGCATTTCCGAGACGTGTTGTTTGTGCAGCATGTTAAGCCTGGGATTAAGGCCCAGGCCGAGCTAAGAGCCAGTGGGCTGCAGCTAACAGCATCTGACTCAGAGTCTCAGAGTTTGCTGCTTGTTGCTCAAAGTCAATGTAAATGGATTTTTTTACATTCAGGTCAAAATTTGAATGAGAAAATACAAATGACACGGGCTTCACTGCATGGGACAGTGGGCGTTATTTTAATGGGATTTCTGTGGCTAGTTAATGACTTAAAGCACAAGATCTACATTGTTAGAAATAATAAAAAATCTTGAAAATAACAGTGACGGGTGAATAATACTAACAAACATATTTTACCTGTAAGAGGCAGTGCACAGTTTTTATTCAAAGAGGTTTAAACTGGATAAAAGAGAACAGAGTGTATGGATTATAAAATTTTCTGTGTTTTTTTTGTGAGTTTTGTTTGATGCTTGGATCCAATCTTAACATAAAACATGGACATTTGCTGCCAACAGGACAGCATGATGTTATTGGCCTGTAAGTTGAGCTGTTACCTCTGAGAAGCTGCTGCTTGTGGTTGAGACAGTCTCTCTCAATGGTGGCGAGCTCCAGTTTGTGCTGCTGGATGATCTTCTTCAGAGCGCTGTCCAGGTCCTGCTGCTGCTTCTGAAGGAACTCTTGTTCCTGGATGAAGAGGATGGAGGTTACAAATTCGGAATTCTATAGCAAGCTCATGATTTATTACAGACACACCTCGGGTGAGTAAATAAAGCAGAGCATCTATTTCCACCCTGAACAGACAGGAAGCTCCACGTCCTTCCACAGAAAACGTCACCAGGGCATTAGCCTTGGTACAGGTCAACTGAGGCAAGAGCAGTGTGTGTGTGTGTGTGTGTGTGTGTGTGTGTGTGTGTGTGTGTGTCTGTGTGTGTTGCCTGCATCTTTTCTGCCAAGTTTATTTCAGGCTAAGCACAGCGTGAGCCAATGAACCAGACGCCCAGAACCAGCAACAAAGATGGCTGCTCGTCACTCACATTAATCCAGTCCACTTGACTCAGCTAATAGCATTTAACAGCCTAATGAGGTACTAGCTAATGAGAGATATTTCAGTTTCGAAACAATTTTACTTTTATAGTTTAAGAATATAATATATTAAAAGTTATTAAAGAGATTCCCACCAAACTAATGTTTAAATCCAAAATACCACTACATGTAAGTTTGCCTAACTTGCTCCCAGAGTTGTAGCTACTGTCACGATGCTCATCATGTGAGAGGCTGCAGGAAAATGCATATAATCAAAATAATCTATCCAAAGAATTTCTGAATCAATATGGGATCTTTCAAAATTGATTCATAGCGGAAGATCTTTTTGTTTTTAAACCCTAATTCTATGTCTATAATTATACCTAATACCTCTATACCTAAAATGGATTATGTTTTGTGACGTCTGTACCAATATGTAACAAATATGCTAATGTAATCCCATTTCAGCACATTGGAGATTTATAGAAAAGAACAACTGAAATAGCGGGTCATGCTTAAAAAGGCGCAGGAAAGAGGCCAGACTCAAATCTGAAGAGGCATCACAACACACAGAGGTTTCACTTACATCCTGAATAGGAGCGTTGCACAGCGCACATGACGACAACTCAAAGGACTGAACCATAACATGGGCCACTCCCTGTGGATCACAGGACATCACCCTCCTACAAACTGCACACACACAGACTCTGACATCTAAGCGGCCACTGCAAACTCGGGTAAGGAAGGCAAAGTAAAAAAACTGCACCAAGCATCACAGCAGCAGGACTTCCACTAGTATCGTGCTTAAGTAAAGCTGGATGGAGCTGAGAGGAACAGGCAGAATCCACAGCAAACCGAGCCCCCTTTAATACGTTTCATGATAGTGTTTGTCACATGCTTTGAAGAAGGTCCCACTTCCTGTTTGCCCTGCGCCAGTGCAACCATTAGCAACAGATGAAAATAAAATGAGACAAAAGCTACAGACGGATCAGGTCTACATGAGAAAATGGATTAGAACTGGCATCATGGACTGATTTAGCCCCAGTCGGCTAAACAGAAGCTATTTAAAACTTCAGATCAGATCTGAGGTTTGTCTGTGTGTGGGTGTCACAACAACCTACTATAAATAGGAACGTGTGGGCACAGGAGGTGAAAGGAAATGAGAGGTGGCAGAGCGATGCGGCTAACCTCTTTCTTGCGGTTCTTCAGCATGTTCTGGTACTTGGAGAGTTCCTTGTCCTGCTCGGCTTTGATGCGTTTGGCCTCGTCCCTGAGCCGGTTGGTGTGCTCCTGCTCCAGCCTCTCGATGGTCTGCTTCTGCTGCCGCTCCAGGTTCTCCACCTCCTGGTCGTACTGACGCTTCTTACTCTGCAGGACAGAAACCGTCAGATCAGTTACTGTTCACAGAAAAGGGTTGTTTCTGAGACGTGCTGAGAGAAACAAATACGCATTTCAAGAGAACTCAAGAAGTGGATAAACTGCTGATTAATTACTGAATGTGACATAGTGATGGAGGTCTTCTGTGGATCTGAGGCTTCGTGGGCAGGGTCACATTTTATTTTGATCATAACTCAGAGCAGACTGTTAAAACCTGGAATTTAACATCTGTAGGAGGACGCCAAGGATATTAAAAACTTCTGCTGTGTGATTCTTGTATGGCTGTAATGTATTATCAGGTGCACATTAGTACATTTAAATGATAATTTCATCCAGATCATTTAAGGTTATTTTTTATGTTCTTTCAGTGGAAGCAATGAGTGGAAAAATCCACAGTTATTGTTTAAATCAGAACGTTTATCTGAAGCTGTCAAGAGACTTCTGCTGAAGTCTGAGTAAAGCTGGAAACCAGATGTACATGAGAGACATCTGATACGTGTCTGTGAGTTTGTTTTATGTTTGTCCAGTGCAGAGAACGGGACATGTCCACCAGGGGCCTGCTCCATGTTGCTTTCCTTTTCGAACTCCAATTCTGTGCTGACAACAACTAGTTTGGGAGATTTGGGAAGTTACCCACAAAACCACTCATCCTGTACTTCTACATTTTTAGCAGCTGTGCAACTCAGAGAGAAACAAACTACACCTGTTTCAATGATTAACTTTATAGATGACATTTATTGTTTACATGAGTCACTGTGTGATTACGTTATAACACATATATACATCTACACTCTTCCCAGTTAGATTCCTCTTATTCCACTAACGCGCTGATCAAGATTTTAGTTGCAACACTTTGGTGAAGCTCTTTCTAGAGCACTGGAAACAACCGAAGCCTGGATCAGTTTCAGGCTGTACTATGTATAGTAACAAACTGCAGAAAAGGAAACAGACTTGGTATCAGCCTCTTTATCGTTATTTCTCTCCTATGAACAGCCACAATAACGACAACACACCAGAATGAAGTCCCTCACACAGTCCGATTCACAAACTGTTTCCATTTGTGGCAAACTCACAAGGAAACAGCGAGAACGACAACATTTGGATCTCTGCACAGTCGAAGAAAGTAACAGTCAGATGAGTCATGTTCTTTTACACGCTGCATCTGGAAGGATTTATGTTTGGAGAAAGCAAAAACAAAGATTCATTTAACACACATGTCCAGGTGCACCTCATGACAGCTTTGGATGGGCCACATTCGTTTAAGGGAGGTGCTTTGGCAGCCAACACTTCGTGGAAATTTAAATGGGATTAGCGAGAGACACACAAGTTTAACTCAGCAGATTTTTGGTTGAATGTGAAACTATGGCTTGTGGTTGTGATAAATTAAGCTGAGGCAAGTGAATTACATTACATGTAAGAAGAACTGCAACAGGGGTTTTTCCTCAGGATTTTAAGAAGCAAAAATCCAAAGGCAAAGCTAAAACCAAGGCTACTGGACTTCAATTGGCTTCTTATCTTCTAAATGACTTGTGGAGAGTTGTATTTGTTTATAAGGAACATCTGTGGGTGGAGCCCAGCTGAAACTCACATGACTGGTATCTGTAACTACCACATACTTACCTGTGATTGTGGACACCATGTTCCCTCCAAAAGGGGGGAAAACACATTAATGGCCATAAACTCCAGACTCCAGGTCTTCACAACAGTCATTGGATCTGAAGAAGCTACTTGCATGACTGGTTGATCATCTTCTAGAAAACCCAATGAGTCCAGCTGCCTGTTTCAGCTTTTTCCCTTTTTGATATACTATGACCTGGATGACTGAGAACCTCCACAGATTTAAGAATCAGATGTAACTGATATTTCTTGAATTGATCATGACAATTTTTTCTGCCTAAATTGCTGCGGAAGTCTGAAAGAAAACCTGAGCCAAACCCCAATGACATGGTCCAGTGAAAACGGAGGGAATTCAAACTCTCTGAACTGGGGTCACAAGCATAAAGTTTAGTGAAGTGACTCACGGTGGTTTCCTGTTCGAAGCGGCGGTAGATCTGTTCTTTTTGCTGCTGCAGCTTGTTGCTGAGCTGCTGCTGGGCCCTCTGCTCCTCCTTCTGCAGGAGACGCAGCTCCCTCAGCTCCTGCCGCCTGCACAGGAGGAGGATTGGAAGAGGGAAAAAAATAAATAAACATTGATTAGTGTCTTGTTTTGTATACAATATAATGGTAGAAAGAAGATTCAGCCTTTAATTAACTCCACACAGTCAAATCATGGAACACCTTCCTGGAAAAGTCTTTTCATAAAAGCAGTAACCACTGTGTATGTAAATGAAGACATGCGATTACCTCAGGAATCTCATCTCCTCGTTCTTGGTGTCATTGTCAGTGATGATCTTTGACGTAGTAACGCTAACTTCTACTCCGTCCACAATGAATTTGCGAGTCTTTTTCAGAGTCTTCTTCTGACGCCTGGTGTCCTGAGAAAACCACAAAGAAGAGTTTTTAGACGCGTCTTTGACACCATTTAAGGAATTTTGGTGTGAGAAGTGTGTGTTACCTGTATGGAAACAGATCCACGCTCTTTTGTTTTGGACAAAAAGCTTGAGATGGACAGATTGAGGTCCACGCTGCTGTTATCTGCAGTTGAGCCACTTCCTGAATCCAGGTCTTTTTCTTTATTGTCCTTAGGTTTGTCTGGCACCGTCTTCTCATCCTCAGTTTTATCGTTTTCTGTAGGTTTCTCTCCATTTTGCTCTTTTACGACAACATTGTCTTGCTCTGGTAGTGTCAAAGTCAGTTTTAGGTGTTTGTACCGATCTTCCTCCTCCTCCTCCTCCTCCTCTGCTGGAGTGTTTGATTCCTCCTGCTCAGTGATCTTTTCGTCTTGGGAAGCCTCAGTGACCTCTGACCGGTCTGCATCTTCAGCTGTGTCCACTTCCTTTTCATCCTCAGTGGCTATTTCCAGCTGCTGCATTTCCTTTGCAGGTGCCTCTGGTTGAGCCGCTGGTTGAGCCTCTGGTTCAGCCTCTGGTTCAGCCTCTGGTTCAGCCTCTGGTTCAGCCTCTGGTTCAGCCTCTGGTTCGGGAGAGACGACATCTGCCTCTGCCTCTGGAACATTCTCCTCTGCTGGTGTCTCTTCTACCTTTTCATCACCATTAAGTGGAGTGTTTGAAGCCTCCTCTGGGAGCTGCTCTGCAGCAGGAGCGACAGGCTCCTCTACAACGCTGGTATCCAACAAGTGGTTTGCCACGGGGGGCTCAGTGGGTGTGGGGACTGGCAAAATTGGCTCGATCTTCTCAGGGACTGATTCCAAGGTGGACGGAGAGAGGGGGACCTTCTCGTCCTCTGAGCTGGCAACACTGACATCAGACGGGGCACGTTTGTGTCCCTGATGAGAACAGAAAAACAGACAGGAGATGGTTTCTAAAATAGCCAGAAAATTCTATTCACCGATGGAATGATCCCTCGTGGGATTAGGACGCATTTAAGAAGCAGTCAGAAAGAGTTTTTAAGGATATTAGTATGAAATTTCCCCTCTGTTCTTCCAGTGGAATAAAAAATAAAAAGACCAGCTATGGAAGATACTAATTTGGTTTGTACAACAGACTAAAGCCCCAGTTAAGTTTCAGCTGATTATTGTATAAAGACGAATTGCAGATAATCCCATCGTTTATGTCTAACCTCAAGCAAGGTACTTGTATCAGAGTTATAGATTTATTATTCCCTTTCACCAAAAGCAAAGGTTAACCAAATAATTGATTAATTATTTAAGAAAATAATTTTCATAGTATATTAGTTAATTGGAAAAGTAAAATGCAACCCTATTATCTTTACACAACATAGAAGTGTAGTTAGAAAAGTTGTAGTTAGAAAATAAACATCTTCTAAATAATTTTGATGAATATACAACGACTTCAATGTGTTCATTACACAGACAGGAGATATTCAACGACCAGTATTGTAAATATTCAGCAAAACAGTGAATATCATCTGCAGTTTAATTTCAGATAACATCCACTCACCAGGTGCGCTTCGGTGTCGTCCTCCTCTTCTTCTTCTTTGTGCTCTTCAATCTCCTCGGTGACCTCAGCCTTGGCCTCGGCTATCAGCTCCCTCAGTGGCTTGCTGCCTGTCACGCTGGACACAAACGGATGCTGCGAACAAGACAAAGACAAAAGCACAATTACATGTTACGGTTTCAATTAAATGCTCACAGACAGTGCGTGATCAGACTGCGATGTCTGAACAAATCAACTTGCGCAGTCAAAGCACTTCAAGATAATTAGCAGACGGCGCTCGACGCCCCGCAGACGACTAATCCCACTGAGTCCCAGGTACAGATCGCTAACAGACTCTTCTAGCGTCAAAGTACAGGCAACAAACGCACATTAAACAATTCTGGCTAGCTATTTAAAGTTCCTCTGTATCTTTTCTCAGAGTGCACTAAAACAAATACACAAATATTCTTCTTCAATGCAAACCAAGCTGAGACCGCAAACACTTCATCTACAATCTCACCTTCTTTGGCTTAGAGATCTGATGCACATAGTCTATCGCAGGCCTGAAAATATGTAGCTTCTTCGATATCAAAACCTTCATTGGCGGCAAATCGCTACTTTGTATTTTCAAGCCCATGAAGTCTCCCTAGGCACAGAGCGATCCCTCAGCTGCAGCGTGCTACAGTATTTCCTGTGTGCGCGTGAGTGTGTGTATCAATGTGTCCTCGCTGCCTCTCGGTAGGTAAGTGGCTCTGGCTTGGCCCAGCACCTTAAACCCATGGAAAAAGAAAAGCCTGCTCTGCTGATGTCAGCTCAAGCGCAGAGGGATGAGTGTCAGACCTGCTGGGCCAGACGGTTCAGGACCTGACACGGAGCAGGTATAAACAGATGCCGTCTACTGCTTAGGCTCTAACAGCAGGTGGTATGTGGGTGTGTGTTGGAGGAAAGAGGGTTAGATGATTTCGGTGGATGGCCAGATGGGGAGCTGCGGTAACGGACTGATAGTAAAACGAGGGTACAGAGCTTTGCAGATGTTTGAGATGAAGTTACCTGTAGAAGTTGTGGTGCGCTCCATCTGTTGTCCACATTTTTGTCCAGGCATCGCTTTAGGAAATCACTAAAATCCGGGGACCTGAATGTAAAGAGTCAAGTTTGGTCTTGAACGATATTTCCATGCAAGAATTCATAAAACTGAATGTGATAAGGGCAAAAACCTAATGAGCTCAGGGGAATTATGAAATAAAAACGAACGCAGCGTCCTGTACTGGACGTCAGAGCTCCGCGCTGTGACTCACCAACGAGACGGCTGCATCAGGGTAGGAGGATCGGCCTTGGCTATTTTCAGCAGGACTCTCATGGGGTTCATCTCGTGATTGGGAGGCTCAACCTGCGCCAGCTCAATCAAGGTGACCCCAAGGGACCAGATATCGGCCTTGTAGTCGTATGGACGGTCCTTGGATGTCTCGCACATCACCACCTCTGGAGCCATCCTGAAAAGAGATTAATGAATGAATTAATTACTTAATGAATTACAAGTTGGAATGACACTGAAAGAGGATTTGGTTCAGCTTTATATTCCACTCACCAGTAAGGCGTTCCGATAAACGAGTCTCTCCTCTGCAGCGTCTTGGTGTTTTTGGCAGACACGCCAAAGTCAGCTGGAAGACATATGATTCAAGAATTAGCCAGAGGAGCGTGACAGTCAACGTTTCTTTTCCAAATGCAGCCGCATAAAACAAAAAGAGAGTCTGCTCAAATGCTTATCGCATCAGTGCATGAAATGAACAGTGTTCTGCTGGTTTGTGATTTGCATGATGGCATCATTCTCTGTTGCCGTCAGCTCATCAGTGTTCTAGGGAGACGTACAGTACAGGCACCTCGGTGTGTGTTTGTTATGTCACTTGACAAAATGCTTGCTGTGTTATTTCACCAGTGACTCATAGGCCTCCACTGGGTCAGATGCTACGTTGCGTCTGCTGTAGATGTGCTGGTGCGCACACAACCAACCGAACGCTGTTGCAACTGAGGGCCACCAGTTCACGTCATAAAGTACGAACTGTAATACTTGGCAGAACATTTAACAGAACCACGTATAAAGATTAGTTTACTCTTCACTGACAAACCTATTAATACACAGCTCCTCATTATTGTACATGTACAACAGACGGTTCTGAACTAGAATGGTATCGAAATAACTAAAGTAACTGAAAACTGAAGTAAAAATATCAGCATGCATGCCAACGTACCTTTAGCTGAAATATACAGATATACTGTTAAAAATATTAGCATGAAGGCTAAGTTAAGCTGGTAAAGTTGCACTGGGAATTAAGGAGAATTAAAAGCTGATGTAACAAGTGACTCTATTGAATTGCAAATGTTGGATCTAGTTGCATTAAAATCTGGGATATTTTAGGCTCTGCTGATCCAATTATTTTAGTATAATTAACCGTTTATTTTCTGCCAATGTGCTGAAGTAACGGGCGTCACCGAGCACAGCACACATTCTTTCAAATGACTATTTAAAATGCATGGAGGGAATTGTCACAAGACGGATCATGTGAACATTTAAGCTTCTCGATTTAAACAAGCTAAAAATAAGTGTAGAAAACCTCAAATTGGAAAAGCTGATCAACATGATACTGTGGCTAAAAGAAATTTTCTCTTGGGAGGACTGTGTGTGAATGACGTAAACAAACAACCCAACAGCTGAACAACGTATTTTGTCTGCATATGTGAATTAAGCGTTCGCCATCACTGCACCACAGTATTTTCAGCAGTTAAATCACAACGAAATACTCCACTGATAATCACACAACCTTGTTTACACAGTCAGACTGTGACCTCACTGATGACTGACGAAGACTAACTGAAGCATTTATGGACGAAGGTCTGAATTATGGACGTTAATGTTATTGTGTTAGATGGACTGAAATAACCTCAAGTCTTCCAGGCTGATATTTCAGCCTGTTGTTAACTCACCCAGCTTTACGTCACCGTCCAGTGTGAGGAGGATGTTGCCGGCCTTCAAGTCTCTGTGGATAATTTTGTTTTCATGGAGGTACACGAGAGCCTGCAGAGTTTGCCTACACACCACCTTGATCTGAGGCTCTGTCAAGGGTCTCTCCAGCTCTGCAGGGAAGGGTCAAAGGTCACACGAATACACACTTAGAATTCCCTGCCTAGAAATACACTCATGAAACCTTATCTAGTCATCTGATGTTTTTTGTTCGCTTTCCTATTTGGCGCGGCTGCCTGAACAGTTTCCTCTTTGATGTGACAATATGTGTGGAAAGTGGAAATCCGGACTCACCAAGCATGACAGCGTCCACAGCCCCCCCTGCACAGAACTCAATGAGAATCTGCCGGCGAGAGGAAAGAGAGAACAGAGTCAGCGTTTTTGCACATAAAACAAAACAAATAGTCTTTATTATGTGATGATTTACTGTGACCTGCGCTACAAAATTCATTCAACTAGAGGTGAGTTTCATAATGCAGTAATGCTCTGGCTGAACCAAATGACTTTTAAAATCTATTGTGAATGTCTGAAAGACTCTGGTGAAAAGACTCCCAGCTATGCATTTACTCTGCTGGAAGACATGAAATATCTGAAAGTAGGTTGTTCTCCTCATCACCATAGTCATTATGCACCTCAACTACTCGCTGGGCAAAGGGAATTTGAGAATGAACCTCAACCCAGCCTACATCAATGGAACACTCTGAGCTCTTAAAGGCATTTAGGAGCTTTCAGTATGGCTGCTGATGTAAGAGGATTGGCCCAGTTGGGGCCACATTGTGGAAAGGGTTTCACACAGCTGCAAGTTAGCTTGCAAGTTATACTGCCAGACCTTAGGCTTTTTTTTTCTGTAAATAGGATTAGAGTATCTATGGACACACCAGACATCGGTGAGTATGGAAATGTGCAGAAAGTAAGGCAAGACGACTAGTGTTTGTACCTAAACGCAATGTTACCTTTACAGCATGATGCTAAACAACACTTCAGCTGAGATTTGGAGAACAGATAACTAAATGTCACTCCTAAGGTAAGGGAAGTAAAGCTGCACTTCTGCAACTGTTAAACCATTGAGAAACTAATTGTGGTTTATACGTTGGTTAAGTCTCAAGCCTTTCTCTCAGGGTCAGACAGTATTTTAAAACAGAAAGTGACAAAATCTTTTGCAAATAATGAAAAAAAAAGTGATTGTGGCATTCCTTGATTCAGACAAGGTTTTAAAGACTGTTCCGGTTCCAATAATAAAGCCCTCACAAGATGCACAATGCGTCAAATCTCAGAACAATCTTGGCTATTCAACACACACACACGGTTCTAGTGTTTCTCTGTAGGCGTGCTGTTGTTTTAGTGGCTCTGCTGTTGTACAATGGCCCCCACAGTGGTTTTCAGAGCAACAGTGGACAGAGAGGAACCACGAACTGGGGCTGTGGCTTCCTCTGGCACTTGTTTATATGACACGCACGCACGCAAATGCGCGCCGAACTTTGCCCCCACATATTCTAATCCATTCATGTGGCAGAAATAGTGAGAACGTGACTGTATGTAATCTCACCTACACCAGGAGCAGCACAGTAGTGAAAGGAGAACCTTAGAACTGTTTTTGTGCAACTGAGGCTAACGGCCAACGGAGGGGAAACAAAGGTCAGTGGGTGATTGTTTCACTATGCTGCTCTCAAGTAAAGTCACCTCAGGATTACAAAAAAAATAAGCCTTTCATCTCCGGGAGGAAATTTCCTGAAGAATCTCACTTCTGCATAAACAGGTGCCACGCAGATAAAAATCAACCTTCATGAGGCTGCGGTCATTGTTCAGAGGATAATGGAGAGGACAGGGGCACAGTGATCCATGCAATGCCCTGAAATTAAACACCCGGGTGATCACAAGGCTTTACAACAACCTGACTGTCTTTTTAGATGACGCGTGACATTTGTATCTCTGGGTGCATTGGGCCTTTTGCCATCCACAATGAACATGCCATTTGTTCAGCTTGTTTGGATTATGTGCATGATAAGAGGGAGAAAAGCCCTGAAATACTGGAACTACCTCACATACTGTCCCCTCACATACTGTTCATTTATTCATGACCTGTTGCTTGTGTTTAGACCTGGGCTAAAATTCATATCTACTCACACAGATCTGTCTGATGCATCTCATTCATGTGCACAAAGCTCACAAGACACATAAAAACATACCTAAAGGTTTTTATATAAGTAGATTAGCAAAAAATTATAAAACATTAAATAGGCATGCTCTTGTCACTTATGTTAAAAGGGCTTAGAACAATGAGCTCATATTCAGAGCGGATGGATAATAAACTGGTATGATGATTAACAGCTCTTAAAACTCTTTGTTTCTGCTGTTCCTGTGAACTTTGACCACGTATTAGACCCGTTGATAAGAACAGTTCAGCAGTAAAGAAACATAAATACAGAGCAAAAGCACTTCACTAATAATTAATTAATTGCACAAATATTGTGGATTTTGGCCTAACTCAAAATTTTACGTCTATATTTGAATATAAAATCTTGAACCACGCTGACAGCCCTCTCCCCTACTCACCCACAGTTTGCTGTCATAGTAGAAAGCATCAAGCAGTTTGACAATGTTTTGGTGGTCGCAGGAGGCCAGGATGTCGATCTCCACCATGTAGTCCTCCAACTCCTCCTCAGTCTTTGTGTCAATAACTTTGGCTGCAGCTAGGACGCCCGTCAGCTTGTTCTGAGCCTGTAGGGGATGAAGTTGTGAGGTCTCCATAATTCAGTTCACATTCTCAAGTCGTGTTACATTCTTGGTCATATCTAGTTCAGACAATCATATGGCTCAGGAACAACAACACTGGTCTTTGTTGAGGTTGAGAAGGTTTTGAACTTTCCTGTTACAAACAACTCATGTAGCTGTCAACTAAATCTAAAAGCAGCAAATAAACATACACTTGCAGTGGATCGGTACATGTCAGAGGAACAAAATCTTCTAGTTTGTTTCGATACAGGATGCAGCCACTTCCTGGTGATCAACGTGTATTCTGCAGTGAGCCATAAAGGCCATTTGGAAAAAACATAAGAACCACATAATCTACTTAGGATGTAGTGTAACACTATGTACATCAATGGAGTGTGGGTACTGAAGTGGTACATTACAAATTGAATGAGCTAAAGCACAGACATACTGTATTAACACTATTTGTGGCTCTCCCTCAGTTCATGAACTTAAACGATTACCGTTGTTTAGATTTTATGTATATTCTAATAATTTTTTAGACAAAACTAATGCAAAACTAATTCCCTGACTGATACTCGACATCAGAGAGTGAACTTATTTTATGGTTATGGATGTTTGATGTGTTGAAATAAGCTTCACTAATACATCAACTGAGAAAGGTTACAAATTCAAACAGGCGCTTTCCAGCAATTGTTGATAATTAGCAGACAAAACAATAAATCAGCTAAAAACAACATCAGCTAATCAACCAATTATACAATAAATGTTAAAAGGAGTGTTTTGGCTTTTTCTTCGTGAAAACAATGAGTTTAGTTCAAATGACCCCTGGTGTTGAAATAGTGTGAAACTATCAACCCTGAGGTTAAATATGCATGCAGATCGGAAAACCTGGTTAAATGCAACAATTTTAAACAGTCCACAAATAGTGTTTGGCAACAAAGAACACAACTGATTAGCAGACTTCCTGGTGTTGGACTTCCTGTGTGATAAAATGTATGGTCACTTATGCAAATTAAGCTCCTGGCTCCCAACTATGAATCTAGGTAAATATCCAAACAAAGGAGTTCCTCCAACTGATAAACAAGGGTGTTGCTGTAACACTGGCTCCAGCTACTGCATCGTAAAAGTCCACATTGCTCTTGATTGCAAAGACAGTAATGTGAATAAATGGCTCCACTGGAGCGTGATGGTCACATATTGGATCCCAGCTTTCACATATGACACCAGGCCTGTTCTGGTCTGGAGTTAGTGGGTGGGTCAAAGCAATGCAAGCCTCAAGTGACACTGCTGGAAAGTTGTCTTCAGTCACATGAATCATTTGGAGAAGGGACGGCTCAAAATAAATAAATAAATAAATAACTCACATTATGTTTAATTTCTTATAAGAAATATTTTGCAGCGTATAAACTGTGAATAAGGTGTCGTGAAGAAGAGAATACTCACCTTAAACACTTTCCCAAAGGCTCCATCTCCCAATTCACCGATTATATCCCATATTTCCTCCGGATTCTCGTCTCTGCGGACATTCTCATATTGTTTCTTCTTCTTCTCCGCTCCCAATTTAAATATTTTACGGAAATTAAAAAACGACATAGTGAATCCTGGATCATTCAGTTGGAAAGTTTACAAAGGGACGTAACAGTAGTGTCGGTTTAGTCTTTGGTTTTTTATACACGTGTCCCGTTAGATACAGATATCAACACAGACCCGTTAAACCTAGCTCGCTTAGCTTTTGACACTGTTTTGACCACCCAGTGCAACGAATAGCCCTTCATGGGTCATTGCCAAACGTTAAAGTAATAACCAAAGATTAACCTAGACGTGTTCTAACATTTGAAATTGACCTAAAAGAAGACTTTTTTTTTCATGCAAAGTAGTTACGAGAAGCTCGTCGTTGTTTCAACTCCTGGCGACCCACTGGCCCGACAACCCTGCGGGGCTCTTTCTTCAACCAAAAAGACAAAAACAAAAAAAAGAAAAAACACGAGAAAGGCTACTTCCAAATAATTGGTCTGTTTTCCACACAATGCTTCATTCGTTTCCTTTGGGATAAGGGCGTGTGCCGTTGCTCCGCGCATGTATATTCGCTAAAACGGTAAAAAGAGTCATCTTTCCTCGGTGTGAGACGGGTTTAGTAATCTAGCGGATTTAGTGTCGCTGCGCGTTCACGAGCGCGCGGCCGGAGCGAGGCTCTTTTCTTTTGCTCCTCGTGCTTTGATAGTTGGTCTCGTGCTGCCCTCATCGGTCCGCCAGACCGAACACTGCGCGTGCTTACAGTAATTATTACTTTAACTTATTCTCATCGAGATCAGCAGCATGTCTCCGTTATTCTTTAACGTGTTACTCCGCGAGTCGTTACAATCCATTAGCTGCCACAAAGAACACACAAACAGTTTGCGTCTCTTTGTGTCCCCTGAAACTACGCGCCCCATAAGCCATTGCGAAACATGGTACCATTGACACCACTGACTTTATATACTAGCTGGACAGCCGAAAAAATGTCAACATTCTTATTTTATATTGAATATAAAAACATATATATATTTTTTTCTACCACGATGATTCTGACACATTTTATATCCAGCTCATTTTACTAGATGAATTATCCCATCCTGCAGGGGGCAGTATTACGCCCAGACGGCCAAAAATCCCAGAAGAAGAAGAAAATTCGTTTACTTTTATCTACTACCCAAGAAGAAGAAGACTTTCATCTGTCAGATGCAGAGTTCTTGTCGACAGCGGGAGAGAAACAGGGAACAGTGAAATAATCGGTCCGCTTTCATGATGAAATGCAGTCAACTACGATGGACCCAGCGGAAGAGTCCCCATCGATGTTATGGGGACTGGACCCGGTCTTTTCTGCCTTCGCTCGGCTGTATGTGTCAGACATCCTGGAGATGACAGAGTCCACGCAGGTACCAGGTAACACCTGCAGTACACAAGATGCTTAGTGTAAGGTTAGCAAGCATTGTGGATACGGATTTGTCCCAGTAGCTGATTAACTATTTATCATGATAACTATTTGTTAACAGAGCTAATTTAGCAGCTTAATCCATTACTAGTTGCTAACCAGGTGTTATTAAACGTCATTTTGTTTTTTCATATGTGGTCCAGAAATCCCATTAAATTCAGGTCAATTTTATTCTTAATTATTTATTGTTTTGTATCCACCCATGTCTCCAAGGTATTTACTTCTACAACTCACATCCAATCTACAAAGTTGATGTAATGGGGACAGTGGTTTACAAGAGGGAGAGAGATGACTTCTTCGTTTATGGAGGTACTGACACTGTTTGCAGTTATTATACTTATTTGTTTTGTTCTGTATACTTTTTGGAGATCCCAGTCATCACAGTAGCACGTACCATGTTTTTCTTTTAGCTGTAACGTGAGTAGTGATTAAACATCATGGTTATGTTATTATGTTATGATCAGTTTGTTTCCACTGACAAGCTCATATTTACTCTGACCTGCTGTTTAAAAGCATACAAATGACATGTTGTTGACATCCAAGTCTTCTTAGTGTCATTGCTCTTGTTCACAGTGGATGACAGTACAGGTGTTATAAACTGCCTCTGCTGGAAAAGTGACCTATTGAAAAAGGAGGAGGATCCCAGTAAATGTGAGTTCACATCTGTTTGAATCTCAGTGTTAGCATGGGTGTACTTCATGTGAAACTCTGTTAAACTTTAAAAGAAGCAGGAAAATTCTGAGTCACTACGCACTGAGAAGATGCTCTCAGCCCTCTGCTGACATAAGAAAAGGCTTCTATAAGGCTTATGACATCCGTCTTGCTCAGTTGCATAATATAATCATATTTAAACAGTTAATTTTATTGCTATAAAAGTTTAATCGATATGTGACTGCTTGGATATTATGACGTGGCTTTGGAGCATGTTCTGTTGCATGTTTCCAACTAAAAATAAAATGCAGAAACTGAGGAATAATTCACATTAGTGTATCTCTCTGATAGTGTCAGATTAACTTTTCTGTTCTACTGTTATAAACAGAATGGGGATCCATCAGCATAGTTTGCTTGTGTCATTATTCTTACCTGCCAGTTCATTAGGTACACTAGTGTAAGAGAATGTATTCTAATTGTACAGTCCTGCTCTAAGTCTTATCTTCATGAAGGTTTGGGTTTTAAGCATATGTTTAAATCAACTGAGGGAGCAGGTGATTCATTTTGTCCTACTATTGAATTGTGTTGTATCAACACATGTTTCTTATTATTTTGACAATATTCTCATAGTCAGTGAGCTAGGCCACAATTAAGAGTTAAATTCTCCCTGAATGTACTGAATGACCAGGTTATTCCATCAATGGATTCTTTTCTTCCCTGATGGTACACGTATCTTCCAAGATGACAATGCCAAGATTCATGGGGTTATTCATGGGGAGTGGTTCTGGGAGCAGGAGACATCATTTTCACACATGGATTGGCCAACACAGAGTCCAGACTTTAACACCTTTGAGATCTCTGGGATGTGCTGGAGAACGTTTTTGTCAGTGGTCAGACTCTCCCATCATCAATACAAGATCTTGGTGGAAAATTAACTCAACACTGGATAGAAATAAATCTTGTGACATTGTGGAAGCCTCTATTGAAACAACGCCACAGTGAATGCTGCAATCAAAGCTAAAGGCAATCTAATGAATCTAATTAAATATTAGAATGTGAACGTTTTTTGGTGGCGACTTTTTTTTTTTGGCCAGGCAGCGTATATCCTCTAAATCAATCACCTTTCTGACACTCTGAAACTCTGAAAGCTGAACATTAAAACCGTCATGAAGGGGGAGTTGGTGCATGACTGTTACATTAGAATGCATTCACTAGTGTACCTAATGAACTGGCAAGTGTATATTTGATAGGACAATAGGAAAATCTAAAGGAATGCTTTAGATTTTAGTAAAGCACACAGACTCATGCTGCTAAAAGAATGTGACCTGACCACTGAGTGTAGAGCAACACCATGTAGGCAAAGTCATTTTATCCATTTTTTATTTACCTATTTATTAGTGCAACTATAAAGCACTACATAAAGTTTTATCTTTTTGTTAATTAAATTGTTATTGGAACGTTGACTTTGTAAACCAGTATGAGAAGAAACTCCAATCACATAAACAATTTAAGACATGGTTTTTATCCATCTTTATTTCATCCAGGTACATTCAAAACAGATATAAAATGAGTGTGACTAATTTGAATCGATTAATCATGTGATTAATCGTGATTAAATACTGCAGACTATTAACAACTCCACAAACATCACTGTAATATACCCTGATATTTTATTTTTATATTTTATCTATAGCAGCAGGAAAGCACAGTAATGGCGCTCAGGGAGGCTTCAACCTAGAAGCTGAGCTGATAAAGCTGAGACAAATCCAGCAGAACCACTGCCACCTGGAGCTTGGCGAGCTGCTCCGGGTCAGAGGTTCGGTGAAGACGTCAAGGCAACAGAGAGAGATCATGGCCTCCACCTACTGTAAGTGTAGAACCCTATTATTTGTGTTTATTATAATTTACTGAATTAGAAGCTTGTACCAGTTTTAAATGTTAGAATAAACACCAGCGCACAAAAGCAACGGGATCCCAGTAAGAAAAACTACAAATGTTCCCACGCTAACATGCGCTCGCTCACTGTCTGAGTCTTACTGTCTTACTTTGTCACGCCTAGCACGTTTTATATGAGAGTATGCGAGAGCCGTTGTTGTCCTCAGTCCATGCATCATCTGTGTGTTTGTGTGTGTTCCCAGATAAAGTGAACGACCCGGTGATGGCGGCTCAGATAGCGTGGATGATGGAGGTTCCTCAGCTCTACAGACAGTGCTATGATAAAGTGCTGCAGCCCACCACAGAGAGGTACAAACATCCATCCCTACCCCTTCAGAGTAAACTGGGAGACACAACCTTTTAAATGTGTCTCCAAACGCGTATCGAGATCCATTTTGTGGTCTCTGTGCAAATAAATACATAATTTGAGTTTTGCTGTAGAATATTATAAGAGTTCCTGTCTCCAATGGATCTCTGCCTAACAGTGTGTCGGGGCCACAAACAAACATTTGTTGTGTGTTCATCATGACTTGAAGACTTGCCGATACATACTTTGGAGACGTCTGTCACGCTCACTAAAAGCATGAACAATGCACATTCCTTAAGTTATCTATTGATTGATCTCAACACTGACAGTTATTTAACTGACAAAGCCTGAATCACAACTGGAACTTGAATGTGTCCATACACTGCAAATAGTACATTGCTCCGGTACTTAAGTTAAATCGAGATACCAGTGATTATCGAGAAAATAGGTAACTTAACTACAGACAGATCCTTGTTCATCGGCATGAACACATCACCAGTTGTTTTACATACAACATACATTTTTTAATGAATCTCACACCGAGTACTCATGGTGATTGGATCACTCAAATAACCAGGTCTGGACGGGGCGTTTCATGTTTTTTGAGTTGTTTCTACACAGTTTTTATGTCTGTGTCAGGCTGCATCTTGCTGGGGATGGCTGCTGCCACAGAGGAGTGTCATTGCTATGGGGTGATTGTGCCTGGTTTGGTCTAGGGGAGGGGTACTTGTCTAAGTAACATCCATGTGAATGCCAGGTCCAAATTTTTCCCAACAGAACACGTAATTGTCGCAAGATGGTCAACGATAATCACTTATCATGTCAGTGGTCATAATATGATGCCTGATTGGTGTAGATTTATTAGAGCTTCTTTTAGCTATAGGGCAAGTTGTACTAATGATTATTATTCTCTTTTGGTCTGTCTCTCAGTGACTCACCCGTCAGTTCCCTCAAGAAGGCAACGGATATCCTGCAGGATTTCTTTCAGCAGAATTCGGTGACAAAGTTCAGACCCTATGATGTCCAAGACCTCCTGCTGCCTCTGATCTCCAGGCAGCCTCAGACAGACTCAGATGAGGTAGGGCAGAATAATACCGTGGAGCCATTTTCTTTTTGAAGATCTGCAACGGGTGGATGAAACAAAAATCTAACTTCAGACTTTGCTTGAAGAGTTCAGATCAAGTGAAACTACGATAAAATTGGGATTTTATTTCTCAAAACAAAGCAGATTTAGTTGAAGTGAGACAGAAAAACTGAGGATTCTGACAAACCACAGGTATATAAAGTAATAGCCATTGGGATTTTACATAAGAGTCAGTTAAATTAAAGACGGTACATCTTTCCAGAGCCTCACTCCAGTGTTTTTTGACTGTGCTCCTCTGATGCTGTTTAGGGGGCTGTCGCGGGTCCGTCCGGTGTCCAACAGCTACGGCAGCTTCTCAAGGAGGCCCTGAAGGTCTTAGAGGAGCAGGGTATTGTATACCACAAGGTCAAATCCCAGGACGAAGTCTACCGTGTAAGGAATGGCAGAGAAATCTCATATGAATTCTACTTTCATGTTGTGTCCGAATATTCACCCACGTCGTGTGTTATGCTGATGTTCTTCACCAGGTGACTCCACAGGACAAAGATCTCTTCATGGCCGTCAAAGACATCATCAGGGAGGACTCCAAAAGGGAGAAGTGTATGTACGACTTGTTCTTTCTTGTAACACGCCATCTGGATATCATTATGGGGCGCCCAGTTGTACCCCCGTACACCCAGTTGGATGAGCCCTAAAACCAATTACAGACATTTTGTTGTCAATTGTAAAGTGTGACTCTTGTTTCCTCCTCCTTTAGATGCAGAGAAGGGTTGCCACGTGCTGCATATCCTGTCTGCAGTCAGGCAGCGGTACAGCCTCAATGTGAGCAAAGCAGCCCTGGAGCTGGTCCTCAAGTCACTGGAGTGCAATAGCGACATCGTCAGCACCAGCGACAACCATTACACTGCATTTTAACACACTCCCTGTTCCACTGAATGAGCATCCAGCGTGTTTACGGAAATCATGCCCTCAGCAGTCCTTTACATCAAGTCTCACGCTGTCATTTTTAAAAAAAATAAAATTTCTATTGTATGTAAGTGAGCTAAGCTTCAATGTTGCATTTAACATAAATGTATGGATTGGCCTATCTAAAAAAAAAAGGCTTCGGTGAAGCTTTAGCACTCCACTGTTGAAAATACTAAAATGTACAACAGAACAATGATGTGGCTCTTGGGTGGATCAGCCTGCAAGCATGCAAACCAATTTGAAAAAAAGGCCCCTGGATCATTACTAAGACCTTCTTCTCTCGATGAGCCAAGAAACATAGAAGAATATCCACCTCCATCATCTCCCCTTATTAACCTGACAAAAAAGATGCCTTTATTTTATATAAGCTACACACGCAAGGAAAATCTAATCTGTGAGTCGTTCATGAAATTATATCTTCATGAAGGTCATGGTATTCAGCATCAAATCACCGAGTTTTTATTTCGAAGGTTGTGGTTAGGAGTACGATTGAACTGGGCGTTGCACTAACACATGTTCCTATTATTTTGACAACACCGTTTAGTCAGTGGGCATGGCTAAATCCAGTTTAACAGCCTCACATACTACACCCTCCAAAATGATTATCACATTTCTGGTGCCGTTTCAAATCAAACGAACATTATGGTTAGGGTTAGCCAGTCACTAAGGGAGTTTAAGTACAAGACTGGTATATCAGAACACAATAAACTGGTAAGTCAATGTATAACAGTTAGGGTGGTAATTTCATGGTAATAATATGCAAATCTACATATTATAATAACCCATACTTGTCACAAGTAAATCACCCCGTGCATATCTCTTGAGTATATCGCTTGTTTATACTGCATGTACTGTATACGGCATGCTGTGTACATACATAGACTAAATGTCAACTCGCTGTGACAATTAAGCACATGACAAACTACAAGCGTTACAGTTATGACGTCTACTGCAGTGGCATTTATGGTGACGCCGCTAGAGGGCGCCAGAGTCGCAAATGGTCAGATACTGCACAGACTGGCTTTACATAATCTCATTTTTTTCTACAGCGGTCAAGAACAAGATGCTATTCATTTACATTCACTGAGAATATTGAAAATAAATGTGACTTTTTTATATGAGTTTTCAAAAGACGCGTTTAAAATCAAGTGGTCAAAATTGATGCTGCAGAGGCTAAGGTATTTTCACTCAATGTTCAGTGGCGCTCCAAACAAAATGCTGGGCGTCATATTTCCCACAATGCAACTTATTGACACTATTCGGTTGACTAATGCCGTGGTTTGCAGCTTCAGGTATTTTCTTCTACCTCAGAATACCCCCTCCCCAGAGACACCATACAATTCACCTAAAGCATACAGATATTGATTGATCAAGTGTAATTAGAAACGCATGGTTTGAACGAAAACACCTTTTGTTAAAGCTTACATTAATTCAGTTAATTGACAAAAATGAATCGCCACACTGAATCGGCGACCCTCTGGGGCCCCATGGGGACGCTTAGGGGTCTGTTGACCCAGCCCTGTATATTCAATTAAATTATCACGAAGCAGCGGTTACACAGGGGGCCCGAAGATGGCTTTTAGGTAGGTCATAAGGATATTTGTATGCCAGTCATATTAAAGGATCTACTTTAAAAAGAAGCCCGGTGATCGTCGTGTGTTTGCCGCTCACGGACTGTACACGCTGTCGCTGTACGCACATGGGGGCAGTATTTGGTCGTTAATTGGCTCCTTCACGTAAAGCTGCCTGCTGCTGATTGGTCGCCGGTGAAACATCTGTATCCACACTTTCAGCTGGATCGTGTCTCCGGCCAGAAACTATAGCGGCTCCCGACTTGTGATTGCACTGACTGGGGTCTTGTCTTCATCGCGCTCCAGGTCGCTACGCTGCGACCAGAACCGCGAACTAACGAGGCGCAGCTTCTAAAGCGCACATCTGCATGGTCAAGCTGACAGATGTTTGTCCCACATTATGTCATATTATCTAAATCCTGTAGAAAAAAAGTTATGGGGCCCCCGAATGAGAACAGAGCGAAGACTGCTTCATGATTGTGTCTCAGGACAGCGCAGGTCTTGTCGATGAAGGCACATCGGAGGCATTTTTTTCCTGGAGTTCTTTATTCCAAATAGCCCCGAGGACGTGCGTGAAGCCCATCCCACTCCTCTCCTAAATTCTCTGCGTCGCTGAGCCGCTCTGCGCTGGATCCGCCGGCTGCCTTACATCCAGCCAGCGTCTGGGAGCCCCGGGTTTGCGGATGCCTCCCTTGTAGGCATCGCTGCAGACACAAAGGAACTCGATTTACTTTTCTTTTTTTTCTATTTTAAGGTGACCGCCTTCATCTGCGCTGCGTGCGCCGCCGGCCAGCCCGCGAGGCTGCAGGAAAACCTCTCCTATCGCGGTTATTCTTGCGCCGAGCACACGCTCACGCGGACTATCGATAAGTTTCTGATCAGATCGGTGGTCGTCTGGTCAGCGGCCGTGGAGACTGCGCCTGCCAGGTCTCTAAATGGACCGCTGAACTGTTAAACCATGAACGCTGTGATTTCTCTCTCGTGATACAAAGATAGCCTATCTGGAGCCCCGGCAGCTGTCTGCCTGCCTGTCGCTTTTATGCAGAGCCTTTGCAGGGTCAAGATGCAGTTTCGGACTGTGCTGGACGTGAAAGTCGTGGACGTGGAGAAGAGGCGAAATCCGTCTAAACACTACGTGAGTAGCCTCGGCTTCATGCGTGTCACCTTATTCCCACCTCGTCCCGTTCAGATGTGTCAGCTGTGTTTCCGTGGCCTGTTCGCAGCCACAGTGTGACACCTGAACCCAGCATTTAGGACCCGGGATTACTGCTAGACTAGCCCCGAGTTGCATTCAGACAGATACCTGCTCACTATAATTAACAGATCATCAACACAGGTGAGCTGTCACACCTGTGTTCTGTCAAATACGCAAAATTATTACCTCATATATCATCTGGATATATCCAAAGAAGGAGGACTGCTGGACTTGCTGTGTTACTTAAGGATTTTATTTATTTATGTTTGCATTACCTTATTACCAGCATCATCATTAATTTAACTAACTTGATAAAGTGTGTTTGTGTATTTGTAGCGTGTATTTGTAGCTGAACTGAGATCATTTCAATCGGTTTTAATTAAGCTACTAGTCACCAATGGATAAAATAACATGTTGTAGTCTAGATTAAAATATCCAACAGACCTCATCTGGGCCAGCTGTGGCTCTGTTCTGGCAATGGCAAAAAACTAAACATCTTTGAAGGTTCTCAGTCATCTAGGACATGGAGTTTCCAAAAAAAAAAAAAAAAAAGATATTTCGCCACTCATCTGAGGAGATTCTTCAGTTCTCAAAGAACTTAAACTCTTAGCTGGAGTATAAATAATCTCTCAACAGAGTAACACCAGACCAGACTTTCCACTGCCAAAAATAATGTAGGTGTTGAGGTTGGTCTGGCTTCAGGCTATTTACTATATTCAGGTTTCTGTTATATTATGAACATGGGCTTTAAGCGCAGTGGATTCACATCCAGACTGGAAGAAAGGGTTAGAAATGACTCTGAGCTCTTAAAGTCACGGCCCCTTATTATTCAAGGGACCAAATGTAGTTGGACACTCTGGTCCATTGAAAGGAGCAGTGGAATGGTTGTAATTCCATTTCAGATGTTTGTTTTGTTTTTTTCCATTGCTTGGATTAAAGTTGAGAGTCTTCACATAATTAATACCCTTTAGTACCTAACTTCAGTACATATTGGAAACTCAGTCTGTGTCCAGAAATATATGGAACTAACTGTAAGCAGACACGGATGCCTCTTTTCTGGAAAGTTGGTCAGGAGTTGCTCTGTTGGGAACTGATTATGCTCTGGTGAGCCAGTCAGAACGTTCGGTAGGGCTTGATGCGTAGATAGAAGAATAAAAGCAACATATACATACAGTCATCTTCATCGCAATTTGTTTACAACCAAATGGCTCTGATTTCTTGTAGGCCAATCAAGTTGCGTGCCGAGATATGGTTAAAACTCACCCATGGAGAAATACAAATGGTGTGACTCATACTCTAAAAGGGCCGGGTGTGGCTATAGCCAGGCTAGGTGACTTTATTCTTCACATTCTGGACCAAACAAAAACTCATGAAAGGCCCCAGTGATTATATTGTTATTACTTTCCTGCACCCTGCCTCCTGTGGCCTCAGCCATCAATACCACACTTGTTATAAGAGAGAGTGAGAGTCTGTTTTGAGGCACTTCACGTCCCGGGTTCAGATCCTATTTCGAGCTCATAAACAAGTCATAATAAATGAGTACCATGAGTAGAGCACGATCTTGCTCATATACAATCTCATTCCTGCAGACCCCTGGGACCCTGTATGATATGTGGACACAATTAGCACACTTATTTTCCTTTGTATGCAGGAATTCTCTCTGCTCTTGCCACACGTGTGCCTTTATCAGATACAAGTTACCTATTTTAAAAATCATAAATATGCTTTATTGTTTATAATTTAGAGCCTGTTGTGGTGTGTGCTTCATGGGTCTGTTAGGAAGGATTTATTCAGTGCATTTCATCAGAACTACCAGAGAACTAAACTAAGCTAAAGAGAAATATCCAACAACAAAACATGACAGTTCACTCACATGATTCAGATGTGAATTCATCAGGTACATAAAACCACCCACAGTGACATATAGGTTGTGATAATCAATGGTTTTAGTTCAGTTTTCAATCATTTATGTCAACAGATGCTACACCTTGAACGCATCACAATGTCTTAACAAAAGGACTACCATGTAAGGATTTTTTAAAAAGAATTCTTAAAGAATTCTTTCAGTACAGCAAAGCAAAAGACGAGCTACAGACGGGACAGACGACACACGTGGAGATTTTTTTTTTCATCAATACATTCACACCGCCGTTTGTTCACATTCTTGTTTCGAGGTTGTTGCTCACTGGCACCTATTCCTGATAACAAAGCTGGCAAGCTACGAATGGCCGGGGCCCAACGTGTTGTCAGTCATGTTGTCAGTCACAGCAAGAATTAATAGCACTCGAGCACCAAAAAACAATTTATTCTGGGTTTGAGATGAGATTTGTCAAACCGAGACAGTATTTGGTGAAGCCTTTCCATCGTGTTTCTTTCACTGCAGGGTGGTCAAAGGAGTTTTTTTTTTTTTGGAGATTGACAGGAGAATTCAGGGAGAATAACTTAATAAGAATAGAATTTCAGCTCATCTGCAGAGAATTGAAGCAGCGATCTGTTGCTAAACATGTGATGTAGAAACATTTTCTTTCTTACTCTAGAAAATCTGATTAACACAATTGACTTCCAGAGAAATAGAATATCTGACTTTATATTTTGTCCATTTTGTTCATATTTTGTTGTGTTTCAAGTTGATTGAAAGCCAAACAGCTGAAGGAGTTAAGATGGTAAAATTTAAAATAGATATCTGGATAAACCACAGACATCTCCACTGACAGAGGCAAGGTAGGGTACCCCATATATATATACATATATATTTGTAATTAAAGTCATCCTCTAATATGAAGCTGGAGGTATTTTAGTTGGGGGCTAGGCTAAAGAGCACCGCAAACTACATCCTGCAAAATTAACCTTTTCTGACACTGTTTCACCATCGGTTATAACAGCTGTGAAGGGAGATTTAGTGCAGGACCATTAAATTATGATTCAGTCATTTTCACAAATATACCTAATGAAGTGGCATGTATGTGTATGTGTTAAAACAATGACACTTATCCATGTTTAATGATTAAAGGAATAGTTATATAAATAAAACAACAGCCTAGGTATGGAGGGGGCGAGTATAGCTTAGCTTAGCCTAAAGGGTAGTAAAATGCTAACGTGACCCTATTCAACATTCAGATATATTCTTGAGAGTCATTTTAAAGCACACCGTCACTATAACCTATTAACCGTAAAGCACACACAAGTAAAAAGGCCAAGTTGAGGTTTTCATAACTCATCTTTTTGTACAGAGCCTGGCTGCCTCCAGGTTTATGCTAATTAGCATATAAAAACTGAAGCTAATTGCCTCTTGCTTTAGCACCATACTTTTGGTCATAAGATCGATCTCTAAATCTCACTCTCAGCGAGAAAGGGAATACTTCTAACTACTGTTTAATAACATTAATAACAAATTATTATTCGAAAGCAGGTGACTTGAAACACCCATAGCCAGGAGTGCATGGAGACCTGTTGATCATATAATGTACAGAATGGAGTAGAAGCTGAGTACTTCTCATCAATCAGGAATAACATTATGACTGCCTTCCTCATATTGCCTAGGTCTCCTTTATGGCTCCAAGGGTGGCCTGTGGTGTCTGGTAACACTTGTTAGTGGGGGCCTTTGATGTGCCATGGGTTGAGGGGAGGGGTCTCTGTGGATCAGGCTTTTTCCAGTGCATCCCACAGATACTTGATCAGTTTGGGATCTAGTGATTTTGGAGGCCGGGTCAACATCCTGTGCTGTTCTTCATGTTCTTTTGAGTGTTTCCTAAAACGTTGCTGTGTGGATGGCTGCTGCCGTCAAGGAGTATCGTTACTATGGGATGGGGTGCCTCGTCTGGTCTAGCTGGGTGCTACATGTCTAAGTAGCATCCACAAGGATGAATGCCAGGTCTAAAAGCTTCCCAGCAGAACATTGTCACAAGATGGTCAATGTTATTCATTTGCCCGTGGTTTTAATGTTGTGGCCGATCGGTGTATGCGCAGCGAAGGTGTAGCAGGAGCTTTCAGAGCTGAGCTGTACTGTGTTTTGAGCTCTACTGTCTCAGCAGGCTGGTCTGTGGCCTTGTTTCCTTAGCTACCCAGGTCTCAAGAGACAGGGCTAGTCACTGTGAGAAGAAAAAGGAGGGAGAGAGCGAGGGAAGCAGAGAAAGACACAATCTGTGGCAACCACTGAATCCCATTTGTAATGTTTGTGAAACCAGCTGGAAATGCTTATCCCGTGAGAGGAGGGGGGAATGAGACTCGGGGCTTTTGTCAAAAGGAAGTGCTCATCGGACCGTATGGAAAGCTGGACCGCTGAGTTGCAAACATACATCTTAGACATACACACACACTTGTCTGGCAGCAGGAGGAAGAGGTGATAAAAGAAAAAAAGCTGGGTTTGGCATAACCATGTTTACTTTAAGCTTCTGTTTCCACTACAAGTCCCAGTCCCATAACATTTCATTTTCTAGAGACTACTGTGCTGCGCAAAGGCCCAGACTGGAGGCCGTTGTTGTTACTTGGTACCATAAAACATCTCTTCAGAGAGCTGTTCCACACTCACATATTTACTGGCCTATCAAACACGGAGTGTGATCCCAGTGCAAAGCATCCCGTTTTCAGATGCTCACCTCTAATTGGGGAAGACATAGGGATTCACGTGGGTGGCTTTTTTTGTGGGGTTGAGGCTCAGCTACTGTTTACTTTGATGAGAAACTGGAAGTCTCGGTGGGAATCGTGAGGAAGAGAAAGACGTGAGTCATGGGTTTTAGTGATGTCTGTAAAATTGATGTACTTGAAGTTCAGTTTTCGAAGCTTGAACTGTATCTCTGTTGCACGGATGACACGAGGGGTGGACAAAAGAGGTGGATGTAGTCGCCCTTGCACTGTTATTACCGAGACCTCACACACATGCTGGAGTTTTTTTTTTCCATGTCTTCAGTTCCAGATGTTGTTAGTGATTACAGAAGGTTTTATTTGTGTCTTAAATGTATTGCATCAGCTCTGTTTTAACGAAGATGTCTCCCGGTTGTTCTCTGGTTGAAAGCGCATGTTCGAGTGTTTGAACATGGCCTCAAGCACCTCGTGGCATTCTTCTAAACAGCTTGACGATCATGACTACATCAGTAAGAAATGAGTAGAGATGGAGAATGTGTTCACATTATGCGTGGCCTATAGTACGCTGGCTCTGGCTTAGTTTTTTGTAGGAAAATGATCGGAACAGGTTCTTCCAAACATCACTGTTCTGCCATTTTAGGTTGGTCTGATGAGGGTAACAAGACAAGAAAAGGAAATGGACATGCTTGGTATTCTCTTTATAAGATTACTAGATAGTCAGGGAAATTGCCTAAGAAGTTTTAATTCCGTACAGTCTTTCTCTGCCAAAGCAACCAAGGATGATTTAAAAGAGACATTTGATCTAGTTAATAATATATTTAATCAGAGATTAGAAAGATTTAAGGCAGAGTTCAAGGGTGATTTTTGGCACTTATGCTTGCAAGTCAGTATTTTAGGAGCTCACTAGGCGAATGGTCGAACGTTTTGCCTGTGGCGTATGTCACCCCTGTTGGCAGGACTAGTCGGACTTCTTTTGCTAACTTTCCAGAACAGCCAGGATGTTGATCTGCTGGTCAAACAAGCGGTCGGTTCGAGAGATCTTTTATCACAGGAAGTGATAAAAGTAAACAATGTCTGTTTTTTTTTTTTTTTATCTTCATCTCATTTGACAATTGAAATCAACAAATATCGTCGGTAGACCAACTGATTAGCATGATTCATGAGACTTGAAAAGTTTGATTCTTGAGGACATTGTGCAACTGGAACAGCTGCATGCTTGATATATTTGGATTGTATTTGATCAGATGGAACTTTGAATTGGGACAGCACTTGCACAGAGACTGATGGCTGTTCATAAGAGCACAAGTACAGACAAGGGCGCACATTCATTGGAAGTCTAGCCTCCCAGCTAATAGTAGCTCTTCCAGAAGTAATTTCACACAGCTGCAGAACGTATGTACCAACTGCCTATTGACTGTAGTATTTGTGGTGTATTAAGGTGAAACATTCTGACCCAGATATAGGTAATTTTGAAGGATCTTTGTACCTCCGATTTGGGTGCACCTTGGGCCTCATGGACGTCTGTTTGAGCTGTCTGATGTTGCTTTGTAATTCACATAAAAAATGCTGATAGCGACATTCAAAGTTCCTGTTGGAACCTATACTTTTGATGCAGTGTTTATAATAGTAAAAAAATGATTTATGTGAGTGCACAACTTGTGTGCCTTCGTACACTGCGGCAGTCTTTCGAAACGTTCCTCTACGTTGTGTAATTTGACAAGGCATCAAGGAGGAGGTCTACCTGCTGGTCAGACACAGAATGGCGGATCGGTCCGTTTCACAGCATCGGCCTGGTGTGTGGTTGGGAAATGCCACAGTTTTGGCTGCGGATTCAAAACCTCCTTTTCTTTGTGGCTTTTCAAAGACCCCCTGCCAAAGCTTGTGAATGAGCTTGTCTTACAGTTTATTTCACTACTGTGACCTTTCTGTTGGCTCGTCGGGGACCAGCTTAGAAGAATTTGTAAAGCTTTATTGTCATTTGTGAACCTCCCTGGCTAAACTGACCATATTAGACACGAGAGTATATTTAGCCCAATTGTGGCTCTGTGTGGAAAGACATGACTCCTATCCAAAGGCAGTTTTTCCAACCTGACTTTTTGTAGTTGGATCATTTGCGCTTTCATGGTCTGAAAGTATGCCGTCTGTCTGTTTTATAGGTTTCTTCAAATATAGTAGTTTAGGCGGGGTTCGCTGCAGTTAGTGGCTGGGCCCACATTCTCTGCCCCACCAACCACTCTGCTCTTTTGCCTTCTTCTCTTGAACAGGGTCGTGGCTTTCCTCCGAAACTGTAAGTAATATTTGTCTATTGGCATACATTATCTCCGGTAATCAATGGATTATGTTGACGTTTGTGTTATTATGGAAACAATTCCTTGAGGGGAGGGAAAGGGGAAGCGTAAACTGAGCTGTAAACTCGGCATGAATATTCAAAGCCTTTTCAGACGAGCATGATGAAATAATCAGAGTTCCAATTTGTTCCATCATAAGAATTCATGTTTGTGTCTTTTCTTGCTGAGCACAAATGAAACTTTAGTTTTAAAGTCCCCCTTCCTCAGTGGGAACAACAGACTTACGATGTCTTTTCTTGCTATCTGGGACATTCGAGCCCCCCAAGCCTTTTTTGAGTTGTGTTTTTTCTTTCCCTTGTTTGTTCTCTCCCTGTTTATGAATCATTTTTTCATTTGAAAAGAAATCTAACGTGAAAAACAGGGTGACACACGAGTTCTGTGGAACCCTTTGTTTTTTCATTGAATTACAGAATGATAATTGCTTTTATTCAGTAGCGGCTGTGTGCTAAAACAGCAGCACATCTTAGTCATATTGGGCCATCGTCTTTACAGTCATCTGCAGCAAGTCATGGCTCAGCCTCATCGCTGTTCTCTAATCTCTCGGTTCCTACTTCCAGATGTCGGCATGGTTACTAACAGCTCGGTGGTAAAAGAGAAGAGATTGTGAAGACATGTTAGAAATGCTGCCGTCTCACCCAGTTTTCAGCCTTCATTTAGAAATTGCAGCAATACTTCATCGGTCTAGACATGCCGGCTTTGCAAGAATGTCTTGCCGCAATCACATGTTTGACTTTTTATCTCGATTTCTGTGGGAAATAATGTTGGGAAGTTAAATTGAAGACTCGTCTCCTCTCGTTCCTCGCTAATGTGAAAGTGGCTCGTCTTCCATTCCATCTCATCGTATGGATTATTAAAACTGGCAGAGAAATGATTTCCTAACCAGCTTTTGGGTGCCTGTTTTTGTGTGTGTTTCACAAATGCTCAAGTCAGGGCAGTTTGGCTGTTCTTAGCACTCACGACCGGGTGTACTTGAGCCGTGAGTCACCTCCTGTCAGCTTATTTTAGTTGTTGCACGAGTGTGCGGCATTCCTCGCGAAAAGGTGAATGAAAAAGCAGCTACCATGTAATATGCAAAACGAAAAAAAAAAATGAAAATTTAATTAGGGGCAAACTAAAAGATGTTCGCTGCTGCATTTATCCTGAGAGGCAGGAGCCCAGCTATAATTTACTGGCTGTGTTGAGTGAGTTTATTTTGAGGACTGGGAGGGCATTCGGTTTGAGCTTGATATTTTGGGCACGGGCAGACCATGGATGGTTGTTGGTTGTACTTTCCACTGTGGTTACCGTCACATACCCATCTGCTACTGGGGTTTGGATCTTTTCAGTGAGTCCACATCTTCCAGCCTGGCTCCTGCCTCACACTTGAGCTCAGCACGGATTTGTTTGTGTAGAGTTAAGTGGTCCAGAGGCATGATGGGAGGACGATACTCTGGCATACCGTTAAGGTCAGAGAAGTTTATAGAGCACACACACACACGCAGAGAGTCCATATCCGAATTGCATGGTTTGTCTCATAGATGGGTTTATATTTATTTACAGAACAGATGCTTAAACACTGGCTGATAAGTGACAAGAAATAAAGGCACACTGGTTTAGCAGTCCAGTCGGATGAAGAGTCAGCGACTCAAGGTTCATCCACTTGGGACCATAAATATTTGCACGAACCAACACAGCAAACCGTAAAATAACATCATTCCGATCAGGTATTCTGTGGAAGAAGATGACCAAGTTCCAAGTTACTCCATGTGGAGCAAACATGCTCAGAAAGAATGGATTTATTCCAACCAGAGAGAAAACATCAGCCCACGTGTTGACATGGTTGGTAGGAAATCAGATTTTCCTCTTGAATGGATTATCACAGGTTAACACTAACCCTCTGATCTGAGATTCATCTCATCTGATTGAGAACTCCTTCTGATTAGAAAAGACTGTTTGGATTGAGGGGGTTACTTGAACTTTTTTTTTCTTCATCTGATTAACTCTGATTAACCACCAAGTTAATGAGATTCAGTCTCTGGAGACCAAATTATAGAACTATAACATTGACATGAAAAACCCAGGACCTGTGGACCAGCTATACACACTCCTTGCCGCATAGATATTGCCACCACACACACAAGCTGTGACACATGCTGAGCCAGCCACTTTGAGACACGGCTTATCATCCTGATAAACGTCTCTATCTGTGTGGTCTGGTATGCCTGAGCAGCATGGAGTTATTTTGGGTATTTGCGCTATTGAAGCCGAGCTACAAAGCTAGGATACAGCCTCGTGAAGCGAGAGCACCTTCTCGGTCGGCGCTGCTCTCTTTTCTTTACGTGCAGCCTCGTTAATGAGCGGTAAACAAAGCCTCACAAGTTCCTGTTATGCTACAGAAACGACAAAGACACTCAAAAACGTCGCCGAATGTGGCTGTCTGAGCCAGTTTCGTGATTGCGTTTCTCTGCAGTTGCCCGGGGAGAACATTTTTATAGCAATAAATGCCAGAGCTAATCGCTGTGGTGACACCCCACCGTGCTAAGAACAAGTTTGTCAGTGTAGTGTGACAGTCACAGCTTCTGGGTGCCAGTAGCAGTGTTTGCATGAGAGTGAAGATACTGCTGTGGCTCTATGCCAGCAGCAGCTGAGCCCCTTCCAGCACCAACAAGGCCTTTTAACCCTCGGCTTTGTTGTGGAAGCTTTTTTGTTTCAGGCTGTTGCCCTTCTTACGTCAGCGTCATGGTCTTCCACTCAGCTACATTCATCTCGGCTCTGCTCTGGAGGCTCTTGGCAGGTACAGAGGGGTTGGAGAGGTGCAGTTATAGCAGTCAAAAAGATGGGGCCTGCTGGAATGAAGAGCAGGAACATCTGGGAAGGAAAGCACTCTGCTTTTATTTAATCTGGAAGCTATACACGAGGCAAAGTCAGTCCTTTCCGTGCTCACGGGAGATTGATGCTAAATGGAGTTGTATTCGCGCCTTGTCTGTGCCACTTAACTAGAACGTCTTAGCTGGTTGACAACATTATTTCTTTGCAAATCAGTAGTATGCTTAGTACACGGAAGATGTGTACATCTTTCAAGTGCTCACTGGCCACAAAATATACAGGCACGGCATGAACACAATTCGTATCGGCTGCTGTGATCTGGCAACAACAATGGAAGCCTCTCTATCGCAGTATTTGTGGAATTTCCTCCTCATATATTTTAACAAGAAGAATAAAACCTCTTACGCTCACATGTTACCGGGATATTGGATGCGCAGTAGCAGATTGTGAAGCTCTGTGTTAATTGTTGTCAGTTGCTGTTTTTTTTATGCTTGACGAACGAGTCAGATTATCTCTGGTTATTTATTCTCACATACAAAGGCGGGAGAAGGTTAACAGTACTTCGCCATGAACAAAATCTTTCCCTGTCCTTAAACAGGTAGTGGAAGTTGCTTAAGTCCGACCAGATCTTAAGTGCAGTAACGGCAGAGCTGTAAAACGCGTGTGAATATACATACGTTCATGTTCAGAAACTGCTGCACCCGCAGTGCAAGGAATGCCACCAGATCCTTTGAGCAGTCAGACTCTTTATCATCAGCTAATCTTAGCACTGCTGCTGGGCTTCCTCTACTCCTGAAGGACCACCGACACCATCAGGACAATATAACTGTCTATATCTCTGGAAATGAACTTATTTATCACGTCATTCTGTGCTGTAGTGTTTTTCAAGTGTCTTGATGGAGTCCTCAGTATTCATGATATTCGTGATCTCCATAGCGTAAATTCAACCTCCACTACTTCTGAATTGTGTGTTTTTACTTCTCAACTTTCTTGACTTAGGCTTGGTACAACTGTAAATGTTTTTTGTATCTTAAATATATTTTACATTCCCCTTTTCTCATCTTATCTCTTAGCTCTGTTTGCACTGGCTTGCACCGGTAACACCTACATTTCCCATTAGGAATCAAGAGAGTTCTTGCCTGTCATAACCATACAGAGAAAATACAAAGAATAAATACATCTGCATGCAATACAACAGTCCTACAACCCATGAGTATGACTAAGTTTCTATTACTCTTCTGTCCATCACCAGTTTTAGTTTCCTTAATTTAACCAGGCCTCACTCTGGACGGGGACTGATCACACAGTACTCACATGAATTGTTTCTGAAATGGTCATATGAATTTTGACAAACGGTGCTGTCCTGCCTCAAAAGAAACTCACATGATTTGTTTTAAAAGGCGGAACTATCTGCTTGGCTTGGAGGATTGGAGGAGGACTTTGTTTTAGCGCACAGTTATTTAAGCTCGGTAAACATTTCTGTATATATTTTGCGCCCATTAAACCTCAGCTCAAGCTCGCCGCCTAATGTTATGTAACAGCTTATCACCTTTAGCAATTTCGCATCCATCTCTGTGCGTATCTATATCAGCAATTGAGGGATCCCATCTGCTTTTAACATCCCTGATGAAAATTTCCCGGCCCCTGGATCTGTTACCTTGGTTATCTGTTTTATTAGATTAGAGATGATGGCTGCATCACTTACCTCCTCTTGATGGATAAATGGACTTTATTTCAATCTGATGAGGCCTCTCAGGGCCGCTGCATTGCTTCAACTGGAAAGACCAACAGGTCAGTGTGCTGCCAGAGGAGGGATGATGTCACCCTGAATAACAATGATGGATTTGACTGCATGTCAGTGCATAGTGTCCATGCTGACAAAGCGATTGTGAGTTTCATGTGATTTAGCTAATACAACCAGTTAACATGTTAACCAAAGCTGGTATGATAAGCTGCATATTTTATTGTCATTGTCATTTATATGTCATTGATTACTTGACATTTATCTCTAAACTTTGCCCATGTATGACAATGAAGCGACCTCATGGTTTTACTGTGATTAAAATAGATTGTTGTTTTTGTTTTTGTTGCATCAAAGTGTCCTCCATGCATATCAAATGTTGCTTAGCTTGGTCTTGGAAAATACTAGCGGATTAAAATGAAGCTTGAAGTAAAATGACACGCTGCAGCCTTAACTGTGTCTTTCTTTCTCTTGGCAGGTTTATCTCATCAATGTCACCTATTCTGACAACACCTCCCACATCATCTACAGAAGATACAGCAAGTTCTTTGACCTACAGGTAATCCTCCATCCATCTGCATGTGCGGCGTGGACTGGTTTGCTTTGAAAGTCTTAATTCCACTATATAGTTGCTGCTGATGTATTATTACTCCTCACCAGGTTGAAGCTGTTAACCTGCAGCATTGTTTCGTATGTATTAATATGTGCTCCACATGAGTGTTCACTGCGGCCATGTCTCTGGTTGTGTTTGCCACACGTTGACGACTCACCGAGTCAGTTTGTGTGTTAGTAATTGACCGGGGACAAGGATCCTCAGCCTCACCGAGACTCAGCAATGCACAGTGCAATTCTCTATTTCTGCTCTCTCTTTATCTCCACCCCTCCTTCTCTTTGCATTTCTTCTTTTCTTGTCTCATCCCTGCTTTGCCCTCAAAATGTCAAGGAGCTGACAGGCCTTTTTTATTGTACAAGCAAGAAGTTCCCATGGAAGTCAGTTTAATGTTCCATGCTTTACAGTGGGTCGCCGTTACATTCTTTAGCGCGGGCGCCTCTGATTGGTGGGTTCTTTAAATAGATATCTTATATGGTGGAGGTCTTTTTCTGTTTTTCCTTGGCTCAGATGCTCTGCTCTCATGTTAAAATTTTCAGTCCATGTCTTCGAGACTATTTATTTTGGAATGAGGCAGGAGTCGCTGTGAAAACCTTCCCTGTGTCTCTCAGGCTGACGAGTTCACACTGAGAGAATGTTTGTGTGTGCCCCTAGCACCCTTGGTCGACTGCAAGCTGATACCATATGTCTATTACTCCAGAGGTACATGGGTCACTAGTAAATATAAAAAGGCCATAGAGAGAAAGTTACTGGGGGCATATCTCAATGGCACTAGTGTGCTAGTCCAGCAGGAAATGATGTCTCAATCAGGAGAGGAAAGGTCCTCTCTGAAAGGTCCCATTGATGATGCCAGTGTGCGGGGGAAAATAGAGTCCCCCTGTAACTGATTAGTCCCAACGTGGAATAAAAGGCAGAGGTAGAATGATGAACATGGGAAAAACAGAACGAATAGGTGAGCGCCGTGGTTGCGCATCTGACATTCGGCCATTTGCGTACACAAATATGGTCTTCAAAGTGCTAGGGAGGAAACTAATGAACCTTAATGGTTCATGGATGGCTTGGCACAAAATCACTCTCAGTGAGCAGCAGCAAGATTGATTTTATGGGTTTGGTAGATGGCGCGGGGCAAAGGTCACCTAATTCGTTGGGTGTTTTACCAAATTGTCAAATGTGGGAGCTCTCGTGTGGAAAATTCTCGACTACATATTCCTCCGGCTTACCAAATGCCTCTTTGTCCCTCCACTGAAATCCATCAGCACCTCGTTGCTCATGTCTTTGCCTGGCTGCTTGAGGTTTCCATTTGCACCGACACCACTGCCAGTACTGACAAACCAGCTTCCTAATGCTCAGTAATCCCCTTTCTCTGCCGGTATATGAAGCGAAAGTAAAGACCTCTCTGCCAGGCTTTGATCTTGCTGGACGACTCTGATGGCCCCGTTTGATCTCATTGTTTTCCGAGCAACCCAGAGCCCCAGAGCCTCCCCCTGTCCAAACATTTATCTGGTGCAGAGACCCTGCTGCTCTCAGCTAAACCTAAGGGAGACAAAACATGGACGGCCGCTCCGAAACTGTTGGAGTGCGGTTTAACCAAAGCTTTGGCAACGACCACTGGGGATTCCAAGACAGTTTCCTAGTAATACCCGGAGCTGTCTTCCTGGAAACACACTGGCCCTGTTTCTAGGCTGGCATCCAAATTAGAGAAGCCACAGATGTTGTTACAGCCGACTTTATGTAGGTTTCGTCCCGAAAACCAACTCTTTATATTCTGTGTACAATCTTGCAAGCTTTGATGTTCCACTCACACAAGGAGTCTTTTGATGTACTGGAGGTATTAGTGCTGACCATTCAGTGTATATATGTCTCTTATATATGCCTGTGTCTACAGCAGTCATACAAATCATTATGAACGCTTTTCTTGTGCAAACAGATTCAAGATGGACCTGAACAAATCCACTCACATATCTGTGTATTAGTGTACAGAATTGGTGCTATTTAGTGCACCTCATTCTGAACGATAAAATGAGTATGCTAATACAAAACATTGTCAGAATTGCCCTGCAGGGAGCTATTTTGTCTTTGGGGAGGAAGTAACACCTTTCTTTCTCCTGTCCTTCCAGTACGACTTCATTTGATGGTTATTTCAGATAAAGCTGTCCTGCTGGAGCAATTGACAAATGCAAATGCATTGCATGTACATATACCTAGTAGCGAAACTCACTGCGCCGGTTGTTTTTCCCAGATCATCCTCTCCACCAGGATGTGAGTAGCTCCCTGGCTGCTGTGCACGGATGTGGTTTTGTTTCAGTGTTACTGACGAAGGAGTTGAACTGCTGTGCCAGAAGTGGACCCTTGTCCCTTGTGAGTCGTCAAAACGGGCGGAACCCACGACAGTGTGAGTTCCAGGTCAGAAAGAAGGCCAGGGAGGAAAGGAAATGTAAAATGATGATGATGATGACCGTGATAATGAGGCAGAGGAGGACAGCGAAGGAAGATATTAAAGCTATGATGGTAGCACGAATGACAGCAGCGCCAGCGACGATGATTAAGCTTCAGGCTGTGGATGCTGACGCCACCGATGATGCAGATGAGAAGAACTGAATGATATTTTGATAATCTGGGTTTCTTCAGGGTCACTTCTTACAAAGAGGCTTTCATAAGCGTGTTTCGGGAAACTGTGAGGAGTGGGTGATTGTACCCTGAGTGTCCTTGGACCCAAAGTGAATTTGTGTATTTAAAGCTGCGGCATGGCTCGCCATCTGAAAGGAGAACATGCTCTGACTCACGCTTTTTACAAGGGCCCTTGGTTTGTGTTCCATCCTCACGCACGTACACAGGCCTCTTTTTTTTTTTTCCAAGTCTGCCCTTGTTTGAGCCTCCCTACAGCAACTGAATATTTAGTTTGTGGAGATTTTAATGCTACAGCTCACCGACAATCCCCTCTATTAGTTTGCTTTGTTCAGGGACTCCATCTCAAGGTTGATATTCAATCTTTTTGAAAATAGCTTCACAGGCGCTGGCAGTAGGCTTTTGACAAACAGAGGCGTGTATTCATTTATGTGGTCAAAACGCTTAAAAGGAAGGTCATTGAATTGCGAATCTCTAACCTTTGTGTACGCTGTTTGATGGAAACATACGTGTAGACCACAATGCATTATCGGTATGCCGTCATGAGGACAAAATGGTAAATAGTCAGACCCCTATCTCAGTGCCTGTGTCCTTGAGGCATTCTATGGACTTACAGTAGCTCAACTGAATGAGGGACCCCTTTGTTTCAGGTCTAGGATAAAGGCCTGTTTTATTTTATGTATGGGTGTGTCCCCGAGAGAAAAGACACTGGACGTGTTCTTGTGATCTGCAATGAGGCACTTGGTAGGACGACCCTAGCCTGCGCTCGATGGACTCGGAGCAAAGTGGGGAAAAGTATGCCGTGTTTCCCACAGCCACAGCGAAGGGATCAGGAGTCCGGACTAAATATAGGATAAAGGAGCACAGTTCAGTTGTTTGTGGGACATTTTCGTGGCTGGAGAAAAAGTCCCAGTGTGACTGGAAAATGTCTCAATAGACAGACCGGAGAGAGAAGATGTGTGGAGAGCTGACTGGAGCAATTTTAGGTTGAATGTAGACAGGCTTTGGAAAAAGAGCAATCTGATTACAATGGCTTAAGGCAAATCATTAAAAAAAATAAAATAAAAAATTACATCAAAATGGTTGCCATAATAAACCCAATCCACGAGAAAGCGCCCTTAGAGACATCACCCTCATTGTATTTAATAATTTTAATGAGATACAATGGTTCAAGGTGAATATAGATCTGGATTTGCATTACTCATGAGCTATCCAAGAGAAATGGCAAGAAATGTTTGAAATGTTAAAAAAATGCTATTTCCACCAGCCAAGCTACTTAACGTGTGGAGCCCCAAACAAAACCGGCATTTGGGGATAAAAATGACCTTGGAAGTACATTAGAAATTAGCAGTGGAAATGAGTAAACAGAATAGATTAAATGAACATGTATAGGAGATGAAGTATTTCTCTTAGTGTAAAACAAGTCAACTTCATATACAGTACATACCTAAGACTGTGTATGCTTATATGTATCCTCGCAACCTGCGAGGACACCCACCCGTCACTCAAAGGAGCCACGCCTTTAACTACACGCATTTTAACACACATTCAACTTATAGATTTATATATTGAGACCAAAACAGTTTTTGTACCAGGGTGTAAACATGTTAATTCCTGCTGTAAAGTTGGATATTTAAACACAGATTTCTGGCGACTGACTCATTTTTCAAGCCAACCTCTAGTGGACATTCAATGAACTGCACTTTTTGACACCTCTGCTTTGGCTTAATTTTTCAGAGGTCTCAGTTTGGCCTGGAAGCCAGACCACCTCCAAAGCCCCTGAAGGCCATAGCCCTGGCTACTGCATGCCAGTTGTGGCCCGGTTAAACCGAGAGTTGCTAGTTTTGACAGTACGGTATGACAATGTGTGATTATATCTCATGTGCTTTAAGTTTGTTCTGCTCCCATTTGCTTATACTAACTTACTCGTTGTTATAGGGAGATCAGTCAGAAGCTCAGGTTCTTGCCACACTGATGCCATATTTTTACACGCACTGTTTCGGCCTGGTCTCTTTGTGTGCGTGGAGGACAAGGGTGTACCTATCTGTTTTTCCCTGTGAGGTAACTGGCAGCCTCTGCATGTAAGGGCACGAAGCAGAGGCCGAGGTGCTGAGATTTCATGAAAAAACATGTCTGACACTTATTTTCTATTTTCATGTCTTCTCCTGGCAGGTTTCCAAAAAAAAGGTCACTGCATGTTTAAAAGAGGTATTTTCCCTATAGAGTCTTGTGTGTCTGACAAACTATAGCATCACCCTCTTGTTACCATCTGTTATGTGTCTGATACGTCATAATAAACAGATTCTGTATCCATATAGAAAGCCTTCCCCCCACTCCCGAGTTTGCTTGTTGATGCTGCTGCCCGCTATCAGGAGATGAATGTGGCAGCTGACAGATCTCTGTCATTGCTCTCTATACGTCTCTGTCTTGTTTCCTTCCTCCCTCCTCCCTCTGCGCTCGGCCGGTCTGTTCCTGTTCGGCTCGAGTGAGACGGTGAGCCGAGTCTGCGAAAACTTTACAGTGTTTCAACAGATCTGCTTCACGCTGGGCCTTCGAACAAAGAGGCAGCTCAAGGTTGTTTTTTTTTTTTGTTTTTTTTCTGTTACATTTACGCCTTTGTTTGCCATTCGATAAATCACACAGCGTTTATTTTATATTCCTACTGTGAATGTAGCTCAGGGAGGGTCAGATTGTGTTGCGTTGTTGAAGGCTGCGCCGCTTCCACTGCAGAGTGACTGGAGGATGGATGTCATCAGCGACGTGATAAAAAAGGAATATGAAAATATATAAAATTAATTCATACCATTACTTCTTTTCCTCAGATTTGGAAAAACACATTAAGTTGTGTGGCGTGGTGTGTGGATTGTTGGATCCACTCCAATAGTGTGATCATTGCTTTGCATAGTCAGACTTATTTCTGATCAGAATATGAGTCTGGCAACCTACCATTTAGATTTAATTATGGGGCTTGTTTTGACTTACACAGAGGTGAAAATACTTCTGCACCCAACTGGATAGTCCTCCGACCAATCAGAGCCGTTTACTTGTAAACTAATTGAACACTGTGGTGCTAAGGGGACTCAGGTTGTGGACTCTGTCCATTACCGCGTAAAGCCTGCACCAACGATTTGTCTGGCCTTGTGGATCTTTGTCGGAGCATCACCAGCTCCCAGCAAAGAGGTTCCTGTGCACACCATTGTTGTACGATGGAAAGCTGACCTGGATTCCAGGCTGCAGTGATCATGTGTTACATCATTAACATACGCGCAGTCTGTCCTTGTCCTAAATATTCGCTTTTTACAGCCACTTCATTTCCAATTTTGCAAGCTAATAATGGCATCAGTCAAAAAACAATTGCGAATTATTGTCAGATTATCTGTGTCAGAAACAAAAGAAAAATGGCCAGATGCAGTAGAAGTCCATCTTGTGATGTGTTGCAGATTCTGCTTCACAGCTACAAAAAAAAAAGAACTGCCGGAGCCTGAATTTACTGTGTGTAGATATCATTCCTTTAACTCACACCAGCAGCATCCTGTAATCAGATGAAAAGCTTGAAGAATAGCTTTTGAAAAAATATCCAGCCCATTACGTTTGGATCAATACATTTGTGATAAGGATGAACAAAACAATGACAGCGCTTTTCTACCTATTGTTACTCATAGCCCTATGAGTAACACATACACTATGGCACGCTGCACGTTCTGAGGATTGATCCGCTAACCCTCCAGTTAGCTTGGACAACCCGCTCCACTTACTGAGCCACAGCCACAGTGGAACGCAGTAAGACAGAAAAATCCGAAAGGTTTTTACGCTCAAATGAGACATTTATAAAAAGAGATCATGTGGTCTACTGGCGACAGAGACACAGATTTTTTTAGAAGAGGACAATATGCCGCCTAATTTATACGCTTCACACAGACAGATGCACCTGCTGCTCACCAACATCTAACATGTGTGCACAGACTATTTCCTTCCTCATAGAGCCATTCTGCAGATGTAAAATTGCGTTTGTCACGCCTGCTACTTTTTAACGCTGCTGTGACTACCTTTGAAGAGGCAGAAGCCTTGTTTCTTTGAATCAATACAAGTGGATGGTGCAAAGTTATCACGGCCCAAGGTCCATAATGACCTCATCAATAGGAAACACGCCAGGTTGAAATGAACCGGATTTATCCTTTAGGTTCACAGAGGGCTGATGTGGAAACTCTGAGAATGAGTGGCGGTTAAGCATCATTACTAGGATTATTACGATCTAATGGATTCTCCTGGCGCTTGAATCTTCTCCCTGTCCAAACACAAACTGCAGAATTCACGACTGAAACTCACACGCTACCTCTGCTTATCTACAGTATCGGTGGCCTTGGCCAGTCGCAGTCCAGCCAGTGCGCTCCACCGCGCCTCTGTCCGTAGGTTAATCAACAATGACTGGACAAACACAAGGCTGGACAGGACACATGGGGCTCCACATAGTCTAGTAGAGACCGATGAGTGAAACCCAGTGCTCCTTATCACTCATTCTCCCTTTCAGGCTGTACCTCCCCGCACACTCCAGGCTCATCACGTCCTCCATTTCTTTCACATCAAATTCCTTCAATCCTCACTCAATCTCTCTCTCTCTCTGCTCCCCCCGCTGCTTGCATATCTATCCCCACTCCTCCATCTGTCTCTGTCTCTCTTCAGAAACCCTTCCCTGGCTCCGACCCTTGCCACCAGCGCACACCCTCTTCTCTCCTGGCTCCCCGGCTAATCCGCCGCACATTCCCGGGGTCAAGTGCATTAGCTCCCCTTTCTGTTATTGGTTTCTCAGGCCGTCCTGCATGCATGCATTTTATCAGTTTGTGCCCGTGTGCAGGAGCGCGTGCGCTTGTGTGCGCGTTTGTGCGTGGGTGTATGTGTGATGCATTGCTACTGTATCTCCTGATTACCCAGGCAGTCTTTCTATTACATGATGATCCAGTTTAACTCCACTGGGGCTTCTCCATCTCAGTCAGATTACATTTTACAGCACAGACACCAGAGGAGCTTTAAAGCAAATAAAAGATCTTCAAATTAAAATCCTTTCGGAGGCTGTGGTGCCACTTAAACTGATAAAGTTGGCCTCTAGAGAGTGATCCCTGTGGAATCATTTATCCAAAAAACATCAAATAAAAAGGAAATGCAAAATAAGGTGTGCATGCAAAATATTATATATTATTTCTGCAGAAAGTTTTACTGTGAAATTGACAGTGATAATAACTGAGCAAAATGTTTTAGACATGCTGTCCCAGATCCCTGAAAGTTATGTAGTATTTCTAAGTCTCCGTCTTTGTAAACTAATTTAGTTTTTCTTGTGGATTGTTGCGAAAAGCACAAAGACGACGCCTGCCACCTGACGCAGGCTCATGTGAATTAGTGCCTTTTTTTGCTTTACTTTTCTAAATATAAAACCTCCAAACATAAAAATTTGTTATTGAACGAATTTAGTCCTACCTGTAGTTGGAGGTATTATTTGGATATGGATTTTTGTTGCGAAACCAAGGGTGACCACTTGGGAAAACCAGCACTGGCTGGATTCTATCGATTCTATCTATTCTATAAGGTCGTAATGCATAAACAGTAGCAAGTCTCCCAGTGTGTGAAACTTAGTTCTACACAAAACAGCGTGTTTAGCCACTCATTAAACACTCTTTTAACCTCACTCTTTCCTTGTTAAATTGGTGTTGCAGGAAAAGGTAACACCTTATTGATCCCCAGGGGGACATTTAGGTGCTACAGCTCCATAGATAAAAATAAATAAATAAATAAAAAGACTTCGGAAAGGAAGAAAAAGTAGTGTGTATGGAGGTCGGTTTGCTTTTGTTCTCTTTCAGTGTGAACAACGAAAGGTGCTGTACTGATGAGCAGGTAATCCATATAAGTGATAAATCCAAAAAGGGGAACAAAAACCAAGACAGGTCGGTATCAGGCGACACAGAAAATGCAGTGAGGAAACACTGAGGAGTGAATTAACATGAGTTATATGTGTAGCACTTGGGCAAAAGAACAAATATAACACAATGAAATGATAAATCAGAGCATCTCTTCAGACCCTTGGTCCTTCCGGCGTGTGTGCAGCAGTCTGTGGTTGAAGGATCTACCTCCCACCAGTCTCATACAGGGAGTGAGAGGAGTTGTTCAGGATGTTTGACATGTCGGCCCACTTGGTCCACTGAGTCCAGGTTGGAGATGGCCGTCTTTGCCAGTTTGTCCAATCTTTTCTTGTCCCTCTTTTTGTTTTTTTTCTCTCAGCCCACTCATGGTTACGTTCCAAACCTAGCTCCACATTTCCCTTCCACACCCTCATAAGTGTGGGTGAAGCAGTGATCTGATCTCCAACTCTTTCTCATACGCGCTGCCATCCGACTCACCCCATCTGGAAGAGAATTCGTTTTAGTCCTGGCTGTCGGCATGGAAACTCTAGCGATGGCTAAATTAGGCCGTACCCTCCCCTCCGTTACCTTGGCGTAGGTGAGAGTGTTTCCTCCCTGCCTGTTCCTCTAGTGTAACTGTACGTTGGCTGCCCTACTTACTAACCCAAACTAAAGCAGTGTGTGTGTAAACCGACACTGCTCTCCTCCTCATAGTGCGGCTACGGTTGCTCTGGAAAGGTTTCTCATGCCGAACTCTGCCAAGCAACTGAAGTGGTAAATGATCTGAAAGAGGAGCGTTTAGCTGGAGCGTCTACGAAGGAAGGAAAAACTGATTAAATTGTCGTATTTCATCCCTTCAAAGCTATTTGTCATGGATTTAAAATAATATTTCACTGAGAGCGGACAAACGCATTTGTGTTTGCTTTTATCTGAGGATCTCTAGTAATAATTGCAGAGGTCGTCTGCGATCTCAGTCCCATGCGAATCGACCACAATTTGTAAAAATGACAAATTACCTAGGCTATTTCTCCTAACTCAGAGGTCCTGTGATAATACTTATCCAGTTTTCTTTGATTTGAATCTTCTTTTTCTGCCTCTTGTCACTTATTATGAAGGATGTGCTATAAATCAGAGTTTGGACAGATGCAAAGTTGAGATGTTTTGATGTGTTGGGTTTTATTATGTCAGGCATTAATGTGTTCATGACACTGGTTAAGGTGGGGCTGATTTAAATACTCACATGTAGTTCACATCATGTTTTATTTTTAAATACTGTTGTCCCCAGGTTAATGCTAATCTTGTGTGAATTGGGCTTTTATTCTCATTCTCTTCTGCTCATGTCTGCACACTGGACCTGCTCAGTCTTCAAGGGTTTGTCACTATCGCTTTTCATTTATGTATTTTTAATGGTGCGTGTGTGAGCGAAGCGCCCACTTGTCAGAACTTCAGTAGCACTACATCTGCTGAACTCAGGAGATTTATGGATCGCTCCAGTCAGTGATTAGAAAACTCTGCATTCGCAAGACTTCTCCTCCAGCAGGCGAGGCTTTGCTCCGCTGCTGGAGCAATCTTGATGCACAACTGGCAAATTGCCTCACGAGTCTTTAATTCATCTCAGTGTGATTGTTGGATTACATTATAGCATGCTGCTGCGCGTTCCGCGGCCGTTTTTCATCCTTATCGTAAAGCTGGTTTCTCAAAAAGTAAAAAGTGAATGTGTTAACCCTTTCCGCACTAGAAGTCCCCGTGAGCAAAGAGGCCACCTGGTTCTACAGCGTTTCAAACATGCAGCGATGTCGTGCTTCACTTCTGAATTTGGCAGAGGACGTTCCGCGCTCTGCAACATTTTTAAACACTTGCAGGTTGCGTCTTAATTACAGAACCGGCCTGGTTCAGAGGACCTAGCATGGACGTCCGTCCAACGTCCGTCCGTGCCTACATATTTTTTTGTGGCTGAAAGTTGGTTTGGAACCCCTCGGCTGGGAACAGATCAAACTCCTGCAAAGATCTGCTCGGCCAATCGTATCCACCGGGTGGGCTTTATGTTTAGAGTCGGCTACCTCATCTGCTGTAAAGGTTATTGACAGAGAAATAACTTTAAAGGACGAACAGTTAACAGTTATTGAGGCATTTGTGGAGAGCGACTTGAAAACCTATGTTATTGCTCTGATTGGTTGTAGGACTATCTGATTACAGGTTTTCTCTGTATCAGTTGGCCCCTAATGAAATCTAAATTAAGCGTTACCGGACTCACATCCTGAGATCAATTCTGCTACACGAATAGTTATAATAGAAATTACTACTGAAACGTTTAGATATCTAAATAATGCACATGTGGTATGACATATATGAGACACACTGCTAACACACTGCTAGTGTCTGAATAGTAATAACTCAATATAACGAAGCCTAACTTTGCTCTAAACACGAAACAGGTTGTTCGTGTTGACACAAAACTGTTGTCATTCCTTATGTGACCGCAGATACTGTAGGTTTTTTAGATAAGCTCCGAGTTCCGGTTCGTCCCCCAGAGAGAACCGGATCCCATTCCGCTGGGGGAGTTTCCCAAAGTCAAAGTCCATCTCTACAGCCTTGCTCCGGAGGCCACAGCCGGCTGCAGCCTGGGACTGTGGACAGACAAATTGTTACCACACCCCTGCACCTGTTGTCGTAGTGAAGCTGAGGGGAGACTGGCTCGCCACATGAGGCGCAGCACCAAGCAGTGTTGACGCACGTTCAAGAACACGGCTCTCGATTTTAAGACAAATTGAACCCCCTGTCTCACTCCCACGCATGCTTTCGCTGCATAAAACATGCAGGATATCATATTCCGTCCTGACAACATGTGCCAACCACGGGCAGGGATCTGTCCAGAACTGGTGCCAGGACGCCGGTTTATATTTAGAGCCACAACTGCCAGTGATTGTGGTCGGAAAGGAACGCCTTCCCCTCTCAGACTCATCTCAGACATCTGCCTCTCTGAAACCGAATACTGCGGGGCGCTAATGCATGTTCAGACTTGATTCATGCGCTCCATTAGTTTGTATCCTCAGGATTTGAGCGGTGTTAAGAAGATAAAGAAATAAAAGGCTGGATTGCGTCCATGTCATGGACTACATGTTAAATTATCCTTCCTAAACTTCTTGAAAAGGATTAAGCTTTTAATCGCTCCCGTGTGTAAAAGTGACCGGTTTACATTATGCAGACAGGATTTACTGTATGCTGCCTTTTTCCTTGACTTGATGTTTGCCTGCTGACACTACAGCAAGAGCAGCGACCTTGCCGTGTCATGCCCCGAGTGCATTGACAAGACGTTTGTTGAGTCTGTGACCTTACTGACTTATCATCGTGTTGCCGTGGAAATAGCGGTAAGATCACATGGCTGCCTTGTCACGCTGGTCATGAGTTGTTCCAGGGGTTCAGTCAGTTTGTGTTCATTTCCATTCTGGTCCACCACTGTGAAGCCTGGGGTAAACCCTCACAATGGTCACATGACCACCGGCAGGCATCAATCCTCTGCACTGTAACAGTATGGCATCCCCCGCGTTTATGCCAACTGACTCTCACAGCTCCTTATAAAGAGACTCTATTCTTAGCACATGTGCATGATATGAAAGTGCACAGTCTGAGCACAGTTACTGTTGTGTGTGTCTCCCATGTTTCAAACTGAAATGATCTCAGTGGAGGATACTGAACAAATATTGTTCTTCGGTTCTTCCGATTAGACCCAATTTTATTCTGATTTTCACTGCTTGGGTTTGGGTTTATGAACCAAACAGGTTAGACCTCTTGACTCCTGACTTTATTTGACTTGATTTTAAAGCAGGCAGATAATGTCAGTGCAGACAGCTAGAAACTGCAGTGTTTGTGGAGTTCAGCCCATAGACTGTAGGAAAAGTGGTTGCCATGGCAGCTCCTCAAAAGTGAAGCCAGAGCATGTGGAGCTCCTCCTGGTGGCTGACTGCAGTATAGGTCCTAAACTCCACCTCCTCCATGTTGGTGGATGATACTTGAACATGTACTCGTTAAATACTTTTCTGCAGACACTGTCTCTGTCATTTCAGGTGGTTAATATGGTACAAATGCGTGTTCAAGTGTACATTTTCCCGAGAAAATTCATTTTAGTTAGTTTTAGACATTATAGCAATGAGATGTGACATCATGATGACTGACAGTTGCCATAATAACTGCTCAGTGAAGCGGCCCTGTATGCTCGTGAGAGTATTTGCTCAAGGTTTGGAGGGCACCAAAATAGTAGGGCTAATCAAATAACTTAGAGAACATCAGTTTTACTTATGTCTGTCATATTTTGGATCTCGTTGCTGCTAATGTTGCTCTATGGTCTAAGATGGAATCACTCAAATGCGTCCTCAGCGCGTCCTGGATGTGTTCACACACTAGAATCCAATATTAGAATCCAAGGTCTAAACAGGTCATCGTCACAAGATGCTAGAGCTGCATGTGGATTGGCTGATTGGTATCAGTTGTTTGTAACTATTCCCATGTGTGGCTGTTTATGTCCAATCAGAGCAGAGATCAGACAGCATTACTGACAGACACATAACACGACTGAATGGAATGAGCTTCTTATTAATGGCAGCACAATGAGGTAACAGGAGGGGGAATATTTTGCTCAATCTGTGTGTGTGCTTCCACAGACGCTCACTCAGCAAGAAAACAGTCATTTCCCTCAAGCATTGTTGTTTAGTTTTATTTCTTGAGCACGAACGTCAAACATTTAACCACAGTGCTCATTTCAAAAATGTTTTATTGCGTTTTATTTATTGCATTTGTGGGCATAAAATGCCATGAATGACTGTTTTAGTCAGCCACTGCCAGCTGCACTTACATACGCCCTAGCCCTCCGCTGTGGACCCAGTCTCCTCCCTGTGTGCTGTAGTTTTGGTGTAGCTGATTAAACTAAAATTGATGGTGATGTACATTAACTGAGGAGGGGTTAGCGCTCTCAGCAGGATATCATTTGCTGCCCGGATTCTTTGGAAGCTGCAGAGCTTTCCGCAGCCGAACCAAGTCTAAACCTGCGTAAGATTCGCAGCACATTCATCGATGCTGATGATTCTGACTGATGCAGTACAGAGGTTATTTGTCTTAGTTCAGTTAGCTATTATCTCCCTTGCCGATTTCCTCTTCCTCGTGCTTTGCTCGGAGTATTGCAAGCGAACACAGGCTTTTGTCAACATGCGTAATGGGCAAGAGCTTTGCAGAAAAGCTTCAGCCTGAGCTGGACTACAGAGTAAACATTACGTCATAGCAAACCTGGATTCAGTCTGACAGAAGCTTTTTTTTTTTTTTTTTTCACCTGACTCCCAACATTTACACCAGTGGTCCAGAGCTGCACAGCATCATCCAATCACGTCTCTTCACAATTCTTCTTCACACTCTCTCTGTGCCGGTTACCAAGGAGACAGTGAAGTCTGAGAAGTGGAGCAACGGTTTGGCATGAATGTTTTTTTTGTTTTTTGTTTTTTTTTTCACTTCTGTAGTTTCTTTTCTGTCTCTCTTGGCATCCCAGGAGTGGAACATTACCACCTGGACTAATGATTGTGTTTGTCGTACTACAAGGAGGCGAGGCTCGTGTGTGTCTGCATGCACGCAGGCTGTATATGTGTGTGTGCGTACGTGTGTGGCCCGTACGCATGAATGTAAAAGAACAGTCGCATGCTGTGTCACCTGATCCCTGCCAGCCCACCTGTTCTCACCGCTTTCTCTCTGTGATTCCACCACAATCCCCGAAGGGTCGCGAGCGTGCTTCCTCCTGCCAGGAATCTGTCAGCAGCGAGAAAGGAGAGCGTGTATTTTAGGGTGAGCTTCAACCAACCGGAGACAACTTTGAATAATGAGCTGACCTTGATCCAAGTAGGCCGGTTCGGGGTGGGTTTTGTCAGGTTTGAAAAGGAAGGCTTTGTGCACTCATTTGGTTTGTTGAACTGATAAAATCACGACCCGGGTCCTGGAAGCTGTCATGTCGGGCTTTAGAGGTGTTTCTGTCCCATCCAGCTCTGCACACACACGCAATTTCCCCTCGCCTCACCTCCCAGCTTATCATTCAATTTTGTTAAGAAAGTGGGAAAAAAAAAAGGCAGCGCAGTCATATTTTAACTGCTGCGAATTCAGCATCTGCTAAACGTTTTGCTGCCAGTCCATCATACGTGCGTCCTCATGTGCCTGTCGGTTAGTTCATGAATTCAGCTGTATTTTTTGGGGTTTTTTTTGGGTGGCTAAGCAGTGGTTGGGGCATTTAAAAGTCTGCGTGTGCTGCAACTTTTCTTTCAGGAGTAAGAGACAAATCACGACCTCTCTAGCGCTGACGGCCTTTCCTGGTTTCCTCCAGCCGGGTGCATGCGAGTGACTAAACACATCAGTTCACTAAAACAAGGTGTACGTGGATGTCTGTTACCTGTCACCGACCCTCCAATTTCTGTACAAAACTGTTTGCTGCAGTGTGCTCTCCCTCCAATCCGTCTGTTCAGTATTTATCTGAGGGTTGGAACCGGGCAAACACAAAAGCTGGCATCTTCTGTGTCTGCCTTTTTTGCCTCTGTGTTCCCATTTTTCTCCTCAGTCCTCACTCTGCGTCTTTATGCGTGCACCTCCAGCTACTGTGTCAGCACTTATTCCCTCACTTTGTTTGTGTTGCCCCGCGTTACCGATAGATCGCTGCTCCTTTGACTCCTGTGAAACCTGCAGCTCGCAGAGCCGCCGCAGCCGCCGCTACGTGCCCCAGAGGACAGTTGATTTTCAGAATATGTTTCATGGTCCCGTGCAGCTGTCAGATTGAGTGCATATGAAAGGTGTCAACCCCAAAATGCTGCAGCCTGAAGGAAGGAGGTGTTATATGGTGTTGCATAAAATGTGGAATTTCTTAAGCTCATGGGAAATTTGTCTTTGCGTATGAACAGTAATGCAAGAAAGCCTTTTCTTCTTCTTCTTCTTTTTTTGTCATTGTTCCTTAAGGGGAGTATCTCACCTGTCTCTGTTTTTATTCTTGTCTGTACTTGTGATCATAAAAAATGTCATAAAGATTGTTCTTCCTTTGTTCTGCTCATATGTGCAGGGCGTGAGCACGTGATGCACATGGATGACTGTGTGAAACAACTCATTCATTCACACGACTCACTCACACTTACCCATAACTAAACTGTAAGAAGACACAACACCAGTACTTATTGGTCAAACCATAACATAACTTTATTTTTATAGTTCACATAAAGGCCACACAATGAACCACACATTTCAAAATTCTTACATCTGAATGGTCGGGGCAAGTACACAAACCATGTGGGCCGATTTGTAAGTAATGCCAAAAAATATTGTCACTAAATATATTTTCTCAGTTTAACAAGAGACTAAAACATTTTATTGACATATAGTGTGTTCTTTCCTGGCTGTAGGGATCACCTCGGAACAGTCACCGAGGCTTCTGATGGCCATTGCATGAACTCAGATGTTATTAGCTTAGTATTCCTGTTTGTTTCAGGTGTAAACAAACTGAACTGTCTGCTTGTGCGTGTGTTTAAGAGTAAATTTCTTGATAAATAAAGTCGCTATTGCGGCACTTCTGCAGAATGTCACTGCTTTCTACCAGGAAACCATAAAAATACAAAAGCAAATAAGCCACAGTAGTGTGTGTCAAGTAGCGTGCTGCTATTTTGGAGCTCTGAAAAGAGCCAGGTTAGCTGTGTGTTTACGCTAAGCTAATTGGCCCCTGGCTTCGGGTCTCTATTCAGCGTGACACATGAGACTGATAACGATCGTCTTCTCTCACGCAAATCCCAGAATGTTGAACTGATCCGGACGCAAATCTAAAGCGGTTTCCTCTCCTCCTGTTTCTACAGATGCAGATTCTTGACAAGTTCCCAATCGAGGGAGGGCAGAAAGACCCAAAGAAGAGGATCATTCCATTTCTCCCAGGTAATAGCCTGCTCCTGAGCTCCAGTTATCTGAACAGTCTCCCATATTAATAATGTATGACTGGCACTCGCGGGGCGTCGATACAAGCTGGTTACTGATGCCTGCCTGTGCTGCATGTGTGTGTGTGTGTACACAAGTGTGTGTTGCTGCTGACGATGCACAATGTGTGACTTTCAGATTTGAGCGATGCTTGCGAGACAATGCTTGAAACGTCTCCGACACAGGTTAAAGTTATGCATGAATTGGCTCGTTTGCTCACATGTATAGTGCATATGTGTGCATCGTGGCATTGACTGAGGCCGCGCCACGCACACGCGCTCGTCTCCCCCGACATTCAGGTTCATGGTGTCCTACAGCACCGCGCAGGCAGAGATCAATGGCACAGTGTTAGTGGCACTTCATTGTCCCCTGCAGAAGGGCTGATAGTGAAGCTGCAAAGCACAGCGATGTCTAGTGTGTCTGTGTGCGCCTATACACCGGTCAGCCACAGCATTAAAACCACTGAGAGGAGAAGCGAGTATCATTGACCATCTTGTGACGATACAATTATCTGCTGGGAAAACTTTTGGACCTGGCATTCATGTGGATGTTACTTAGACATGTAGCACCCACCTAGATCAGACCAGATACCCCAGCAGGATACGGCCTGACACAAAAAAGGTTTAGGAACAACTCAAAAAAACATGAAAAACAAGTGTTGACCTGGCCTCCAAATTCACTAGATCCCAAACTGATCATATCTGTGGGATGATCCACAGAGGCCCCTCCCCTCAACCCACAAGACCCAAAGCCCCCCCACTACATCCTGTTCCCAGACAACACAGGGACACCCTCAGAAGCCCCATGTCCATCCTCTGATGAGACCCAGTTGTTTTGGAGGCACAAGCGAGACCTACACAACATTAAGAAGATGTTCATAATGTCTTGCCTATTCGGTGTAGATATGTTATGTAGATTTCTTTGGGGAGCAGGACACGTTTTTGTTTTAGTAAATCCTCGGTTTAAGCTCGCGGCCCCAGCACCAACTGTAAATGTTCTCGATGTTCCCTCCAGCCCTATTTCACAAACAAAAACCATCCGTAAACCTGCCAAACAACCAAGCCAGTGTTGTCATGTGTTAACATGTCAGTTGGTTTTCATTGTATTTTTTACCAAAGTAGAAGGTTAGTCAGTCACATCGTTAGTGTTTTACATCGCAGTTTTGCTTCATTTTGACAATACTCAGCCCTGTCCGTTTGAGGACAACATCCAACGTTTGAAACTGTTAGTTTCTTTTACGAAAAAAAAACAAAACAAACATTTTCTTAAGATAATGCCACCCTGCTAATAGTTCCTTCAATAAAAAAGAAAAATGAAAATAAGATGATTAAACCAAGAAAATAATCAAACAAAAATAAAAACTCATGAATTCTGAAACCTGGCTGCAGAGTATTATTGTGACTGTGAAAGGTTGGTATCATAGTCATGTCACTCTGCCTGTGTCTATAAATCTTATATGTGATTTAGAGAGCCAAGCCATGGGCAGAGGTCATGGATGCATAGGGGGACAGCTGGGGCCTTGAGCTTGGGGATCCACAAAGGATTACTGCCCTCAGTCCTGACATCTCCTGGAGTATTCATGTATTACATGAGACACAATCAGCTGACATTTGTCTTGTAGATGGGGGGGTGGGGGCAATGTACATGTATAAACTGTTTACTCTTGACTTTACCTTGGTTGTTTTTCCATCCATCATCACACAGTTTCCTTCACTTTTTCCCTTCTTTGTAATTTACTTTTTTGTCTCCCTTTCCTCCCCCCTCCAGGCAAAATCCTGTTCCGGAGGAGTCATGTGCGAGACGTGGCCATGAAGCGGCTGCGTTTCATCGATGACTACTGCAGGGTAAAGAGGCCTCTCTGTAAACACCCCTCACTTCTCCCTCCAACTCTGTAGAGCTCTCCCAGGCCTGTCAGGGTTCAGTGGTCACTATTTGTGACGTGTTTTCTCATGCTTCAACCATGGGACATAAAGCGAGAACACTTTAGAGGACACTGAAACGTTTGTGGAGAGTTCGTTCCGCGGCCGGCCGTCCGAAGACTCTGTAGGGTGCTCCGGTGCTTCTCTGTCTTGAGGCGTCTGTTTGGAAATGTTTTAGTCTACAGGAGATGCAGGGTCGACCTAATCGTGACTGACTTCCATTATTTCAAAGCTTCACTTGCTAACTACCTTATCCCCTCATCTTACCAAAGAAAGTCCTCCTCCAAAGTTTCGCCTCCCTCCCACTAAAAAGCAAAACAAAACTTTAAAGTGACGGCTTTTTGTAATCCTTCACATCAAGGTCGACTCAGCCTTATCACTTCCTGTTCCCACTCTTATTAGTATTTTTTATTTATCCTTTATTTTCCTCCAACATGTCCCTCCACCCCCCACTTCCTTCCTTCCTTCTTTCCTTCCTTCCTTCTCTTGGCCTGAAGCCACACTAGCAGTAGGGAAAAAAAGAGCATTGCAGCATATTCGGGCTCTTATGTTTGGCTCCATGCACACAATTAGGGAATAGTATTCTTGGCCCTACATTAGGAAGGGTTAGCCACGGTATCAGCCCAGTAATTGGGGCCAAAAGAAGTTCAAAAAAGAAATCAGCCACACAGAGGCTGAACAAAGGTTCATTAAAAAGAAATCGGCCTCTTCGTTATCCAAATGACTTGCGGCGCTTTAATGTGTACAGTTGCTATAGCAGGCCCGTCTTTCTCAGCCAGTGTGCCACGCTGTTTACTTCCTACATCCTGTTTATGAGAACAGAGAGGAAGCGTAATTACCCATCGTTCTCAAAGGATCTGCTCCCTGGAGACTGCACGATGGAAGTCCAGCCAGCTGTGGGTGCACAGCGGGATGTGACCAATGCGCCACGCAGCTCTTTTAGTGCATAGGATCCAATGAATTAAGTATTAAGGTAGCTGAAAGCACCACTGTTCATATGTTGTCATATTTCTTCTTTCTTCTTCTATGTGCACTCCGGTAGCACACATGAGCTTTGCCTTTGGTCGGGTGCCGGTCAGGTGATTAAATATTGATGCTTAGGCAGTCATATGATCCTTTTTGACTGTGGTGTGGCTCTGACTGTGAACACGCACAGAGAGTATAGTGGAGGGGGGTGAGCTGAAATGTTGAGCAGTTCGGTGTGAAAGTAATCACACACACAGACGCAGAGGTGTTTTCCACAAAGCCAGAAGTCTGTGTGATTCACAGAAACTATTCTGAAACCTTACTCACCGTACGGTTCCTCTGACACCTAAGAGGAAAAACTTCATAACTTGTCAGAGCTGCGTTTTGTTGTTCATAACCAACTTATTTTGCAAGAAACCCCATTTAATATCATCTCCACTGGTGCTACAAAAAAAAAAAACACTTTTAGCCAACTGTTGTGATTTTTTTCAACAAAAAGAGGGGCCGTGATACACCGAGCTGGCAGTATGCGTTTTTTTTGTTTTGTTTGTTTGTTTCGGTGTTGCTCTGTTAGTGAGCGTCTGCCATTCTAAATATCGCAGTGCGTCCTGTACCGCTGTGACCAGTTGCACTCCCGACTGTGACTTTTCAGCTGATTCAGCGCGTCGAATCGGCTGTCAGAGCATATCGGTAAGAGACGTCTCATCGATTGGCTGTTCGGCTCAGAGAAACAGAGCACGAGACGAGAAGCTGAAGTGACAAAAGGAAAAGGACAAAGTTCAAAGGAAATGCAGAGGCTGTCCTACATCTTCACCTCGTCTAAAAACAAACAAACAAAAAAATTGAATTATTTTTTAGAACGACAGTATTGAACAAGTAGAGCTAGCCTCTCCTGAATCAATCTACAGACTACTGCCACCTGCTGGTATGAAGAGTTACTTCCTTTTGCACTTGCGCAAAATGTAGAGTATGTACCAGCTGGTTGTAAATATTGCAGTGTGTTCAAATGCAAGTTTTGGGTCCAGAGAGAGGGGCCTTGAGGCAATGTCACAGGCGGCCTTCGTTGTCAGTAGACCTTTGATGGCTGAGTTGGGCTATAATTCTCTGTGGGTTTGTCAATCTGAGTAACCTATTTTAATTTATGACATAGAAATATTGATGATATTGCAGCTTTGAAATATACTTTCAATCACAGTCTCTTTTCCCTCCTTCTCTGTAGGCCCTGGTGCGGCTCCCCCCTCAGATTTCTCAGAGCGAGGAGGTGCTACGCTTCTTTGAGACGAAAACAGAGGACATCAATCCCCCAGTGGAGTGAGTGTCACATCCCGTGTCCACACAAACACACACACTCAGTGTATAGACTAATCCGGCGGCTGATTTGTGTTGTATTCTGCAGCAGCACTGTCATTACTGTGATGGCTGAGGTGCGCATGGTTGATAATGGCCCCCTAAACCGACAATGGGAGCAGATGTGGGTGTGACCCACTCCCAAAACTAAAGTCTGAGACTGATTTTGAAATTAGCTTTGAGAGACAAATAACACTAATATCACAGCATTTTTTTATCCGACCAATGCAGGATGGATGTGAGCGTGTCATGGGGTAATAAAGAACAAGGTCTGTACAGTGACGCATGAAGGAAGAAATATCGCAGTGTTCCTCCCCAAAATAAAAACAAAAATGAATTATAAAGTAATAAAAACCCTTTCTCAGGGGTTTGTTGCTACAACTTCACTTACTTTGGTGTAGCTTTTAACGTTAGCTAACCCTGCATACCTAGATATTAAAGTGTAGGAGCCAGGTTTCTGCAGTATACCGCCTATACTATACCTACCTCCACTTATACAATGAATTTCAAAAACGGACATTTGAAAACATAAAAATATCATGTCTTTTCCGGTGATTGCAAATGGACAATTTTACCCTCAACACATTTCCTACTTTGAATCATCATCACAAGTAATGGAGAGGCAGCTTTGAAAACACATCACTGTCTTTTATACTATCTTTTTTTATTCCAACATGGGCAAATTATTTCCAATATTTGTCCCATCCATTAATACAGTGTACTTGGAGCAGTGGGATACCACCCTTCGTTCCCAAAGCTGCTTCACTAACCACTATTCTCCCCAATAAAGTAAAATATGATGAGAAAAGATAATCCCTTATTTATCTAATGCAGAACACATTGTTTCGGTTCTTTAAATAAACAAGGACATTTTGTGTTCATGACTTCCTCCACACATCCTACCTAGTATTCACTAGTTGAAACAACATGAGCAGAATTTCAACAACAACAAAAAAAAGTTGAAATCCACTAAGACTGCTGTGGTTTACTTATACTGACTACAAATATGTTATTTTGCTGGGGTCAAAATCAGTTTTTCATAAACATAAATATCAAGTATTTTAAATGGCATATTCAATCAAATGTTTACATTTTTATGGATTTGACTAATGTTACACTAGGTTACACTATACAAGAGTATAGAGGCCTTCATGGCCTACGTCACTGTGACGCCACAATGTTAGCTGGAGGCAGAACAGAGGGAAGCTTGAGGCGAACACTGTGACTTTCAACCATGAAAATGTTGTCTTGCTATATTTTTGGCTGCTAAAACTGAAGAAATCAAAAACACTAACTTGAAGTGTCATCACATACCAGCCACTGCCAGTCGTAGACAACTTTAGTTTGACTTTGGTAATTAAAAGAAAGGACTGGAGTGAGACAATCAACAATGTGCACACTTCATATCAGGTCAGGTCGTCAGTTTCAGCCAGGTTAGAATAAATCATTACGGACATTACATTAAGTTAATTCTTAGTCCGGGGATTCTTGTTACACATTAATGTTAATGCTAACCATGAGCTAACGCAACATTAGCTGCGTGTTTCTGGGGGTGTCCAAGCAGAAGCATTTCCTACATTACCCTCCACAGTTATTTACTCCTTGTAATATCTTTGTTGGAGAGGCTTCACTTGATAAAGACAGGCCAGACCTCGCCCGCTCTGTGTCCTCCTTTATTCAAGTCGTTCATCCAGTGAGTGAGATCGGTGTAGGGATTGGTGGATGTAGTCCCATCAGTCACTGTCAACTTTTTAAAATAAAACTCACGGTCTTGGAGTGTATTAGTATATTCTAAAAAAATTGTATTTTCCTTGTCCATTCTTGCCAAAACATTGGCATTGAAATATGCTAACTGCCGTTTACAAACTATAGTGTTTGAGATGTGTTGCATCCAGTTAAGGCCCGCCCCTCAAAAAACATTACTTTGTTTACAAACCGTGAAGTGTGAAGCTACAACAGTAATGGCAGCCTGCAGCCTGGATTAGTCGATGCACTGAAACACACACATACACACACACACATGCATGAACTTGCTGACACTAATTACACTGCTCAGCATACAAACTCAGTGCTGACGTTGAATTCAATCACATGTGTCGATGGATCACGTTGCACCCAGTGGCTCAGGTGTAGTCGATACTGAACGTGAATGCATCTTCCGGTTGTTGTTGTTTCACACTGAAGTCCACCCTAGAAATCCTGCATGATTGCACACTGGCTAAGCTCATTGCATCCCTGCTTGTTCTCACTTTCTAGTCTATTCCCAAACCAGCTCTTCTCACCGAGTTTGTTAAGACCTCCTACCAGGCCAGGCAGAGAGAGGGGGTGGTTGGGGGTGTCGTAGAGAGTGGAGTTGATGGATGCGAGAGAGTGGGAGGAGGAGAACGACTTGTTTCATAGCAAGAGATAGGCCCTTTGGGTAGTTTTTAATTAGAGAACACACTCTCCTCTCCAAACCTCAAATGCCAGTATCGCACTGTTCATTTGTAATGTGCTCGTGTATGCATGGAGACAACTGCACCCGAGGCGATGGAACCCTGCACTCTTGCTAGACACAGACTATGTCTTATTTTGTATTTTAATTACTTTTCTCGGTATTTCTCTTCTCCTTCTCTCCTCTTCCGTCTTAGTGACCTCTGTCTTCCAGCAACATAACATCCCCCTCCCTCCTCCTCCTCAAATTCTTTGTATCTAGTTCACCTTATAAATTCAAGTGTGTTTAATTGACAACTCGACAGCTCAAGGTTACGAACACCACCGCCAACACAATCATTCTTTGATCAACTGTGTTTGCCTTTCACACAGTTTCCTTCTTACTTGCGCTCTCATCTCCCTTTTCCTGTCTTTCTGTCTATCTGTTTGCTTCTCATTTGACATATGCCCTTCATTTTTTCTCTTATAGTCTTTTTTTCCTCTCGGTATCAGTCTCTCCAGCTTTCTTTCTTTGTCCTGTAAGCGGCAGTGTATTTTCATGCATAAAGAAATCGAATTAATCTTGTTGTCAGAAGATGTTGATGATGAAGCCATACATCAGGAGCATCAGTAATGCGTTGCTTTCATCACATACAGTCTGTTAGCCCCCACCCCCACAGAGGTGCCCATATTTATATTAAATACTGAAACTAAACAGATGCCTATGCAGGAGTTGCACACACCATAGAAGTCCACTGTGATGGACAGTGAACTTTTGAGAATATGTAAAGGTAAGTATGGGTTGAACTCCACACTCCTTAAAGCCAAAGTCCTATATGTGATATCCTAAGGATATACTAAGTTCAGTTAGCAGCGTAAGCAACATTACAGTACATTTTCCACAAATACCAACATTTAAAAGCCTTTCTAATATTTCACAAGTGAAATGTAACACAGAAACCGGTTTTTAGTTCTGGAGTGAGCATTATAATGTAAACTGTCAGTTCATGGGTTTGACCATAACTAATCAGAGCATTCGTTCCTGAGCCGAAGACGATGTCACAAAGACAGAGGGGAAGAATGAAAGAGGCAATGTATATGGAGTTAAAGACTAAAAACTCCAAAAACCTTGCAGCACAGTTTTCTATTATATACGGTGATTAAATCTTCTCCATGTGTGACATGGGATCCATTGCAAAGCAACACTGTGGCACACTTTGATCAATTTCTGTTATACACTTAAGGATATCATAATTTGAAGCCAGAGGTGATAAAGATGTGGAGACCCCAGCTCAAGGAAATGCTGCACTCCTGTCAGATTCAGATCAATTCAAACCACAACCTCTGCTGGAAATACTCAGGGGGTGACGTGCTAGACGTCATGATCCTGAGCACCCGAATGGTGTGTCAGATAAACTGGATGGGTCTCTCTTTCGTTCCATAACGCGTCTGCTAAATTAAACCAACCTGTGCTTCATATTTTTCTCATGTTTAATTAAGTTAAAGACAAAAAAAAAACATTACATTTGAAAATGTATGTGGGGAATGGGGAAAGCCTTTTGCTCAGACACACCTCTACCTTTTGGTGTTTCTCGACAAAAAAACGAACAAAAAAGTATAAATAGACTAAAATATTATCATGAATGGGTCACAGATGTTTGTAACTAAGCAAATAAATGTGATGTAAGAAGAAACTATTTCATTATTGTACCTCTGGCAACCATTTTCACAAGTATTCATGTGACTGTACGATAACTCCTCTCTGCAGACATACCAGCAGCTTGTTTTTTTTCTTTTTTTTTTTTTTTTAAAAAAAGCATGACTTATTGCCAGAAGGTGTTGATAATCTCGTTATATTCTGAATATCCTTTATTTATGTTCTTTCCTGCCTGTCCTCTGACCCTGCATTATAGCAGGGCATCTTTTAAATGACTCAAGACAGTTTACTATGAGGTGTTAATTAGAAAAGAAATTGAATGACAACACTTCACTTTACTCTTCACTTTGCCTGATTTCCCATCTCCAGAATAAATGGAGGATCTTTGGGGACCTTGCAAACAAGGTGCACAGGGTGTTCAGTATCTCACTCTGGAAAGATAGACCCATCCACACAGTAGCATTGGACACCTAAATATAGTTATCAAGACTATCTTTACAATATTCCTAAATATTCCTGACTTTTTTTCTAGTGATAAGTTGACATTTTTTGGAGCCAGCCTCTAGAGGCCAACATCCGTATAGGCTCCCAGTGGCTAGGGCCTCAAGTTGTCTTAGTTGCATCTTGGTGGCGTGCCCCACGGTACTGCACTCGGTCCCATTCTGTTTGCTGTTTTTAAAATAAATCCACTATACTTTCCAGTGATTTTTAATTAAAACATTCTAATTAATTATCTACTTTCTTTATATACATTGTGTTTCTATATACTGTATATGAGTATTTGTGTGTTTCTCTGTATTTTGTATTTCCCCAACGGCCACTCTTTGAATCTGTGTTTTTTTTCCCCCTCCATATGCTTCTTTTTTGGCACTTTGTCAGTTTCACCTATTCTCGAATGTCATTATGGTGAATGTCCACAGTATGCAACTCCTGCCAAGACATCCATTTAAATTCTGGGGATGTATATTAAGTATTAATATAAGCCAAGATGGTCTAGCTTATCTACTCCTCACCGTTCATGTTTATGCGTACTGTGAAAGACATTTTGCTGTCGAATACAGCAGTTTATATATCAAATTGTGGTCATGCATTTGAATCGTTGAGTTGTACACTCTGTTTTTATTATAAAAGTCCAACAAAATAAATGAAAAAGTTTAGATTTATTTATTATTTACTTCCTGTAGCTATATTTTTCTGTGGTTTATGTCTGGACTTTGTATTAAAGCATGCTACATTTAGTTCATCTACTCTTTCACTGCCTCCGTCAGTGCTTTTTTTCTCGACACTTAACTTTTCTTTCCATCTTGCTCTCATCCATTTCTCTCATTGTCCAGGAGTTATGAAGCATCCATTTCCTCTGTCCTCCCCTCCTCCCAGTCTCCCACCTCCTTTTCTCTCCCCTCAGTCGTCTGTCTGTTCCACTCCATCTGCTGCGAGCTAGAGGCAGGCGGCAGACTCACTCAACCTTAATGGATAGGCTTCTTCTCTCTTAGCACTCACTGGAGACTGCACAGTAAAACGCGAGCAGCGAACAGCGCTGGCATCGATAGGGTTAAACTTTTTTTAAATGTGTCATAGTGGTGAGTGCGTGGCCGGTGAGAAGTCTGGCATGTGTGTGTGCATGCATGAGCATTTATTGATCCGTCTCAAATGAAGTGGTTGTGCACTTTCAAAAGGTTTGTGTTCAAACGTAAGGAGTAACAGATTTTTTTTTTTTTCTTGAAGTGAGCAACATGTTTATTGTTGTCAGGTTATTTCAGTGCCCATCTGTCTCTATTCCACGGCCCCAGCTCCGTTTTTTTTTCTCTCTCTCACCATCACCTTACATGGATGCAGTCATTCTCGCAAATGCGGCGTCTGACTCACTTGTGCTGTCTTTGCTCACACACTTACTCACTGGGTGTTGTCAAGCCAGGGCTGGGCTTGCTACAGTAATAGCTTTGGGAGGGCCAGACTGTGCATGAGTGTGATGAATAGAGCGGGCCGTGACAGCTGTAGCTACCAGGGTGATGAAATGTGTACACTTTATCACTTCCTGGAAAATGAGGAAGGAGCGGGGGAAGGATAGAGAGACGGGGGTTCTCCTGGGAGGTGAGCGGGTCAATGACAAGGGGGAGGAAAAGGCCAGCGGTGCACTGACCATCTGCTTGTTTCTCTGGCGCTACTGGAGACATAACAATGGTACGAGATAACAGGTGGAATATATTTGCGAAGTGATGCAAGGTGTATGATCTGACTGCAACTCCATTTTTATGATGAATTCAACCGTCCAATCTTATTTTTTATTTTTTTTACACATGTGCCACAAAATCTCATCACAGGAGTCATTCCTGTGCAATATTGAGCGTGCTCCTACTCAGCTATGTATGATTGAATTTTCTAACTATGATGTGATTAGAAAAAGGAGCCACATGCCTGGCAGTGCATTACAGGAGTCAATCCCATCAATCTGAGCCCAGAAAAGGAACACAGAGCTCGAGCAGACCCCACCAGAAACAGCATACTCTCCCCTCTGTATGTTTTTTCTGTATGTTTGGGCGATGTCGACCCCTGTCTGTCGAGGATAGTATAGCAGCTCAGTGGCACAGCTCAACTGAACTGATGTCACTCTCATGCAATACGTTGAAGTCCAGCATCCTTGATGTTTAATGAATGGACCTTCATCTGGATCTCTGCTCTTTTTCTTTCTTTCTTTTTTTTTTTTTTGATTTTTGATGCGTTGAAATGTCCTGCAGAATACAAACTACAAAAACAGATTTTTCTCCTACCTAGATAAAAAATCTACTTTTTGTATATAGAAACACACACTTTGTGTGAATTCAAATAGTTTCAGGCACATTCCCACACATGGTATCTGCTTAAGTCCAATATATGATTATCTACATATATTGGACGTTCTCAAACCATCTTCTCCGCCAGCTCCCAGTCTGTGGATTTGCCACCACATTTATTAGAGGTTTTGATTATTACTGGAAGAATATAAGAAAAGCTTCTACTGTTTTTAATTAAGACTGGTCAGTTTAAAAAAAAAAGGAAATAAATAAATAAAATACCATATTGAGTATTAAAGATGATTTTTAAGCATTTATTTTTACTAAAATCTGCTGTGATGTCTCTATGGGTGCGTGGGTGGATGATGTACATTGATAGTTGCATACTGCAGCTGAAATCTGCTGGTCAAAGTATTTAGACAGGACCTTCATCCGTCTCTGCATGTGTATTTAAGCTTGTGGAAATGCCGCCATTTTTAGAAGGCTGCTGACAGGTTGCCAGTGGGGAGGCTACTGAGTATTAGTACTGTGTGACTCATTGGTATAATGCTGTTATTTGTGGTCCAGTTTCTATTTTTTGGAGATTTACTGTATTTTCCAGGTGTTTCATATTTATAGAGCACGGGTTTGTTCTCAATTGTGGAGCTGCTGGAACGTGGGGATGCAGGGATGAATTCATATGATCAGAGACACCGTCAGAGCAAATAGACATGATTCAGTGTGAAAATTATTGGTTTTTGAAAGAGAAAATTGCGAAGGTTCACATAAACGTTGGAATACTGCTCAGAACAACAAATGAACGTCATTCAGATCATTAACAATGTTCATTGTTCAGTCGGTTGTGCAAGTGTCATTTAAGGGTAGACTTTAAAAATCTCAGTCTTAACTGCACATGCCAGTGACAGACATATAACAAACCTGAGTCCATCAGCCCCCTGCATTAGTCCTTAATCTACTCTCCAGTGAGTCTCCACATGGTGGCGTACTGCACAATGCAAACATGTACTTTTTTTTTTGCTCCCCCAGTTTTGTGTGCACTCCAGCCACAGGTCTGAGTCGTTCACATAAACCTCCTCAGGGCTTAGCTTTATCTATAAATGTATCCCATGTCTGGACTCACATCCAAGCTCTTCCCTGTCTGCATTTCTACCTTGCTGTATTTTTTCCCCCCTGCTCTTCCTCTGAGAGATATATTTCCACTGCATGGAACAACCTCCCCCCCCCCAGACATCCCCATCTCACTTCCCTTTTCCTGAGACATGTATTTTTTTCCCCTCTTCTCTTACTTAGCATTTTTTCCTACGTCTTGCATTTTTATCGAGTCAATTTGCATGGGTCGTGGGCAGTGATTTGTTTTATCTGTCTGCGCCCATGGTTGGTAATCATATAACTATCAGCCTAAATGGAATTATCTGTCCTCTGCAGACCGCAGCGTTGACAAATTCCTCTATTAATATGCGCATAACGCATTTGAGCCATGATGAAAGTATTGGCCGCTGCCCCCGCCTCCATAGGCCACCGTAGTGTTGGTGACGGGTGATGTTATCATCATTCATCATGCCCCCTCACAATGCTCACCATGAATAACAATAGGCTCTGACCTTGGCTTGTGCCTGGAGGAGAGAGAGAGAGATGCTGCAAGATTACCAGATTATTACTGGGATAAGACATGAACTTGTGCGATTGGTCGGCTTTGGGGTTCTCAACAGGGGGCTGCTTAAGGAGCAGGGTGGTGGGGTGAAGATGGTCTGGGGCTAATCAGGAATAAGTGGGTGATAATGTGTTTGTGTAACTGAGTGCGTGTGGAGCATTAGGTCATCGTGTGTTACTGATACTGACAGACCACAGCCTTGTTTCTGACATGCTTGCTCGCACCGTGAACACAAAAGAGCGATGACATGAAATGTGACTGTGGCTAAAAGTCGCAGCTACACACCGAAGTATGAGGAGGGGTCAGCTGATCCTGAGTCATACTTAATATGACTCAGGATCTGGAGGTGGATTTCAAATTGAACCATAGGAAAATGATTGCATGAATGCAGAAGTGACAACCATGCAGGTTCACCTTGTGAAATGTACAGATCGTGATTGGTAACTGCAGACGGTAGCGGATGGGACACTCGGCTGATTGCAGCACCCTCTGGAGAGCTCGCCGCTCCCGCTCGGTGCTGCCAAGTAAACTGAAATGTGCATTTGGTGTTAATGAATAGAAATAATGATGAGACCAGGACCACGATGTGCTGTCCTGCTGTTACCCATTGTTTGTGCTCCATGCTCCTGTGATCTTGCGCAGCGTTTGATAGCGAGAAACAGTTGGGAGAAATTAACTAGTGCGGTCGCTTCAACTGTTTATTTTCTTTCTTAGCTGTCTTTTCTTTGGCAGCTGCAATTATGTGTGTTCGCCGAGCGTGCCCGGCCTCGTGCGTACAAAGTGTCGAGGTTAATTGATTCCTTGAACCCCATATGGGGTGTTAATGCACACAGTGGGCCCTTAGTCCTGTCATGGCCACGAGGCCACAGAGACAGGGGATGGCTGAGGGTAATTTGGGGCTCCTGAGGGGCTTAGAGAAGGGCATGCGGGTGGGGAGGTTAGGGCGGAGGCTCAGATTTGACAGTGCTCGGGGATGACTCGGGTTGTGGAGTGCTGTGGAGAGTGGATGAGGGGTAGAGAGCAGGGGAGGGGGCTAAGGCAGTAATCTGGGATAGTGTCTATTTACTTGCTAGTCTAGCAGGAGGCCACTGAGAGGCATTAAGCTGCATCCATTATGTTAATACTTGTAAACATATTGATTAGCTCCTTATCTGCCAGCCCACCCATATGCATGTGGTTGTAATTAATAAATCCATTCACTTCACGTGCCAGATTTGATGTTTCAATAAGGAATGTCATTGAAGTATTGAAGTAGCCAGGCTCAATTTTTATTAGAATTTTACTCACTCCACTGGGACTTCCTTATCAGGGGGGGTCCTCCTGGCAACAAGCCGACAAAATGTCTTTAACAAATTGTTTTAGTTTTTGTCACTAAAATAAGCAAATCTTTTAGTAAGAAAAGTGAAGAAAACACACAACTTTAAGCTGTTTCTCTGTAATAAAATGCAAACGCATAGTTAATCTTTGTATTGACCTTAAAAGCTGATCCCAGTGCTCCAGCATAAGGAACACACTGATCAGCCACAACATTAAAACCACCTGCCTAGGGATGTCACGATTACAGTTTTCCTTAGTACGATTATTGTCAGAGAACTTATCACGAATTTAAAGTGCAGCGTCGGTCACCACCATCATGTGATACAGTCAACTGACCAGCGTGTAGCAAGAATGTCAGCGCTCAAAAGACGAGATTATAAACAGAAACTGACATGTGGTGTTAAACTTCTGGGCCATAATAACCTCGTTCTTTATTGATAAACTGAGCGCTGTCCAGCGGAGACGAGACACTTGAGGCAGTTTACAAAGTGACGGTAACCGATAGATTAAGAACCCAAAAGAGTAGATACTGAGCAAGATAGTTATCTGTTGTTTACTTTAGTAGTTGCAAGTACTCAACGCAGTGCATGACTCTGCTGTGAAGGTGGAGACATGTGGCAGTGGTGTATTTGCGTCAATACAAAAATTTGCCACGATTTAGGAATGACGACCCGCCGCTCCTAAATGAATGTAGAGGAAACACGGCGAGGGTGTTACGTAACTTTGTCATGTTACGTTTGAATTGCGCTTAACAATGGTTTCGGCATAATATTTTCTGACTGTATTCAGGAAACCTTACGATCAATTAATTGTAGCGCTTAATACCGCGATTAATTGTGAAATCAAGTAATCGTGGCATCCCTACACCGTCCTTATCTTGTCTCCAAAACTGAGATTTGACATGATTCTTCTGAGGGTGTCCGTGTCTGGCAACAGGATGTTGTTGTTGGGAGGTCCTATGTGTTGATAGATACTTTTATCAGCTTGGGATCTAGTGAATTTGTCTTCAAGAAGTGTTATTGCTACGGGGTGGGGGTACCTGGTCTGGTCTAGGTGGGTGGTACATGTCTAAGTAACATCCATATGAATGCCAGGTCCGAAAGTTTCCAGGCAGAACATTGTAGTGTCACAAGATGGTCAAAGCTATTTACTTCTCCCGTCAGTGGTTATAATGTTGTGGCTGATCGGTGTATGCTCTTCTAGGCAAGAGAAAGCATGAGCTCATTTTCCTGGCTGCAACTGGGAGTTTGAGGAACTGGCTTAAAAAGATTTCTCCATTCACAAAAAAACATCCTTCTGTAGTCATCTAACTGGGGAGCTGACCTGCCTGACCCAAACACCACACGGCCTCAGGATGCTCACATCTGTTTTGGCTTTAACAATCGATGTCAAGAGCTCAGAGCTCTGGAACTGATAAGACGTATGCTGAAGTGCTGCCGCCGCTTCATGGAGCTGTGCTCAGTGAATACACTGTGACGAAACGTCAGTATGTGATGAAAAGTGTGACAAAACGTGAGTGAGTGTTGTGCGCATCGTATGAAACGGGCACATCTGCCGATGTTTTTGTTCGGGAGGAGCCGCGTCAGAGAGATATATCGACGCACATTAACAGAAAGTTGCCATTTGGTCCCTACTTTGGACTGGGTGTAATCTAAACATTGTTCCTGTCACAATAACATCCATTTTTAATTGTGCGTGTATAATCAACACCAGCATCTGTGCACACAACAATCTGTTACCGCAGTTTTTTTTTTTTCCCCTCTTCATTTCTGGAACACAGGAAAACAAAGTCCCTAGTCACTCCTCTGAAACATCACGCTGTTGTCAGAACCAGAGTAATATTTATTTACAGGCTGCAGACATGGCCGTGAAGGTTCCGCCTAGCCACATAAAACACCTTCTTCTCCACCCCTGCCGTGTGTATTCTACACGTCGCCTTTCACCCCTCGCTTCCTCCTCTTCATACCTCTAGGAGATGGAGGAAAAGAGCTGGCAGACAGAGCTGGTTGCTCAGTTCCCGAGGGGAGAGTTTGATTTCAGCCTTGGGGACTCGGGTCACTGGCGAGACTCTGGACCCAGCATTTCTGTTCTGCGCTCTTTCGCGCTCCCACCCTTTCTCTGAATTCTGCCCCGCTCTGCCCCTCCTTCGCAGCCTAATGCTTTACAGATGCCTTCAAACCCATACCTCTAAAAATAAAGCCAAAAATAGCCAGCTGTGCGCCCACTGGCTTGCCCTAATGTCACGTTGAAGGTAAGCTGCTTTGCTGACAACCTGAGCCTTTCTTAGAAAAATATTGTCCCTTCCATGTTAATTTCGGTGCTAATGAGTTTCTCCTGTAAAGAGCTGCTAATTGCTAATGTGGCCAGTTGTTATGTGCACTGATTAATATTTCCCCCTTTAGTCATGCTAGTGTGTTAATGCCTTCGATTCTTAATCCTAAAAAACATCCACACATGCTGAGCTTTATTTTGACCTGCAGCAGCGAAAGAACATGCTGGTCTAATCAGTATTCACTCTGTGTGTCAGGAGTAACAAAAGGCTTAACAGTTCTGACTTTATGGACTGCATCAGATCATTAATCAAGAACAATTAACCCCAAACAATCAAATACAGCACGGCTACGCTTCAGGCCTTCAAGTTGGAGGCTGAGTGATTTGTGTCTACAGTTGGACCAGAAATTGCTTACGCGTCAGCTTTTTCTCCTGATTGGAACTTGTTTATAGAGTTTGGAGGGTGTGTTTGCCTTTCAAACCAAGCACAACATGAACGGCTTAACGGGCTCCCTGGGAGTTGGCTATGGCAAAGTACTTTTCATGCTGCTGCTGTTTTCCACCAGACTAAACTGATTCATTGGGCCCTGTCTTCACCTCCTTGATGAGTTACAACCAGACATTTCCAGGTCCCCACGCTTGCACCTATTGTAGTGTCACTCTGTGTAGATCGTTTGCTATTAGGTTGTTCAATTAAGCCAGCGGAGATGCAGCATGCATCTAAAACTACGGCTGGAGTCTGTCTCCTCCTAAGGACAATCTTTTTACCCTTTACGTTTGCTACAAAATCCTCTAGCATTCCTACACTGCTGAAACAAAAACAGTGAGAAATGCACAGATCAGACATAACATTATGACCAACTGCCTAATATTGTGTAGGTCTCCTGTGTGCCTTCAAAACAGTTGTGACATCAGAGAATGGACACGGGTCTTCTGAGGGTGTCCTGTGGTGTCTGGCAACAGGATGTTGTTGGTGGAGGCCTTTGGGTCTTTGATCAGTTTGGGATGTAGTGAATTTAGAGGCCAGGTCAAGCACCTTGTGCTGAGTTTTTCATGATTTTTGAGTTGTTCCTAAAACGTTTTGTGCGTGCGTCAGGCTGCATCCTGCCGGGGATGGCTGCTGACATCAAGGAGTGTCATTGCTTAGAGGTAGGGGTGTCTAGTCTGGTCTGGTCTGGTCTAGCTGGGTGGTCTACGTAACATCCACATGAATGCCAGGTCCAAAAGTTTCCTAGCAGAACACTGAATTGTCACAAGATGTCCAATGATATTTACTTCTCCTGTCAGTGGTCATAATGTTTCACCTCATTGGTGTGTATGAAACGTTGAACTACTTCATGACTGCTTTCCGTCTGTTAATTTATACCTAAATGCCTTTCTGTTTCTGAACTTGTTTAGTATTTAACATGGATGTAGTCTGCAGTTTCAGGACTAGGATTTCAGTAGTTTTGATGTTTGGGAATTAAATGAGTAAACAGCAATAGAGGGGAATTAAATGAGTAAATTTCTGAGGAACCAATGGTATTATCTCCAAAAATTAATCAGATCTGGAATAAAACTGAATGTTGTACATGACTCACCTACTTTGTATGTTAGCAAGTTAGTTAGTAACATGTTGAGAGTGGGTAAGGGAAGAGCAGTGGGTGGGTGGAAATGTGAGCACAGCAGCTGACATTCAGTGGAAAACTCTGATGCAGGACATCAGCATCTTTAATGCCACTGCGGCAAGCCTAGAGTGAAAAGGACAAACATCTTTCTTACACTGAGGCTTGGTCCATGTCCACGGCATAATTTCCACTGAGACACATCCAGACGCTCTGAAGCACAACCAAGTTGTTGAAGTTGTTGCCCGTGGACAGAAATAGAATCCATTCCTTGTGTGGTGGCTGGAGATGGATGGGATGAGGCTGGGGGTCAAGTCCCGCTCTGTCTGACAATGAAACATATTCTGGTCGCTAGCTGTCACAGATCTTGGTGGAGAGGTCGGTATAAAGGCTTTATTCATCCTCGGTGGCCAGTCACATCAGATCACAGAGGGGACAGATGAATGGATGGTAAAAAGGGAGCACAGTGGCACAGCTTGTGTCGGGCGACGTCCGGCAAAGGTGTGATTTTGCACCCAGAAGAGGCATTAATTAACCTCACGCAGTGAGAATGTTACCTTGACGAGCTGGATCCTGAGTCACAGGGGAGCCACTCATCATCTGCTCGCTTGTGTGCACATATTTACTGATTTTATAAGAGAACAAGAGTCACTTGGCTCACACGTCCCTCCATCAGCTGTTGTCCTCTTTGTCCCTTTTACCACAGTCTTTCTCTGCCTGGGGGGGTCGATATGTGACACCTTTTTAAAGAAAACCTCTTAGAAAACCTCAGCTCCTGCAGCATCATCCCGACGTTGTAACTGCGTCTGACTTTAAGCCGTGCTGCGGCAGGGATGACGTGGCTAGATGAGGGGTTTGATTAGTGTTGGGGACAACTGAAAAGGACACCAGCAGCAGAGAAGAAATGGGAGGAGGAAGGTAGGAAGGTAGGGAGAGCGAGGGGTAACAATGGGCAGATAGTCAGGTCTGTGTTTCTATAAATAGACCGTTCTGTCTCCCCTGATCTCTACCTACGTCTGTCCTTTTTAACCCAATTGCCATGTCGCCTGAGTCCAAAAGTCTGTACTGACAAGTGCCGAAGCAGAAGCACGGAAACCTCACACACACAACTCCGTCACCCCCCCCCCAATCTATAGCTCAGCCTTGTGGCGTAATCCCATTAGGATCCATTAAGCAAGCCATCTTGAACTGATCCTCCTTCTTTCCGAACGTGGGGAGAGGTCGCCTTCTTCTCTAACAAGACGACGAAAGGAAGGAGGGAGGGAGGGAGGGAGGGCGGAGGAGGAGGAGGAGGAGGAGAAGGAGTATAGGAAGAGGATGGTGGTGCCGCTTTAGAGTCACATGACCAATTTGTGTCTGTTGCGGGGAGTACGGGCAGCTGGCCAGTCATCCCTCCCTCTCTCTCTCTCTCTCTCTCTCTCTCTCTCTCTCTCTCTCTCTCTCTCTCTCTCTCTCTCTCTATCTTTCACTCTCTGTGTCTCACCCTCTTTCTCCTCCTTAAACACATGCATTTGTTAGTGCACCAAAGCCGATTGCCTGCATGTGTTTCTGCATGAGTGCAGCTGCCAGTTTAGCAGAATCAGAATCCACACGCGGTGACTCTATGCCTCGTTATTGATCGAGCTGTATCTCCTGTCACTAACCATGTCCCTCTTGTGTTGTTTCTCCCTCAGGGACTATGGCTCCAAGCGCAAGTCGGGTAAGTCATCTGTTTTTCTTCACCATCCTTGCCGAAGCCTCAGCTCCCCTCCTGAAACTTGTTGCTCCGACTAAAACCCCTCCTTAAGGGTTATGATGCGTGACATGTGCGCCTTGAACGCGTCTCTGTCGTCCATGTGATGTCAGCGTGTGGTTTGTTTACTAGTCACAATGTGTCACCCTGACTTACTGTCGACTTGGTGTGGCTTCAAAAAGCTGTCAAACCTTTTTTTTCTTTTCCCCCTCCGGCCAAAGATGTGCTTTACAGTTCTGGGTGGGGTCTCAGAGTTATCTCGTGGTTCTTTCAGATGTCAAAATAAAGTCATTAGATCTTGTTGAGAGAAGGCGTTACTCTCTGATGTGGCAGTCACGACAGAAGGAGCGTTGAAGTTGTAGCAGAATGTTTTTTCATGGCACGTGTTTATTATTCTAAATAATGCAATGCAGAGGATTCTCTTTAACAGAGTTCATTTGAAGGTATGTGCTTGTAAAAGGTTTGCTTTTATCAGGGTCTGTGTGGCTTTTGTAAGAACTGTACAGAAGTTGTCATACTTCTTTGGATGGGATGCAAAATATGAATGCAATATGCTCCTACATTCTGTTTCCAGCATGTGAATCTATGAGCCAGTAAGCTGGGAGAATGCTAACAAGCTTGTTTGACTGTAAGACTATTCATCCATTCTTTACTGGGAAGGATCTTTAGCCCTATTAGCCATCTTAGCAAATGTATGGCTTTTACACGGCATTAACTACAGAATAGCTGCCTAACAAAAGCAGTGGTACATGTGAGTCACTAATATATGCATCCCGGAGCCCTGCTTGTTTAAGGTTGGGTAGACCATGGAAATGTTGGGAAATATCAGCCATACCTTCTATGAATTATTAAAGAGAAAATGTAGTAAATAGCTTGGAGAATGTGATTCTATTTCTGTGGGAGCCTTAAAAGGTGACTTTGTCCTTATAATCAAGTGTTTGAATGTTGGTTTGGGGGCTGGTAATGACAAGCGGATTAGCAAAAAGTCTTTGTATATTTCACCTTATTGCTTTTGACCACACTTACACAATGTTTTGAGTAAGGTCGAGGAGATTTCTTCTGAGTGACTCGGCTAAAAGCACAAGAACTCTTTGATGGTCATGCAGCTAGAGAGAGAGAGAACTCATGCCAATTCAATTACATCCACATTCCTCAAAGTGATTTGATTTCTTGGAAGCTGATTGCTCCTGCAGATAGGCCAGCCAGTGATTTTTCACTGCACCGCCCTACAGTGTAGCGCAGTATGCTTTCAAACAGGTGGCTGTCAGCCATCCTAAACCTTCGGGCTGTTGTCCAGTTGGACGCCGCCCCACTGACACACTGATCTCTGCTACGACCTCAAGTAACGTGATGTCAGTCAGTGTAGCTAGAACCTCTTTGAATCTCCATTTTTTAGATGTCTGATGGATAACTTTGGCTCACAGAAATACTGCAAATTATTGATCCATCTCTGTATTTGTGGTGTTTACGCTGAGCTGCTTCTCAGAGATGCTTTTCAAAGCCACGCCAGCTGACAGGTTTGCTATATTGTACAGCGATCAAAACCTGTCTTAGTTAGACTTTCACAGTCATACATGTCATTATGTGTCAAAATGTAAGCTGAAACAAGGGCAAGTAGACTTACTGTCTTTCTTGAAGATGTCTTGCCAGTCATCCAAGTTCTTCTTTAATTACAACCTTTTTAGTTCTAAGTCACTGGTGGGGTGTCATTGTTTTAATGGTGAAGAGCAACTTGCATGAGAAGCGAAATGTCTTCAGGAAACCCATCAAATCCATCTGCTTGCGTTTCAGTGTGGTTTTTGGAATTACGGGCAAGCTAATTTTAAATGAAGCTAGAGCTATGTTAGCTGAGTTTAGTTTTTATGCATTGCTCGGCTAATCACACCTCTCCACCAGTTCCATACTTTACACACAGACATAAGGCTGATTTTAAAATTCCTCAGTATATAATCTCAGTAAATAAGCTTAGTTTCCAAAATGCTGAGCTGCGACTGCTGTTCTTTATTTTGTGTCTTCAGTTGTGATGATTGTCGCCGCTGCTTAATTTGAAACAAACTGCTGATGGTAGTTTTAGACTGGCTGGCAAACATGCAACGAAAGACTGGATTTCTTACGGCCAGAGATCCGGTGTTTCCATAGTCATGAGGACATCACGTTTCTCTATTCAACGGATCAAAAGATGTACACCGCTCCTCTCAATCTTATTGAACGCTTCCTGATTGAGGTCACTACAAGAGGCAGATTTATTCAGACTAGTGTCGGTGTGAACGCAGCTACTGATTCATCTCACCTCAACATAGCAAGGAGGACAGATGTCACATGTGTTTTTTCTTAAACATAGGGTCAGGTACAGGGAGTATCAGGGTCACCAATCTTTATCCCATCTTCCCATCCCCCCACCTCCTGCTGCGCAGGGTGCAGATGGAGCTCGTCCTCCTCCGTCTGAAAGCTAGGTACGGAGGAGGTTGCTGTTTGGTTGCTGTGGAGGCCACAGGGGTTGAGACTGTCAGACAGACGCTAGTTTGTTTACGTGGCACAGTGGATAAGATTTCAGACTGACATCAGGAAGGCCAGTTGTATTTAGCTGGAGGAGGGAGGAGGGCTGTTAGTCTTGTTACATGTGTAGGCACACTGGATAGGGGCAGTTAGTGCGTTTAGGTATCTGTTAAGCTGTCAGTGCTAATAAGGATCTCACAGGCAGACTGCTGCTTGTAGAATCAGTGGCTGACCTATCCACTTTAACATCACAATGATTCAGCAACAATTAGGCCAGTACACTCCTATCACATCAGTGTTAAAGATACAGTGAAGCGATTATTGATTGAGGCAGAAAAATTATAATCATCTTTCCTGCCTGGAAGTGCAGCAAGATCAGGGAGGCAGGGAGGGTTGTTCCCTGAGGAGTGACGGTGTGAAACTAGAGAACAATGTAGAGACTTGAGAGTGACGGTCCTTATCGTGGAACAGATGTGGCTTGCGATGTGATCTGGCTTCACCCTGAAGGAAGCACCCACTGTGCATCACTGTCCGGGCGGGGATTTGCAGCTGTTTGTCATCGCTAACGGGCTGCAGTTGGCTAGCATCGCGTCACAGCTGATGCGGAGGGTTGTTCACTGACCACTCCCCCCACCTCCCCCGTTTCCACACAAATGTCATTTGTCACCGCAGACACAGTCAGAGATAAATAGTTTATTCTCCTCCGCTTGCTAAACATGCCATCAATACTAGTTAGCTGCTGCCTGTGGTTTGACATTGTACGCGGTGGTGTCGTTCTTGGCTGCTGTATGCTGTGTGTCAAATCAATACTGGTTACCTGTAATTTGTCGCTTTATCTTAGTGGCAAAGGTTTGTCATTTAACTTGTTTGTCTTCGTCTGTGGTGACAGAAGCTATAGTTACCTGTGAGAACGATTTGATTCCATGCTGTGGTTGAAGGTTCATAGTTTATTCAAATAAATAAATAAGTAAATAAAAAATGTTTATCCACTCAGCATATCCAACATTCAAACATCATTTGTTCTTGCTGTGTTAGCCTGCTGTGGTCAGACTCAGTTGTTATCAGAATATGAGTCTGGTAACAATCAATCTGGATTTCATTTTACTATTTTGCTGTAAGCAAATTCGACCCCACACCACTCAGATGACATGTATGACAACGTCACCGTCACTCTTCCATCACAACGCAAAGGCCAACGTTAGCCTTGTTTCCAGGCTAGCTTTTTGGAGAGTCTGGGTTTGTTCATGTGATCCTCAGAAAGGCTGTAGTCTACAGACAATAATTTATAACAGCTGTAGCTCTCAGGCCACAGGTTTCACCTTGTTCATGGACTGTGGGTTGTAAGACAGGATTTGTGGCAAAAGTTGCTCTTGCTGACCATACCATTTTTCACCCTCCATAGTTCCTTAATACAAGACTCCTGACTATATTCACTCTGAGCACTGTGGCCCCTTACTGAAAATTTTGTCAGTGTAAGCAGAAACATAGAGGCACACCATAGATAGATCTGCAAAACAAGTATTCACATTTCCCCCACTTAAACCTGCATTACTGACTGATTCTTAACTTGCAGAAATTACAAGGTGCGATTTCTTATTTTAAGTTCACATGGACATGAAACCGCATCTTAACAAATGTACATCCATATATCCAAAGAAAATATGTGATCAGTACAAAAAACAACTTCATCCTTCAAGCTGCTGTAGTGTGTCGTGTTTAAGCTGTTCAGTGTCTGTTGCCATGGCAATCTTGGTTTCCATCCACATTTCAGACCACATCAAGAGCAGAAGGCACAGTTCATGGTGCTGGTGTTGGTTTCTTATCCCTATTACAAAAGGCAGTTACTGTTTTACACATTAACTGCTTTACACAGTTCAGTGTTCTTCCAAACCCCATGTGCTATTTTCTTTGACATTAGCCCTTGAAGGCATAATCTGGCAGATGTGGGTTAGGCCTCAGACATTTTTTCGCTCACGAACTACATGCTATTGCAATAAGAACATGTCTGTGACAGTTTATATTCAATAAATTTATATAACCGTTGGGATACATCTTCCAGACCAGCTTCCCCACCGTCACATTTTTTTGTGGAGGAAAGTTGGTCTGGTGTCGCTCTGTTAGTTACTGATTATGTTCCGGCAAAGATCTGCTGGACAAAGTAAAAGGGTTTGAGGTGATGGACCGAAGACTAACATAGACATAGTAATTCACATCATCCGTCAGTTAAAACAACAAAATGGCTCTGATTGGTTGTAGGACTATCCAATTTGCTGTATCGGTTGAAATGAGAGATCAGGCCGATATAGATTTTTTTTTAGGGCCAATACTGATACAGATTGTTTTTTACATCAGCATTGGCCAATGGCCGATATGTGCTGACGACTTTTCAGAGCCGATATTGGAGCGGATAGTGCTTTTTCTCCCTCCATTTACGTGATGAAAATGGCACAGTGATAACAAATGGGAGGGGCAATGTATGGGCTGAACGGGTCCCCAGCGTCTCCAGTAACAAAAAAAAAAAAAAAAAAAAAAAAAAAAAATATCGGTCAATTTCTAGTTGAAACATGCCCCATAATGCCTTACTGAACCTAACTTACTGGTCCTTTTTCATGGTGTAATCAAAGACAAAGCTTTGAACAGTTTTTGACATAAATCTCATCCGGCAGGTTACTCTAAACCAGAGGAAACAACCTGACCCGCTCACTTAACTGTAAATCAAAACTTCTGCTTTAACCCTTTAACATGTTGCTTATCAGACTGATTTTCCACTTAGACTGGTCGACTCGATCCCTAACCATATTTCAAAATTCCAAAAAAAAAAAAAAAAAAAAAATTGCAGGTCACACTTGCACGACTAATTATAAGAAATGGTCGTTCTTTTCTCAGGGGATTGTCGTAAAAGTTTTGGTTATAGTCTGGAGCCCTGTAATCGTATGGTAATGGAGATGTCTGGGGTCAGAATTTTCGGACAATCATCCGGAGCAAGAAAAGGACAGAGGAAACACTGCTGGTGTGTGGCGTCATCACCAGAACCTGAAAAGAATTAAGCACCCGCCTGTGTGTGTGTTTTTCTGAAGGAGGAGGGAGGGGGCCAGTGCTCGGTGTGGAAGGCCTGTAGTGGAGAGGAGAGTTAATATCAATCAGATGTTTCAAGCTACTCTAGGAGAAGGCGTGTAGGTAACAATCACGGTAGGGCGTTAGTGTGCAGGACTCGACCCCGGCTGACCTGGGACCAGCATGTGTGCTTCCCTCTGCGCCTAACATCAATCCACCAAAGCTCCAGAGGCTCTGGAGGATAGCAAGATAGGGATTTGGCTTTTATTATCTCACGTGAGTCAGCTGAGGGGAGCTGTCGGCCTCACAGCAGGGGCACCGCTCACCGGGGTCCTGTACAGCACGTTGTCCAAGGAGAATAAAAACATGGACTCTTCAAAAGTTAAGCTGATTATTTAGGAAGCAGTCCTGCTTTCAGACTGATGACCGTAAGTTCCTGTTTTTATTTACACGAGAGGAAATGGAACATAGACACAAACTTGCAAGACCTTGCAAGTTCTTCTCAAAAAAAAAAAAAAAAATTGCATTTACTACCACACTCTCAGTTCAAGGATCGGAAACATCTTTGACTTTGATATAGCAAAGATGTCGCGGTTGTACATTGGCGTAAATTGCAATTCAGATGTGTTTGATGTTCTCTCCACCGCCATTATATTCTCTATGTGCTGAGCTGAGAAGTTTTCACTGACATCCACATGTGAACCAAAGCCTTTGAACAGAAGATTAGTTGCTTTAGCCGTGTCTTCAAGCAAACCACTGTTTTAAAACCAAATACAGGCGTATTGTTGCAGAGGACACTCGTGTTTATTCTCAGTAGCCTCTCTGGCTCGTTCCCTCGTATTGTTACGGCTTGTTTCTCTCGCAGTGCTGCACTTTGAATTCCGGCTCACATCCAGGAAAAGATGAGCATCGAGCACGTGGACACTGAAATCATATTTAGCTCTGGTAGATCTCAAATCAGCACCTTTGAACTTCAGAACCTGGTAACCGCCACCTCTGTCCCCGTCTTCTCTGATGCATGGGGTTTCATTTCCTGGCTGGGCGCTTATGTTTTTTTTTGAAGGGGGGGTTGTCAGGAGTGGCGCCCATCTCAGACATTCCAGGAGGTCCACATAGAGCGAGGGAATAAATGAAGAAAGATATGAAGAGGTGGAGGAATCTACAGCTTGGGAAGGGTGGAGAGCTCTGAGATCAGGAGGGGTCGTGAAAGTGATTATGAGTAGAGGGATGTGTTTGTACAGTGATAAAACTCTGGCCAGTTACTGACCTTAGATGCACTTTAATTCACTTCAGCGTGGAGAAAGCACAGAAGTTGGAGTTTGAGGATCACTCCCCGGCGAGCAGGAGTCTTTTCTTATTTGTGTGCAGTCGGTGTGTTAAAGGTGTGCTCGACCATTGTGTTGCTTCTGCATGCTGTCAGACTGAATAATCTCTCTCTGCTTCTTTTATCTCTTCTCTCTGTCTGCAGTATGGATGTACGGCTTTACAGACAGCCCGAGGAAAGAGGCCTCAGGTAGCCTTGTGTGTCTTTGTCAACACGTTGAATATTCATGTGCGAGAATGACATGTCAGCTGCATCCCCTTTTTCGGTTTTCCCGTTTATTTCTTTTCACATTCCAGCTTTCTCTCGACATCTGCTTTGCATGCGCCGCCATCAGCCTGTTTTTCCTAAACCCATCTGCTCAGATCCAGCCTCTCTCTCTCTCTCTCTCTTCTGCATGCTTTTCAATCCATCTCTGGAAGGATAGACCTGTTCGGCAAACGCAGAGCTGGGCACGGTGCCACAGGGCCAGGACGTGGGCTTAGAATGAAATGAGGAGTCAAGTCTCCGCATTTGTTTTGATCACTGCCGGTCTGCAGGACTGATGAGTCAAGAGAGTCAACTGAAATGTTCTCTGTCGCAAATAAACATCCCAGGTTCTTAAAAGATGTTTAGCTGTAACTTGAGACACTGCTTCCATCAGAACCAACGGTGCATCAGTCTGAATCTGGAACAACAAAGAGGGAAAATATTTCTGTACAAAATTGGAGCGAACCCCCAACGCTTTCATGGGCAGTTAAGTCCGTGACAGGTCTTCAGGATTCACGGTATTTCTCAACAAGGCATTGATGCCATTACTCCAGCATAAAGCTCTTAAAGAGCTGGATCTGTGCTGCTTTATGACCTCAGGCTTGCTTTGATTGCTCTCTGCATTTAGGCTGCTTACGTCCTCCCCAATATGTTCATTTTCTTTATCTCGTCCTTCTGAATCCAAAAAGAATTCAAAAAGGAAGACAGAAAGGTATATTTATTCCCTTTACATATAGAAATGTGTGCAAATGCATTTCTTTTTTATTTTTGATTGCTTTTAGTTAGCTTAAATGCATGAGTGCACTGCCACCTGTTATATTGTTAAGATGTAGACTTGTGTGTTTAACTAAGAGAAGTGTTGTTGTGGACTACACAGCTAAGAGACTGTTCTTGTTCGGGGTCTAACCCCATTCAGAAAATGTGGCTGAATGCAGAGACGTTACTATCTCCGATTTAGCTGTACGTGTAAAGAAACTAAAACAGCTGCACTAATTAGGCCAGCGTCTCCAGATTACACACTGTATATCTGCTGCTGCTGACCTGCTTTTGCCCTTCATGTAAGGCGTATTGCATTGTTATTTATCTTTGGTTTTGGAGCATCTTCCACATTGTGTCTAATCCCGCCCGTATATGCCTGGTAGGGGTCAGCAGCTGGCCAGCCTCCACCTGCCTAGTCTCGTGCATCTAATGCCGACTCAGCAGGATCTGTGGCCGTCATCTGTCCGCTGCATGTTCTCTGTTTTGACAGTCTCTCCTCTCACCCTTCTGTCTATACATCACATCCAACCGTACTTCACACAAAAACGCCTTTGTAGGTCAAAAAGTAAAAAAAAAAGAAAAGTTTTTTTAGATGGCTCTTAAATGACAAGAAACCTCCTGATCGCTCAGTTGGGAACTGATGATGCTCCTGCAAATGCGTTATCTTTATGTGGTCAGGGACAGAGGAGTAACAGCTCCGTGGAGTTGAATTTGTTTACGACAGCGACGTGTTTAGAGTCTACTATCAGGTCTGCTGTAAAAGACGCTGACAGCAAGACGATTTTCAAGGACCAACAGTTAACAGCGATTAAGGCATTTGTTGAGAAAGCTTTAATCCATAGGTCTTCAAGAGGGGGTCCGCGGAGGTTCTGCGGGGGGGGGTCACAAAATCTTTGGCAGCACTTCACTCATTCAGCGATACAGGACATGTCTAAAAAGTGCAGCGCCACACTCAATCTAAGCTTCCTGCCCATAACACTTCTGAGTCGTTCGCGAGGCTAACTCTTGACAGATTCCCTGCAATTAACCAAGAGCTTTTTCAGTCCCCAGGTAAAATTAAAACTTGAATCTGTCAATTGTGTGTACCAGTCAGGTATGTTTGTTCACGGCGGTTGCATGGCCACCCTACTGTTGCACATTTGAAATAAAAAAAGAATATTTGAATCTGCATATTATTTAAATAGCTTAATACTGAATGCAAAATGATAATAATAATGTATATTCATAAACAGCACTAGGTTGAATTTAATATAGAACACATATCGTAGGCAGGGGTTCCCTACTTAATCTCTCCATCAATTTGGGGTCCTTTGCACGGAAAACATTGAAGACCCCTGGTTTAATCAGTTATTACTTTGTTGCTGTCATTAGTTGCAACAGTATCCATCTGCGGGAAGAGTGACGGTTTTCTCTGTATCGGTTGTGAATGCATTCCCATTTGATGTAGTTACTTCCTGACTCACACCTCAGGACCACCGACAGCACCAACTGTCCGAGTCCTGACTTTTAATTGTGAAAAGAAGTCCTTTTATAACTCAAACGTTTGGCTACGCCCTCACGTTAAATGTTTATTCTTCATGGTTTTGATGTCTTCACTATTAGCCGTCAATGTGGAAATGAATCAAGGTAAAGCAAAGCCACTGAATGAGACGGTGAAAACATTGTGCTCTTTAACGTACTCTGGAAAGCCAAGTGTACGTGTTACTATAAAGTCACTGTCTCTGCTTTTAGTTTTAGCCAGTAAGAAGACTTTTTTGGGTTGCGCCTGTGTGAAACATGAGCCATCATAGAAATTTAAATGAGAGTTACACATGGTAGTTATGGTCCATGAAATACAGCTGACTGTCAGAGCGTCCTGAGGAGTGAGTGCGTCGGCGTCAAGGTTGCTTCTTTAACTCAACTCCGATCCCTAACCATCTGTTCAACTTCATTAATGCACAGTGTTTTGAGCTATCTAATATCAGTGCTTCCCCCTTAAATTGCTAATATGGAAATAGGCTTTTCATTGTGGGACTGTTTCCTGGTCATTCCACTGCTGTAATGTGACCAGTACACGTATTCTGCAGAACAGCCCCTCTGAATCGGAGTGGGTCGCGTCTCTGTGGCCAAACAAGCAAATGAGCTCGACGGCAGCTCAGATCAGATACGCAGCATGTGAAGTCAGCAAATGAAATCACTGCTGGCGTCTAAAAGGTTAAACACGAGAGAGAAGGAGGGAGAGAAAACAGAGCGGCCTAACCCCAACTGAAAGGCTTTCTTCTTTTGTTTCACATAAACATGCACCCAACCTCCTTCTCTCTCCCTCTCTCCCTCTCTCTCTCTAGTCCACTCATATGTTTCTATTTAAGGCCAGCAGTGCCGACTACCATGATTGGTGTGTTCACCCCCCCTCCGACTCCGTGTCCAACGGCTGGCTCCCAAAGGCAGTGGAGGGGAGGCCTTTCCTCTCAACCGCACTGTTGATTTTCCACAGGGAAACTTCACCATTCTTCTACCCACTCTCCGACCTTCAGCAGCTCCCCTGTTTCCCCCTCTCCTTTTCCCTCTCCGTCTTTGGATTTTCTGATTCCGGTTCTGGTCATGGACCCCCTGTAGGTGCCAGAGAGATGAAGCCCCTACAGACGGTCTCCTCCCGCTCCCTCCTTTTGTTTTGATGCCTTCCGATGCTCCTCAGTGTTTCGCCGTGGGCCGGGGGTCGACTCAGCTGTATGGCCAGACGTTTGGGGAAATGCAGCCGAGACGTGAGGTCGCTATCTGATTGGTCAGGGAGGCACAGCGGCGGCGGCGGCAGGGAGCGGGGGGTTGGCCCATGGCGGCACACCGGGTGCACGGAGGCAACAGCAACAGCAGCAGCAGCAGCGTATTAGGGTGCAGCGGGCGTTCGCGGGGTGCCACGGCAGGCAGGTGGCTGACAGCCTGTTTCTTCCCCTCAGGGATTGACAGCTCGGAGCCCATGGTGCTGGAGCAGTACGTGGCCGTAGCCAACTACGAGAGGCAGGAGAACTCGGAGATCAGCCTCAAGGCCGGGGAGACGGTGGACGTGATTGAGAAGAGCGAAAGCGGTGAGTGGTTTTTCCTTTTGAGCTGAGAATGTTTGAGTGTGTCCGAGAGCCATCCGCGCACAGATCCACAGCCCCGCTTTGTTACTCGCATGTGTTGTGTGGAAAAGTGCCGCGGAATTGTTTTTGGAACTTCTTGACATTTGGTTTGTTTCTTCCTGTTTGTGTCTCATTCTCTCTGAGTAGACTATAATAGCATAAACAGAGCCCATACACAGTCATGCTCCCTCTACTCCTCCGGTGTCTTTTCTCTTTCTCTCCACGTCGCTGCCTCCTTTCCAAACCCCCTGCAAGAGTCCTCCCGCTCACGCCGCCTGGCTCTCCCTCCATCTCTCCCTTCTCCTCCCAGTCTCCCGGCTGGGCGTTTGGCACCACCTGGAGGTGCTGTTTTTTTCTGACTGAAGCCAGCGTCTGAGGATGGAGGTCACTGTTGCGTTCGTCAAGTCAGACGTCGGTTGATTTTGACTGGACGGACTTGACTTCAAAGTGTGTGCGTTCGGCATAAACAACCGAGCCCCGACTCCATTTCATCACCAGACGCTGCGCTTCAGTTTACACCTTGTTTTTGCCTCTTGCTGAATTCCGTTTAGCAATCTCCCACGCCTGGTCTTTTATTTTTTCGAGCAAACAGCCGCCGACAGCCAGCAAGCTTGCACAACTCCGTAGAGCTCCGCGGAAAGTCTGGCACCAACGCGGCCGCGTCGCCGTCGTTCTCTCAACGCTTATCTGTTCACTGATTACTCATGTGAATCCTTTCATCCGAGTTATCTTGGCTGGCACATCTTTGAGTGATTATGTGCCTTAATGAGGCGGTTTCAGCGTCAAACCTGCTCGACGTTTTGATGTCGCCTCAGTGTTTTATTCACGCGGCGTTTGGTCCGCGCAAACGGAGATGATTGTGAAATGAAAAGTTTTGACGGAGCACATGTGTTGCGTGTGAAATTATTTCCCCTGTGATGTGGCTGTCGGTCAAACTCAAGGAAGTCAGCTCCAGAAACTGTCTCCATTTTGCTTTGCTGGTGAAGTTTTGAGTTGTCAAATGTCCTGGTTGGCTCTTGTCTATAATCTTGAACTTTAAATTTGTTGTTGTTTTTTTAGTGAATATTCACAATTGTGTCCAAGCTAGTCATTTTCACAGTGATACTATTCCTCCACATCCGGCTTCACAGCATCTGCTCAACAGACCTTTTCTATTTAAGTGTTTGACATTCAACGTGGCCTGAATCACTAAGAGCTATACGAACAACTTCTGAACTCTGAGCGACTCTTGCCCAAGAACTGGATTTGTATGCTGTTGTCATTAACTGGGCCAAAGAAGTGAAGAAACAGTCGTGATGATGATGATGATGATGATGATAATGATGATGATGATGATGATGATGTGGATGATGACATCACTCGGAGGATGTGCCAAGAGAAACACATCTGAGAGCTTGTATTATCCCACAGCTCTTTTCCTGCGCCCAAAGCTTTGGTGCAGCCTCCTGGTTGTTTTCTATGTTTTTAAAGACACAGACAGTCTGGCTGTTAATTTTTTTTATTTTTTTTTTTATTTTTTTTTTATTCACATCCTAGTTAGTATGTGTCAGTGGAGGGCAGAGACATATTTTAATCCTCTCCAGGAAATGCTGTAATTTTACCTCTTTTTCATTTCCTTCTTGAAATTCAGATTGTTTTTTCCTTTTCATACTGAGCTGCTGTCATACAGCACATGCTGTTATTTATTCCTACACAGACTATTTCAGCTGGTTTTGACAGGCTTGACGTGACATAATTATGGGTTCATCTCTGCTGGATGTTGTTCTGTTGTTTTTTTTTTTGCCCCTGTGAGAAGTTATTGTCCTCATATGTCAACATCCAGCTGTTTTCACTGAACCGGTTAAATCCTAAGCTGTATATGCGGGGCAGTTTTTGTGGGTGGTTATATCCTCCAGTTTGTTAACTCCGCGCATCGCTGCGGAAGTATCCTGCAATGTAAGAGCTGCTGTCGTGTACAGTGAGATTTACGGAGCACCGAGGTGGTGGGGGTTAGCCGGAATCATCCCTGAAAGAGGAGTAGAGGCCTCGTCTGGGACACTGTCCTGGTTTTCTCCCTCTGGTCCCTCCTTGGACATGGGAACTCAAGAGCCTCTGGAGGGAGGAATGTCCCAGCTGGAGAAAATAAATCTGCATATGTGGCCAGTTGGATTATATAGTATGTTGGACTAAGGGGAGGCAGGAATGAGACAGAAAAAGAAAAGTCCATTAGGTAATTAGCCACAGACCTGTGTTACTTGATCAAAATCAGAAGCTCTTCTGGCCTGTTAGAGGTAGTTGAAGGTACCTGGTTGTTTGTTAACTATTCAGAATTTACCAGATGGCATTTAGACTGACGCGTTTTGACCAACTGTATTCGTAATGCAAAGTCTATGCAGAGATAAGCAAGATAGATGGAACCGACTTTTGAACTTCTGGGGGTCACCCCATCGTTTTTGCAGATCCAGAAGATCATAAAACATTTTTTTTTTCTGATCTTGCAAGAGAGTGGGCGGCAATATGTGCACGCTGACAAACGTGGATGAACGTATGACAGTTAAATCTTGCAGCTGGTGTTTTGTGTTAGCCTTATTCGGCTCTAACACATTGACTTGCACTTGCAATGCCCAGTGTGAATCCAGCAAGAGACGTTTGTCGTATCTTATCGCTCCCACTGTCTTTTGAGTTGCTGCAGTTGGACTTACGGCACAAATGCTTGGTGTTGTTTAGGACCTAAACAATGCCTAAACTTTAAGTCGCGTGCAATTATACAGATGTTTTTTCCGTCACTTTCTGATATCATCTCAGAGGCACAGTGACAGGAGTGGAGAATGTATGTGGAGAAAAATACCATTTCTTCCCCTGTTTCATCAGCCGAGACTAATGGATCTGCCATGAGGACGTTGCCTCTGAGCTGCAAACAGGATCCTTTGGGTTAGTGTGCCGCCTGAGCCACAAACCCTGCCGGAGAAGTCATTTGTCCAAATATGTCGCACCCACCCCTTTCTTGTTGCCAGGTTTCCGGGGCATTTTGTCACAGTTGATTAAAGGAGATCAGCGCAGATTTGCTTGCCTTTATGTGGACTTGACTCTGCAACCTCACGTAGCCTATGACCTCCTGCTGTTTCCAGATATTGCTAATCCCTGTTCTGGAAAATTATATGATTTTACAGGCTCATAAATTGCACCAGTCTACATGGAAACATACAAGCCATCTCTCTGTTAAGTGGCATTGCTTGTCAACTGATGAAATGCTGTCAGAGTCCGTACCAGAATGTTCGGCAGCATTTTTTTCCACCGCACCTTGCCCAGTACCCTGGGGATCTGATGAGGCTGACAGCAAAACCTGGTCCTCAGTTATTAGTCGACCAGCTTCACAGTGCGCTAAAGTTTAGTGCCATAACCTTGCCCATCAGATCATTTAGAATACAGGCTCCTGATAGCTTGAGGCTATGAAATAATTGCATTTACCCGGAAACGTCATGAAATTCATTTGAATTTCAGCACTGATGTGTTCAATTTTGCCAGTATATTGTATTGCATGTCCCTAAAGGCTTTATACCTTGTATTAAGAAACAATGGGCCAAAGGTGACCAACAACATATTCAATTTGCATCTATATAAAATGCTACTGTTCCAGCATACACTTCATGAAATATTGAAATACTGAGTGGGTACTGAGCTCAACGTGCCCTTCGCCTCAGTGTGTCATGAGTAGGCTATGTCTGTAATCAAGGTGCACCACAGGTAGCATAAAAGATGTTCAGGATTAGTGAAGCCTGTTTGAGACAGAGTTCACATGGGACGCTGAAGTCAAGCCTCAGCATTGACACACAGCATCAGTCAAGGTTAGGCTGTATATGGCTTGCTATCGTCCTCACAAGACCCTAGCTTAGCTGCCTTCGCTTAGCTTCATCCCCGGGCAGTAAAAAGGTGTTAATGTGCTTCAGTCGGTTCATTCTTCAGAGTTGAGCTCAGACAGTCTGGGGACAGTGGAGGTTTTAGCTTGCCACGGATGCACCCTCAGGGGTCGAAGTTAAAAATATCCTGTTTGATTATTTGATGTAGAGGCACTGGGAGGTACCAGACAGGCTGCTGTGTCACAAAGGTGGTGTGGGGTTGCGTGTTTGTCACAGGAGGCTATTTTTAGCTGACGGGTGGACACACGCTACGCTATCATTCACACAAATACCATACTGTGTGTAGGGTCAGTGCAGGGCGTGATGTTTAGTGAACACTGGTTATTAAAAAGTCCCAGCTATCCTCTTTCACTTTGTAACCATTCTGACTCAATAACAGAGGCTCAGTGTTTTATGGAAACATCAAGCAGGTAACATGAGCTTCAAACTTGGATGTAGTGCTTCCACCCTAGAATGCCAATGAAGACTAGAACCTTGAAGTTGACTTTCTAGGAAGAAACCTTAGGAAAAGAGTTTCATGTCACTCACATACCTCATTTTAACTTGGAGATGAAACTTTGAAGTGTCTTAAAGTTCACCAAAAAACATTATTTTCCATTCGCTGTCTGTAGGTTGGAGAGGTGGTTCTACAAAAGTTAGTTATTCGGTACTTAAAGTTTTAAACTTTCCGCAAATGCTGGATGTAGCTGACTTGTCTTCTTAGGGTTTGATTTACACAGTGTTGGACATTTTTTGACACGGCACCGGGTATCTGCTAACACAGTGGCTAATCTTTTGTGCTGATGACTAATCTGGGCTCAACTGGGATTCTTGGCACTGCTTTAGCTGAACGTTTTTCAGACACTTGAAAAAAAATAAATGTGATTTTGCCTTGGTGTAACCTCAGTGTTTCAAACACCTTCTCCGATTTCACTACTTTAAAAGACCCTGTGGAATATCAAAGTATTTTCTGACAGAGGCAGTTTGCGTGGCCATACTTGGCGTGTGAGACGTGGGCATATTAAAGCTTAGCAGACTCCCAGTGTGTATGTTGAAATCCTGTGAACACATGCATGCTTTTGAGACACATAACGGTTATTTCAAAAAAATTGCCAACATTTAGCATGTCCACTGAACGGATGCAGAGATATTTTTAGGTGGTGATGATGAAGATCTGGGTCAGAAAACCAACACTGCTAATTAATCCCATTGATGAAGCTTCTGCAATCCCTGGTGAAGATAATACTGTGGCTAATTTCACATCTGGCTTCATGCAGCAGCGATTGTTGTCCTCCTATTTAAGGCATATTCTTTGAATCTGCTTACACTGCAGAAAGATAAGCAGGCAATTCAATACGCTGCCCTGAAAAGCAGCGCTGCCTTCCACCGCTCGCTGCTCTCCGCGGAATCTGTTCCTAATTAAAAGTTGAGGGGAAGAAAGGGGAATGACAGTCACCTCATGGGTAAGCCTGGGACATCATATATCGAAAAGACATCCGCGTCAAACCCCAGGGCCGTGTGGACAACTCCAAGAGGAGAAAGTGAAAGGAAAGTGTGCTGGGCTGTTTATAGATGGAACGTGGAATACTATGGCTTTGAAGCTGCAGCCAAACATCTGCTCCCCCCCTTCGTCCTCTCTCCGTCTGTCTGTCTTTCCCGATACCACTCTTTTAATCTCTTTTTTCCCTTGCTAGCTCCCTTGCGTTCTTTCTCACCTCTGTCCGATTTTTATTGCTCTTCAGAAGTCTCTCCACGCACCTCAAATTCCTTCAGACCTCTCCTGCAGCAGCCTGCTTTGTTGTGGTCAGTGATAAGCTAGCTGTGCTCGGTGACTGCGCCACTCTGTTTACTGTGACCTTCACTTTACCTCTGCAGGAAAATGCAGGCAATCATTGCACGCAAACACATGGTGTAGCTAGAAACTCCAGTTAGAGCTCGGCGGTGGAAGAAATACCAAGAAATTACAACTGCTGTCCCACATGTTCATATTTTGTGCTGTTGTGTTTGTGTGTATAAATGTGGAAGACGGTGGGTTTTGCTGTGTAACCTTTTTGAATATAAGTCATTTGTCGTTGAGCAGCCCATAAATCCACTTGGGTCTGTTATGTCAAGCTAACTAAGAGTATGTAAATCAATTTCCTTTTAAAACAAAACCCACAACTGTTGGACCGTCTCTAATTTCAGCGTTTTTTGTAAAGAAAACAGATTGGGAACCTCACTAGACACCTGGACGATAAAATGTTCAGACACCTAGCAGAAAATTAGCACCGTAGCTCTGGTTGAAGTTGAGCGGGCCCACAAAACTCTGGGATTGCTTTACTCATTGGTGTGACTCACTTAAACACACACAGACATACATGGAGTGCATCCAGCCACCAGTAACATAGTATGCTGACTCCAACCTGTTAAAACAACAGTCTAACACACACACACACTGCAGTCAACAGTCTGCAGTATGCATTTCATTACCTTTACAGACACCTTTTATTTGTCTTGCTCCGTGGTGGTTCATTTTCACAGCTGCCACTGCTGCTGAAGCCCGCCCACACTACCGTACCTCGCTTTAGCCAGCATGACTCTTGTTTTTTTTTGTTGTTTTTTTTTCATGGCAGGCCTCCAACATGTACACACGGTTAGTTATTTGTCATGTTTCATAGGAAAGGTGATATGTTTGCTTCCATCTGAGGAACTCTTTGAGCATGACTTTCACCACATAGAAGGTACGCTCGGTGGTTCAGCATCTTTTCTTGTTTTCTAAAACATACTGTAAAATATGCCTCAGAGGCAGAGGTGCTGCCCCAACTGAAGACGATCAGGGATCTCAGTAGGTTGTTGATGAGTGACGCTAAAAGAAGGAACAGACCATCAGTCGAATTGATTCTCTGTAGGGGGCTGTACCTCTGAGGCCATGGTGCAGCAGTAGGGTGCTGTATTGAACAATTGTGTGTCTGATATGAGGCTCCTTTGTAGGATGGCTTGACTCAACTGGAGGAGAGAGCTGAGGAATTCACAGCACAAAATGTGCCAGTTGAGGGTGTATCCTTAACACGTCTGCTAAGAGGTTTATTGGACACAAGTTTATATATCTTGTCTTTCCTTTCCCAATAGCTTGGGATCTCTCACAAGGAAACGTTTGCTAGGGAGAGGGACTGTACTCTGTTACCACTGTAACACTCTTTGGGATAAACAGACAAAATGTGTGGTTGCATGTGTTTATATTTTCATGTCATTACTTTTTGGTGTGCACTTGAAAACCCCAGTGATATAATACATACTGCCTATTGCTGTTGGCTAGGTTAGTTAACTGGTGTCTTCTTGATGCTAGTTGGTTAGTTAGCTGACAGCTAGCCCGAGTTTTTTTTTTTTTTTTTTCCCAGTTGGACTTGGCTTCCAAATGTGTCTTGCCCAAAATCTTGGCACAAGGGAGACGTGTTAGTTGACATGTAGTCACATATCCCATCACTTTTGACCTACTGCTACTGGCTAGGCTAGTTGGTGTCTTGTTGTTGGTTGGTAGTTGGTAGCTGACTACTAGCCTGCTGGTTGGACTGGGCTTCTAAATGTGTTTTGCCTCGAGTCTTGGCACAAGGGATTGTAACATCTCATCCTGTTTAATAATGAATGTTCTAGAGTAGATTGTTATTTACAATGAACAACAATGATATTGTTTTTCATCCTGTGTAGGATGGCTAACATTTTTCCATGGAGTTCGCTGCGATGTGTCATGTGAATGCTTGTAAAATAAGATGGATCTCAATAGTTCTCGTTAGTTAAAATGTCATCATCAAATACACAGATCAACAATCTAAAAAGGCTGATTTGTGGAGTACATGAGTTACCAGGTTATCTGTTGCAAAGGCACTGCACAGAAAACCATGATGAAGAGTGTCAACCACTTATTTGTGTCTTTTTGACAGAATCCTCTGTGTTGGCATCGCCAACACACTGATGTAAGTCACTGGTATGCTTCAAATACAGTGTCTGGGTCCACTCTGCACACTACTACTTCCATGACTTGCTGTATGTGACAAAAATGACCTAAGTGGTTACTGTCTACAGTTGACACTGGTGGTTTCCCAGCCCACCACACCCTCCCCCACTTCACTGGTCAGTTTATGCATCATGCCATGCATATGCTGAGCCAAGTTCTGCTTTACTTTAATTGAGTGTTTCTTCTCCATCTGACGGCCAATCTTTGGTCCAGATCTCCTCCTACGGGACAGATTTTCTGTGAAAGCTGTGATCTGGCCACAGGCATCTCACACATGAGGGTCAGCCCACTTCTCTCGTGGTTCAAGTTGGCTACGCTGCCAACCGGCTGCTAAAGAGTTTCTGGTTTTCTATCTTTCTTATTCAGTCACTTGTGCTCACATCACCCTCTCCGTTTTGTTTTCCTTAACCTTCGTCTGCAGTCTGTTTTACCCTTTGTGAGTCAGAGTGTATGTTTGTGTTCGAGGTTGAGTAGCAGTCACTCTGGTCCTCATTTATCTGCTTTTACTGTGCCCACTTTCTCCAGAGCTAGATTTATAGGGGAACTGGGTCCTGTCAAAGCCTTGCTTTGCACTGCCATGTGTGCACATGATGCAGTCTGAAGTTTGGCATGTGTGAGTAAGATAAAGAGGCTTGCCCCACTGTTTCTGGCCTTTGGGATATTTTCTTTCACTGTGCCTATGTGAAGAAAATACATGCAATATATAAAAAATGTATAAAAATGTATTTCACCTCCTACAAATCATTTTTCTGTATGCAGATTTTCTTTCTTTTTTTTTTTTAAATTTATATCATTTGAGAGGAAACCCTTCATGCTTATAATTCCTCACATTTGGACTTCTGTCAGGAATCTGTCAAAATGTTCATCTGTGTTTTCACTGAGGACACTGCTGCAGTAGTTGTCATGTTGCACAGCTGCTGTCATGTCTTCACCACTCCTTATATTGCTCCGCTGTTTGTTGTTGTCTGTGTCCTAACACATTTTCAGCATTAGTAGCATTAAAAAGTAAGTTTATCCTCCTTTTTTTGTTCCGTTTTCACACAATCACCTGCCCTTATCTGCTTCAGCTATTTAAGGCGAGATGAGATACGCAGCAGCTGGGGAGCTCGCACCTACCATTGTCGAAAGCAAACAGCCTTTTCAGTCCTCTAGCGGTGTGGGAGATTTATTATTCTGTTTTTCAAACGCATACCAGGTGGGATGAAGCGAGGAAAAGCTCCTGATTTTGTCTCAGTGCGGAGCCCGTGCTCTGCTCTGTACAGGTGGCTCCAATTCTTCTTTAGCTTTTTGAGTAGCTGCAATGAATCAGCCTATGAAAGCCCTAATGTGTTTCATATGGCCCAAGCTGTTCTTGCTTCCAAGCAGATTTTTCACTCTGCTGAAAATAAACTTTAAGATATGAAAACACAAACTCGAAAAGAGGATGATTCCAAACCCTGTGAGGCGGCGTGGACAGCACGCATATGAACATCTACGGTGATACACAGTACGTCATCCCGGGCATAAACCTGACTCTGGATGCTCAAGTGTGACAGCCCCTCTTGAGTTAACGAGACCTAGCAGTGTACCGATCACAGTTCAGTACAACATCAGGCTTCTTAAACCACAAGCCATGGTGTAAGATTAAATTAGCATACTATTACTGCCATAACGTCAAGTCCAATTTCATATGAGACTGCTACTTACCCCAGTCAAAGCAAAACAGGCTCCTAAATTGATCTGGATGGGTCCAAATTGTACCACGCTGACCTCTCCTGAAGCCTGACTGCACTGTGACGTCTCTGCGGGAATCAAGGCGTCAACAGAAAGCTAGTGTGACTGTGAGGAAGCTCAGGCAGGATGAGCTTCGCTGCAGCTACTGCGCTAAAGCCCCCACGTGTCTGCTGGCCTTCAGGTTGAATTAACCCCCATGTTCACCGTGAGATGGGACTTGCTGTGGGGAAGTTTTGGGGCCACGATATTTCACTGTGATTCTGTGCGGCGTACGCTGGAAGGAAGGTGTTTTTATGGTGCACATAAGCTGTAAAATTCCCGGTGGCTCAGGCCTCACTGTGCTTATATGGGTTTAAGGCCAGATGCAGGGAGCTGGCTGCTGTGATCTGTTCAGTGGCAAAAACAAAGCGAACTATTTTTTACTAAGAAAAGAATTCTCTTTTGTTGGTGTGACCGTTTAATCTGCAAATACACATGCAAATAATCCTGGACTAACCATACGACTCAAAGTGGACTGATTATCTTCCTAACACAGTGGCCCCTAAAGTACAATTTTAAAATTGTTGACGTATTGTTTGTTATTGTCTGGCGTTTCCAAGTTTACTAGTTGATAATGTTTCTTATTGAGTGTTGCACCTTAACAGCTGTGCAGTTTTACAATGCACGCACTGTTTAAATTTGAATTGGAGATGTATTATATGTCCTTTCTCATACTGTAACTGCGTTGTAGTTTTGAAACACTCCATTGCCCTTTTTACCATTACTGTTACTTTCCCTATGATACAGCTCAATGTTGCCGGCATATTTTCCACATCATTCATAATACGTGTTAATGTGATTGGTGTCTTGCCGGGTAATAAAAAAAGGGCGTGATGGGCTGATTCACCCGGCTTGTCTTACCACATGAGAGTTGAGGAACCATATGGCGGTTAATACGTTGGAGCAGCGATGACTTCATTATTGGACTCATTTGGAGGGAGAAGAAAAATATATAGTTTGTTTCCGTTTTTGTTCCACTTTAACATTCATCTCCACCCATCTTTGTTTTTATTTTGTCACTCCTGCCGCACATACACGTTCAATCAGGCTTCTAACTGAAGCCAGTCACTTCAGACCAATTTAAGTACTTTGATAGTGGGGAAATTTAGCCTGCGCAGCAACTAAAGTAGGAAAGCCCACGAGCAACTTCATGAAACTTTTGCTATGCTGCAGCACCTCCTCCTTAAAAAAATTCTTCCCCACTTCTTTTGTACTTTCTATGGTAAGAAGTAAAGTTCTGTGATATAAAATCTCAGTCTTGCCTCAGACAGAGTCAGCTGTAAGTTAAAAGGATGTGTCATGAATTGGCAGCACAGCAAAAATGCTAATGAAACCACATATTTTTAAGACAAGTGACATGGTCTGTGGTGCTTTTTCAGTTCCACTGATTCGATCAGAACTACTCTGACGAAAGTATTTCTTTGAGACGTCAAATTCAGTAAACATACTCTTCGTTTAATGACGCATGCTAGTTGCCAAAATGCGAGTGATGAACTGCCTTTCGGTTCTTTTGGTTTTGGTTGCGGCCCAAAGTGACATGTGTTTCTGCAATTGTGTCAAGTCAGCTCAGCCAATGGTGTAACAGAGTTGTATAGATTTGTCCACAAGCTCCTCATTAGTCAGTAGTACTCAAAGCATGATCTCTCTCCTCCACAGCTACAGCGTCGCTGAAGCAGGGACAGTATTTTTCAAATGCTGTGATAGAAGGAGTGTAATGCAGGGGCGTGATTTTTAAGTCATTTGGGAGTGGAGACATTTCCTGCTTCTTAAGACACCTAACACTAAACCTGAAGATTTGGGTCAAGGAACAAAGGATAGAGAAAATATGGACAATCCAAGAAGTTTCTGAAATGGTGTAAGGAAAAGGTTGTGAAAGAAAAAAGAAGAACAGCAGTTAAGAAAATCTTTATTTTTGGTAAATAAGCATGTTGTCATGACTCATTTTAAGCCTTGCAAGCACTGGAACTGGTTGGCTGGTCAGTTGGCCAATCTGGCAAGCAATATCTCAGCAGATTATTTTAGACATTTGAGCTGCCAGGGGTTGGATCCTAATTACGTTGGTGGTCCACTGACCCGTCTTCTAAGACCACCATGAGATTGATGGCTATGGTTTTAAGTCAACCGTCTTGTAAACTATTACACAAATGAGCATGAAATTTGGTAGAGATAGCAAAGGTCCCCTCACTTTTGTTTTGGCAAACTCTTCTTTTTATCACGCATGCAGTGATATACTCACATCCACAAATATCTGAATGGGCAGTTTGATACTCTCTGCCTTCCAGACACTGAATCCTATTAACTAATGAAATCCCTGGTCATTCATCTAGGGCCAACATTGGGTTGACATTGTTTTTGGTTTAACACAACTATCCCACCAACCGTCACATGCATTTCAAATAAACCGAGTGATTTTTTTATGAGTTTTTATGTTGTCAGCCTCAGCCATGGATAACCCTACAGATGACTAAACGCTAACACTGCTAATCACCTCTGAACTAGAAATCTTCTGGGAAAGTTTGGGACATAGCAGTAGAACATGCTTGCTGATGAGTAATCCCAAAGTGTGGCCCTTTAACCTCCTCCAGCTGATAACAGATTCATCTTCAACGGTCCCAACAAGTGTTTTCCAAATGTCTGTTTTGGTCCAAGCTGCAACTCTTTCTTTTCCTCTGTAATGTTGTTCAGTTTCTGGTTTAGAGATCAAGAGAACTTTCCAAGTAGGTGAAGCTTTCAGACGGCATTAAATTCTGCCTCAGAACCATCTGTCACTCCGATAGAGACGAGGCCTAGCATATTAGATGTACAGTTTCTCTACTCATACATAGGCTGCATCAAGGACAGTGGCAGTCCTGGCTCCCATACAGTCACTTTATACTACAGATGAGAGAAGAGCAACTGATGAGCCATTTTCATCAGTTACTGTAAACCTGTACGCAGGAAAAAGCTCACTGCCGTCCCCCGGGCTTCAGCTGTGATAATGTGTTCATCTTCCTTTCCTCTACTTTACTTTCTAGGCTGGTGGTTTGTAAGCACAGCAGAGGAGCAGGGCTGGGTCCCAGCAACATACTTGGACTCTCAGAATGGAACCAGAGACGATTTGGATCTGGGCACTTCCAGGACTGGAGAAGGTTAGTGCACACACGCGCACACGCACACACGCAATGTTATGAGATTCATAAAACACGGGAAGGCATAAACGTCACATGGCTGAGTCATTATTCGAGAGAAGTCTGCTGATCGTGATTTCTCAATCAGGGTTTTTTTTTTCGTTCTGTGTTCACATCTCAAAACAGTGTACAAACATCGGCGCTAAACACACTCACAAACACACTTCCAGTCACACATTAGGAACCTTGGAGACCACAGTCGCAGCACCATGGTGAAACGGTACCAGACCGCAGCCAAAGGGGTTGCAATATTTTGGCACCACAGAAAATTCCTTTCAACTCCCCCGGGAGGCTGCAGCTCTTGCAGGAGCCTCGTTTTGTTGTGACCCTTTCCTCCCACATGTTTAGTCTGACTGCTCTGATGGAGCATTTCATCACTGTGTCATAACCCCCTTTCTGCTTGTAGACCGAGGGAATCCAATGGAGATAAACAACACGCAGCAACACACAAGTGTGCACACATGGCTGCGCAGAAATGCTAACGAAACTCTGTGGTGCATGCACGCAGCCGATTTGTAGCGGTGTGCGGCGATGAAACGGCGGAATCCCTCTGGAATATCTAACAAACATTTTTTGTCTTTCCTACAAGACATGCGTCAGTGGACCGTGGCATTATGGCACACACACGTAACACACTCTGCGATGACGACGACGGCTCTTGCGCAGCTGCTACACTCTCTGTTATTCGCTGGTTTTGTTTTTCCATTCTCTTTGCAGCACAGACACGCATTTAATAGATGGTCCCGGTGAAAGTGGAATTACCTGTAATGTTGGAGGAGCTGCAGATGAAATAACAGCTCAGTAACAGCTCGGTGGCAAACGAGGCAAACGGTCCATTTGCTGAATTGTGCCTGTTTTTAACCTGGCAGTTTTTTTCCATTTACATGGATATAGTCGGCCCTTAGGAGTGTGAAGTTGGCATGTTTCACAGAGCCGTTAAGCACACCTATGCATCCGATTCCACAAAAGGCAGTGGTACGAGAGTGTATGCAGCCTCCAGTCTTAGTTGGTAATTAATTTAACTCTATATATAATTTAAATGTATTTGTCCCCATACGTTGACATTGCTTGCATTTTAGGTTTGTTGCAGCTTATTCTGCTTCATGTAGACATGTTGTCCTCATAAGGAGACACTTTCTTCTTCTGTAGTGAAGGGTCAATGCACTTTATGATGGGTAATGCGTTTATTTATGCTTATTAACTTTTCTAGTTTGATATGACATGCAACTTTAACAAGTCATCATTTCCAATTCTGCTTTTGCATTGTAATACACACTTGTGTCCACATTTTTTTTTTCCAAAAACTATTTCCAGTTCAGAGATGATGCTTATTTTTTGTACTTTTTAGGTCCTACCAATCCCAAAAAGTCTTAACCTTATCTTATGTAAATTGAGATTCATTCCAAACAAATGCTTTAGTCTCAGGAGGTTAATTTACTCTCTAATTTACAGTTTTGTTTAGGTGGAAGTAAAAATGTCAGTTTTTGCATGGAGACTTATCGGCCCAGTGCTGTTTATTTTTGCCGTACAGCTGTGACTGAATTTGGCGAACTTGTTGCAGTCTTAGGCAGCGTACGTGGAAAAAGATGTACGAAGATTTTTGTGTCCCCACAGGAAGCCTGCTAATCCTGATGAATTGCCTGAACTGTCAGTGACCGAGCTGCATTTTCTGTAATGTAGGCTCCACAAAAAAGGACAAGGAAGGAAGGAATTAATCTGTCGTAGAGCAGGAAGTCAGGTAGTTCAAAGTTGAACCACATCATCGGTTTACCTCAGTACAACTGGCTTCTTATAGATAGGAAGCCTGGTCCAGTCTACAGACAGAAGACCGAGAGTAAATTTTCATTAAAGCTCCCGTGTGACAAGGATACACATGGTTCCATGTCAATATACCCCGCACTCCTGTCAGTAGTCCCTGTTTTCCCATTAGGCCTGATGTCTCTGTGTTTGCACACATCGTCACTTCTCATTGCCGATCTTCCAGCTTCCTGACGTCTCTTACATCTCATTATCTCTGCGTGGCCTGTAACCTAATTCCGCTGACAGCTCAGCGGAACCGACAGGCTCTGCTCGGCCCTGCTGAAATTACCTCGAAATAACATTTCCCTTTGTGCCTTCCCTTAGCTGATATTTCAATTAGGGGGTCAACAGGAGCAGAGTGATGCTCAGTGGGATGGATAGACGGAAAGGCAGCGAGGAATCAAAAGGGAGAGGAAGTGACAAGTAGCAGAGGCACACGCAGGGAGGCGGGTGGATGTTGAGCAGGAGCATTTTTATAAATAAAGCCATTTTCAAATGTACCTATTTGATTTTCTGTAATTTCACAAAACTCTTTGAAAAGTTGATTTCACAGAGGCCACTTCTCACGGCAGTGGTAGGTTCATTTAAAGGCTTTTTTTGCTTTAATCGATTATATACACACCATAGATTAGAGCATATAAATGGATCCTTACGCTACATTATGTTAATAAGTTTTCACAAGATGGTATGGAACAAAAACTCTTGGAGTGTTGGTTTAACCCATATCATTTCGCTGGTACACCGGATGCTCATTATTTATCATCTGTAGCATGCTGACATACCAGATCTGCACAGACACGGTTCCACTTCAAACATGCATAAAAATCTAAATTTAAAAAACTAAATGCATATACACAAGAGAAGAGAAGAGAAGAGAAGAGAAGAGAAGAGAAGAGAAGAGAAGAGAAGAGAAGAGAAGAGAAGAGAAGAGAAGAGATTGATAACACATGCGCTGCGAATACTCACAACACCACTGAATACAGAAATACACTGCAAGTAGCACAAGCAACAATGGAAATATTCCAGTGGACACCAAAAAAGAGGAAGAAGCTTCAAATAAAAAAAATGTATATTGTTAATGCTGTCAATTTACATAAAAAAATAATATTTTTTTTATATTATATATTTATATTTTATATTATATAATTATAAGGAATCATGTGATCGGAATGTTAAAGCAGAAAATAAACACCAAAAACACCACTGAAGGTGTTTTACTTTGCTTTTCTTTGGTCTATTTCCACGTGGTCTCTTGAGCTCTCCCAGCCACTGTATTTCTTAATTAACAGCTTCCCAACCCAGTTACTTTCCTCATACAGATGTTTGAAACTATTTTGCTCCTGCTGACAAGAACTTCCCTTTCTTCAGTTTGCTAATCTGTGCTTCTTACACTAACTCCTTATTTGTTTGTTTATCTTCTCTTTTGGTTGCTCATCACCTTCATCACCACCGTCATCAGTTACTAAAAGACGCAAGGCCCATCTGAAGAGGCTGGACCGCCGCTGGACCCTCGGTGGTATGGTTAACCGCCAGCAGAGCAGAGGTGAACGTGAAAACACACACACACACACAATACCCACATGCATGTATGAAACCCATACATGTATTCAGGAGAAATCAATTTCTCCATTTTCCTCACGTCAGGCAACAAACCAGCTCATGCCACACATAAATCACACGTCGGTGTATTGCGTTGCCTGCATTTACAGATGAGAACCAACCGGAAAGAGTGCCTCAGGTGTCCTTATGTGACATTCAGGTCATGATATCTCCAAAAAAGCAGCTGAAAAACAGCTGAAGTTTTGGGTTTGCTTGAAGACCTTTCATCCAAGTAGTTCTGAAAGACTAGCGGGGAGTTAGGGTTTAAGTTGGAATACCTGTCAGAGTTGTTCTCCTAACACCAACATGCAGTCGCTCGCAGTACCTACAGTTATATGCTGCCAGCCGATTTAACAGTTAATTCAAAATAAAGTAGTTCTCTGTAAAGTTATCCAAACATTGTCTTTTCTCAACTTCTATACATTTTGCAGAACCTATCCACTTGTAGAAACGACATAATCAGTGTCCATATGCTAATTTTCGGGGGCCAGAGTGTGCATTCCACCGTGTATGATGTTATTGTATTGTATTGTGTTTATATTCCAATAATCACAAAGTATCTGAAAACCTATCTACCCACACATGCAGTAAAGTATGCTCCTTTCCCACCTAGTGCAAAACACAAACATATAGTAGTGCTTATGAGCCCCTCTCATGGCCCCTCACTGATTTCACATATTTTGTGGCCACATTGTAAACAACTTAATTTACATCTTTACAGCTCAGCCAACAATAACAACAACATCAGGCCCTTGGCGTCTGCCCAGAGCAACATATTAGGTGGCCGTGAGTCAGCTCTGACAGTAAAATCTCAAATCTCACTCCATCAAACGTGACTCTCCTTTGCTCACACTGAGCAACCAAATAGTTGGGCTACGTTAAACAGATTTGGATTATTAAGGTCATTTGGCACTAGCGCAACGACCTTAACAACCGCTGAGCTCCTGCGAAAGTAAATAATTTGATAACTGCGTTGCTTCTCCATTTGAGAAATCCTCAGGTTTAAAAACCTGTTAATGACTTTCACGTTTAGCCTGAACTGAAAATGTCAAATTTTGGAAATGTGCCTTTAGTTTTTATGTCGTACCTGCGGTTTGGACAAGTCAGAAGTGAGGCCACGTCTGAGAACACAAACGTCACTTTTCTTGGTTTGAGTAGGTACTTTCTAATCCAAACTTTTCTCAGACAGTCAGTCCATGTGTGTTTCCAGTATTAGTCAGTGCTTCTGAAAGACACCTTGTACGGTAGTTAAGTTAGTTTTTTTATGAAAACTGTACCAGGACCTGTGCAACCTCCGTAAAACCTCTAAAACTACACTTTATTTCTCAGTGTCATAGTTTAACTTGGCCTGACTTACAAATGAGCTGTTTAGAGTCAACTATTGTGTCTGTTGTAAGTGTTATTGACAGTGAAATAACTTTAAACGATGAACAATTAGCAGCAGTTGAGGCGTTTATTGATAAAGCTCTAATTGCTTAATGTCACATCCTTGCACTGATTGCTTGTAGGACTATCTAACTGGGTGCAGAGATATTTTTCTCTCAGTATCGGTTGAAACACATCCCACTATGAAATCCAGATGCTGTGTTGCCAGTCTCATATTCTGATAAGCCAGGCTACTCAATTAGCAATCAGGACAGCAGTGTTAGCCCCTAGGAACATTACCTAACTAGATCCAGCATGTCCCTTAGAACAACGAGGTTTTGCCCGAATGAGCCCATGGAAAGTGTGAAAGTGGGGTAGCAGCCCAATCTGCAGACTGGTTTTAATCACGCAGACCTCAGCCTCTGTAGATGAGTCACCCGGCTAGCTGTCGCCACCATAGACTGGGGCCATGAAACCTCTTTGGAGGCCACGTTCTTAAATGCCAGCACACCTAGCTTTTAAATTTTATTGGGTGGAAGTTATTTCAGCTCACATTTTTGGATTTCTTAATCCTTAAACCCCTTTTTGATACCCTTGAACGTGCTGTGTCAGTTTCTCCACAATGTTGTTTAAAAAAAAAAAGTGAAATCTCACAGTCGCTGCCACGCAAAGCAGGATTACCAACCAGGCAACGGCAGCATGCAAACTCCACCAAGGCTCCAGAAAACGTTCTGAAAGTGTCAGGCTCAGTGTGTGTATTGGATAGATTAGAGGTTAACTGGAGAGTATGCACTGCTTCAAAATTCAAGGTACAACGCTATCTCTGGTATTTTTCATCCAAAATTGTAATATCTTTTGACATGATAAGACGGGAATCGTTTATAGTTGCAACGCAGACTTGAAGGGCTCCCTTGCATCAAGGTTCACGTGTTGAGTATTTCCACACACACCCATGAAGACTAACAAGTAGGGATGCTCCTCCTGTGGACTGGAAGTTTTGAGGCTAGCCAACCACTATTAAAACAGGAGAAGTAGTAGTTTTGACAATTAGTGGTTTAGGTTAATAGCAGACCTAAAACAAATTACTACAAAATATGGCTGACATCCTATACGATCTGATCATTCCAAAAATGCTCGGCTTCAGTACCTCCCAGTATTAGTTGGAAAATCCATACTAACAAGTGTGCAGTAGCTCATGTTTACAGCACAGACCATTAGCTGACATTCTCAGTCAATATTAACTCCACAAAAACTACATACATCCATTAAATATCAATTAAAAACAACATTTATGCTTCTGCATCACTATGTACAGCGTAGCTCCATACCCTATGCTACAGACTGACAGGTCACAGGAACGCAGGCTGCAGCTCTGATTAATCTTAAATGTGTTTCTTTGTCTATGTGTCTCCGCGAACGTGCGAGCTTCCTCAAGAAAACCCATACACACCATCCGCTCTATTGAAGTGCTTTTAGTCACCAATTAGTGTTTACAATAGAGCAATGCTTGCACTCAGTGTAGATCTTTTGCAAAAGTTTAAAAACAAGTTTAAACATGCATACCTTCCAGGCATGTCTTAGGATTGCAAATATCATTATGTGCAACCAGATATCAACCAGTGTTGCCACATAATGTTGAAGATTTCCAGCCCAAAAGCTGTTTAAAGACTGACCAAACTGACCAAAACTCAAGACTGAGATCTTGTTTAGCATTTCAACCACCCAGGTTGCTTGCAAATGCAATGCAAACCAGCATTAAAAAGTAATTTAAAAAAACAAAAACACTTTGTATCAGGTGGGCTAGGTGTTAAGGTTGGAGCAAAAGAGGTTGAGGCCAGGGTGCAAACAAAAGCTTTTTATCAACTTAAGGCGCTGCGGACAGTAGGTAGTCCAGAACTCAAAAATCACAATAAACATGACTAAGTAGCAAAAATCATGGCACGGAAACAAAAACATTAAAACTAGAACATGGCGACAACAAGCATGGCACAGGTGACAGTACCAGGGGCACAAAAAAAAAACGACAAGACAAGGAACAAAGTGAAAGGCACGGCTATATATACACAAGAGGGCTGACAAGGCACAGGTGAAGCAAATCAGGGCAATCACACGGGGAGAAACCAATGAGCAATCAAGTGGGGGGGGGGGCACACATGGTATAACACAAAACAGGACAGGAAACCAGGGAACTTAACAAAATAAAACAGGAAACTCAAAACATGATTGTCTAGCAAAACCACCAGTTTCAGCACATTCATAGCTGGAAGCATCATCAGAGCTCTGATGGTCCAAAAATACAAAGAGTGGTTGGACGCTGCAAAAGAGTTTTGGTAATTTCCTGTACAGAGTATTGCTTTGTAAAATATTCAGTTAGACAGCATTGGCTTTGTTTCAGCAGAGGCTTCAAAACACACATTGCTGTAGTCCACTGATTCTGTGACTCATATTGATAAAGTCACATATTAGGGGACTGAGGAATTTTACATGATAATGAGAGTCTGCAAACAGGCTAAAAGGCTCCTGGACTCTCTCTTGAGTCTGTAACTGTGTGAACATGTTCATGAACAGACTAACTGCCTCAACTCACGTTAACTGAGCTCACTTTAGACCAGGATCAAACTTTTCTATGTGAAGGTAGAGCTTTTATTTGATGTTCCTGCTGCACCGAGTGGCTTGTATCTGGAGAAATAAATGTTACGACAGCCAGAGGTAAATGTAGAAGCCTGGTCTGATTTTGTCTTAAAACTTTTACGCCGTTCTAATAACCAATTTTGGTGTTTCCACATTTGCTTCATCCTTATCCTCTCCACTCTCTTGTCATTCCAATTTCCCCCTCTTTGTTTCGTGAACGGAGCCACCGCTGTCCCTGCCTGATAATGCATTGCTGAGCCAGCGATAAGAAGTGGGTGACAGAGATTTTACAGCTCAGCGCAGACACTTGAGATAGAGTTTGATTTAGGAGGACTGGCAAAGGACGAAAACAAAGATCACGTGCGATTTATGTTCTTGGAGGCTGTAATTTGCTAATGTGGAAAAGCAGGTCGTCTGCGCGCAGCTCCTTCGCTGACGAGGATTTCTTTGTCTTTTATGTGACACATTGAATCGGAGGTCGAGTTAATTTACGGCACGTTTTCTGCCGCTGATTCATATGCTCTGACACGAAGCCAGGTCGGGGTGTCTTGACCTCTCCGGGGTGTTGAACGGCCGCTGGCGGCAAACTGACACCGGCAAGGGGTGTTGTCTCGTGCCCCGATGTTTAACACGAGCTCTGTGCTCTGCGGCCAGCTGTCTGCGTTTTCACAGAGTACCATCCCTTTCAGCAGGTTCTTAATTTGATTTATGGTGTCCTGCTGACTGCCTGCTCAACTCATGGCGATGTGACAGTGGACTCTCCAACATGCAGACAGACACATGCGTCATCGCCATGCATCATGCTCTACCGTGCTTCCACGCAGTGTGGGAGATTTTGTGGGTTTATCAATACACACCTAATAAAGTCACGCTCTCGAGTGCCAGAGCCAAACTCAGCTCGTCCACAACGACAGGCACGGGAGGTGTCCACACACAACTTTGAGGCATCATCTCCATTAGCGATTGTATCCCCACCATTTAAGGTCACATTCTATGTCTATTTTGATCCCACTAAAAAACTGCATATTTAACGCTGCCCACTGATCAGTTCACACGCTGCTGAAAGCTGATGTTTTTCACCCAGTTCTCCTCATTCCCCCCTCTTTTTTTTCCCCTTGCAGTCTGTAAACCCCCGAACATCCTCCTGCTCCCCATTAAAACCCACTGGAGGATTTCCTTCCTTCCAGGGTCTTGGAAGGCTAGCAGAGCGTGAGAGAGGGGTGGCGGTCAAATAGGAATCTGTAAAGAGAGACGTCCAAATATCTTATCATCTCGAGGGAGGCCCCAATGTAGGCCTGCTCCTTTTAGAGGAATCTCCTTCTCGGGAGAGATGAGCGCTTGCACTTTATTCAGATAACCCGAATGAGGAAAAGAACAAGCAGTCGGGAGAAGAGACTCTGAGCCAGTAGAGGGAGCTGTTTATTATTATTGTGTGTGACAAAAGGGAGAGGGTTTTGTGTTTGTGTTGGTAAGGAAATAGCATTTTAAGTAGGTCACTCTCAACATTTTTCCCCTCAAAGAAACTCTCTTGGAGGACACACTGTACAGCAGTTAAACCCCTCAAGCTGTTTAATGATAACATTTCACTCACTTTGCCATTTGTCTGTTTTTCTTCTGTCCTTCGCCTCCAGAGGAGAAATATGTGGCGGTACAGCCGTACACCAGTCAAGGAAAAGATGAGGTGAGCTTTGAGAAAGGGGCCACCGTGGAGGTCATTCAGAAGAACCTGGAGGGCTGGTGGTACATCAGGTGAGCGGACAACAAAGCAACCACACGCATTTCAGACACACGGGGAAAGTTCGAATCCCTTCCAAGTTTCGTTAATTCCTTTAGAGAGAACAAGTCCTCAGAGAGCAGTGAGACGGCTCGTTGTTGCTCAGCACCGTGATCAAGGCAGCAGTTTCCTGCAGCTCTCATTTGCGTAATGATTGCGAGGAAACCATTAACATGTGGTGCTCTCCGCAGATCGACTGGACGTCCTGCCTGCGATATCTGACGTGTGTGTGTGTGTGTGCGTGTGTGTGCACATACTGAACGTGTGCCGTTTGCTCACGTATTGTGTACCTTGTGAAAGCTGTTTGTTTCCGTGTTTCTCCGGGGGCATGAGATTGATTACAGCTGATTACTATCACATGCTGCCTGTGGCATCTCACATACACACAAGAGCTTACGTGCGTACATATTCAAGCATATATATCACTGTTAAAAGTGTGTGTGTGTGTGCTGGTGCTGTTTGTTGTGTATCACTAAAACACGACTCAAAAAACTTAAAGGAACATTTTTAATCAGAGTGTAACATCAAGTCTGTTAAACTTCTGGGATATTGTTCTGGTCAGCAGAGGTGGTTGTTAATTAGTTTCAGCTGCTTTGACGTTAATGAAATTAACAACAGGTGCACTAGAAGGAAACCAATGAGACGACATCCAAAACAGGAATGATTTTACAGGTGGAGCCTACTGAGATTTGTCCCTCCTGATCTTTTTATTAGTTTTGTATTTGGCTAGGGTCAGCGTCACTCCTGGTAGCATGAGGTTATAGCTGGACACTAGAGAGGTCATACAGGCAGTCAACTCATCCAAGATGGCACATCAATTGTCAGTTTGTCTCCAAGAACAATGCAGAGATTCCAGTACCCTGGTATATGCCCCTTTGTACAAGGATGTGCACTGCCAAAAGCCTACAAAATGAGCCTCCAGCAGACTCCAAGAGGATGGCCTACGGGCCTGACGTCCTCTAGTGGGGTTCTGTGTTTGGCCGGTCCACCACTGGCGCCGTGTGCTTTTCACAGATAAGAGCATAATTCACCTTGAGCACATGTGACAGACGTGAAAGGGTCCAGAGAAGCTGTGGAGAACATTATGCTCCCTGTGACTTCATTCTGCGTGACTGGTTTGGTCTGGGGAGGAATATGCAAGTAGATGTGGTGACGCACAGACCTCTAGAGACAACGACTGCCGTTAGGTATCAGGATGACATCCTCGTCAGACCCACTGTTAGTCCCCACGCTGGTGGAGGAGGTCCTGGGTTCCTCCTGGTGCATGACAATGCCCAGCTTATGTGGGATTATGCATGCAGACAATTCTTTGATACCACTGACTGGCCCCCATGCTCGCCTGACCTAAATCCATTAGAACCCCTCTGGGACATTACATCCCAGGAGCTCCATGATGCCCTGGTCCAGATCTGGTAGAAGATACCCTAGGACTCCTTCTGTCATCTCATTGGAAACATGCCCCAGCATTGTCAGGCATGTGGGCCATACTAACTACTGAGTAGCATTTTGAGCTGCTGGAGTGAAATGTCAGCAGAATGGACTGCCTGGGTTTATTTCCATTCATTTCCAGTCCATATCAGTATGGTTATCCAGCAAGAATTTCTTTTACCGTGGATATCTAATGTTTTTAAAAATGTTTTTAGGCAGTCTATGTGCAAATTGACAATCAGCTCGCTCACTCTCACTCCAGTGCATAATGAGTCATTTTAGAGCTGCCTGTCCAACGGCAAATAATCCTGCAGCAGCAGCACAGTACCTCTGAGTCATGCTGCTCCGAGCAGGTCCATGCAGACGCCTTTTTTTTTTCTTTTTTTTTTTAGTTATAGGGACTCCTTGTGGTCACAGGTGAAGTCAAGGGGGAACAATCACACCTCTTTATGGAGGGAAATGAGTCACAATTTGGAACGTTACTTATTGTTTCACAAAGCCCTCTAAATGAGTAATTTAGCAACACAATGAATGCGGGGATGTGGGCAAGCAGGATCACTTTGCTTCTATTATGCAGGCTATTTACCCGCAATATGCTTCATGCACAGGAATTGAAAAATGATGGGATGTTCCATGGGGGTTTATTATTTCCATCCATCCATTATATATTATTCCTTATCTTTAAGGGGGGCTGGTGCCTCTCCCACTTGACACTGGCCGAGAGGCTGGGTTCATCTAGCACAGCACTACCACAGAAAGACAATCAACCATTCACTCTCTCATGCACACCTACGACCAATGTTGAATGCCAGTTTAAATGATAGAAACCTGGGTGACATATCAACAAGATACATTATTAAGCATTCTGTGTTATTGCCCACAGATATTTAGGTAAAGAGGGCTGGGCCCCGGCCTCTTACTTGAAGAAAATTAAAGAGGACTTCTCGCCTCGGAAGAAGACCCTGACAGGCCCCGTGGAGATTATCGGCAACATCATGGAGATCAGTAACCTGCTGCAAAAGAAGTCGGTCAGTGAGAAGGACATCCAGACGGATGGAGAGTGCAGCACCACGCCAGAGCGACACATCTCCAAGAGTGAGATCAGCCTGCCCATGCCCTACAATTCAGAAATCAACGCCGAGACGGGCAGGAGGTTGAGCGCAGGCCGCGACACCAACAGTCCATGTCTTGGAATAGCTGCGAGTGCTGCACTAAATGAAAATAAAGGGAGAGGCGACCCAGGGTCCCCAGCTGTTGCAAGAGTGGCACCGCACAGAGTGGAAATTGGTGAGCGGTTGTTGTGTGTCAGGAGACAATTGAATACTTAGCACCGTTGAATGAAGCAGTAAAGGCATTTCTACCAACATGGGAGTTGTTTTGGTTTTCCATGAAACATTCAAATGTGTAATTTTCCTTTTTGTGTAGGCTTTGATGCTATAGGTAAGCAACACAGTTGTTGATGTATCTAACGTCTGTTAAGTCTAGTATAGTCTATTAACATACACATTGTCTTTCTAACCCGTGTGGGGATTTAACATGGGTATTTCAAATGTTTGGTGTGTGGATCTTTCTTCTACTCACAACACAAGGCCAGTTTGTGTGTTTGCTGTGTTCTGCTGTAGCTCATGTAGGATGGCTTTATTTTAATCGGATGTTTTTTTGTTTGCCAGGCTCTCCAAATCTGAGACATAAACCACCCCCAAGAAGAGAAACTAACTTGGTAAGGCATTTCATATCCAAGAAAGTAATATGAGTTCAACATGTTGTCACTGTGTGCTGAAAATGATCTCAGAGCATGTATGAATGTAGTACATGTGAAAAATAGCAAAAGGTTGCTACCCACTTTGGTAATCTGAATGTATCAGTGCACACGCTTAGATATTGCACATACTAAAATGCGTGCATAGCCTACTATCGTGACACGTCTCTCACTTCATATGCCTTTAGTCATGTTCATGATAGTCATTCTCAGTGACTCAGATACATTATGGTTGGACATGATGTCCTCTCTCCCCTGTTTGTTGTGCAGGGTTTCCAGTTACCCAAGCCACCAGAGCCCCCTGCTGTGGAAGCAGAGTATTACACTATTGCAGATTTCCAGTCCTCAATCTCCGATGGCATCAGTTTCCGTGGAGGACAAAAGGCTGATGTAAGTCGCCAGGACGACAGTGCTATTGATAAGATAAGGCAGGGCTTATTGAATTTATATGTCAGCTGAGCGCTCCCCTGACAGACAGGAGAGCTGAGGATACGACCTTGAGATTTTTTATTTCAGCGTGATGATGTGGACAGAATTCACACTGCAGAGATCCAGATAGAAAAATAAAGATAACAGCACAGATTTCATTTTTTTTACCGAGTTGCCATTTCTAAACAAGTGCAATGTTTTCTTTTAATTAACATCATGCTTAGGAAACATTTAAGAAAATATTCGATTCAGTGGTTCTTATATCCTTGTTGTGTAGGTAATCGAGAAGAACCCTGGAGGCTGGTGGTATGTACAGATTGGAGAGATGGAAGGCTGGGCCCCTTGCTCATACATCGACAAGCGCAAGAAGCCCAACCTCAGCCGTCGGACCAGCACCTTGACCCGTCCCAAAGTCCCACCACCAGCTCCACCTGTCAAAAAACAAGACTCAGAGGAAGCTCCCCCTCCTGCAAACACAGCGTCCAAAGCCACAGAGCCCCCTAGCAGGCCTGTGTTTGAGGAACCTGAATATGATGTCCCTGCAATCGGATGTGAAGGTGAGTCTGACACAGATTCTGTGAAGGATGAGCGTTCTCTGGAGGCAAAGAGGAGCAGCGTGGTCAGTGACAAGTATCGCAGCTCCCCTCCTTCCAGCAAAGCCTCCCCACCTGTCTGCAAGGCGTCCCCCGTGTTTACTCATCGAAGAGCATCAGTGAGATCTGTAGAGGATGTCGGTAAAGAGGAGTGCATCTATGAGAACGATGGCTTCCGGCCAAGCGGTGGCACTGAAGGAACCTTAGCTAAAGGTTCCAGTGAGCCCAGCTCACCAAGGAGCTACCATTCCTCCACAGTTCCACGGAAACCTTCCGGATCTTCACCTTTAGCTGGCAGACCAATGAAAACCATGACACCAGACATGAATCGCAGAAGCCAGACCTTGGGCAGACACATAGATATCAGCCTCAGGTCCCAAGACATCAGCCCCCACTCCTCATCAGATGAATTAAGCAGAGGCCCCAAGAAGGGCTCTACCTTCAACCGCGACGTGGAGCAGAGGATAGGCCAGAGCCCCTCCACCAGACCCAAGCCCTCTGTACGACCTAAACCCCTCCTTACAAAATCAGAGCCCCAGAGCCCTGAGAGGATGGACATCAGCTCTCTGCGGCGCCAGCTGAGGCCTACAAGTCAGTTTCGACACAGCCTCAAACCTTCACGTGGGGACGACTCTGAGACAGCCTCGGTTAACTCTTCAGAGGACTCGATGTGTTCGCGCAGTACCTCAGATCTTTCTTCTGTTTACTCCAAGGGGAGCCATGGTGACTCAGATGTTGAAGGCCCCACTCTCTACCGCTCCTTGGATGCCTATAAGAAAGTCCAGGACTCAGAGGTCAGCTTCCCAGCTGGGATAGAGGTCGAGGTTCTGGAAAAGCAGGAGAGCGGTTGGTGGTACATCCGTTGGGGTTCCGAGGAGGGCTGGGCCCCTTCTTACTACTTGGAACCTGTCCGAAAAGTAGGTAATGCTGGTGCGTTAGAAACTGATGGACACGGCAGTGGAAGGAGTAAGTCCAACAGCCTGGAGAAAAACGAGCAGCATGTCTTGGCCCTTAATAACATCAATATTCAGGGTCTGCCCCAGCAGCATCAAGGCATGAGGAGGAACACTCCACCGATTCCTTCCAAGCCTCCTGGTGGCTTCTCAAAACCGTCTGGGATGGTTAATGGAGGTGTACGAATGAGAAATGGAGTCCGCCAGGTGGCTGTGAGGCCTCAGTCTGTATTTGTGACCACAACACAGCCAGCTAAGGACACACACTACATGACAGGGTCTTTAAGGAGAAATGACTCCCTTGGCAGAAGTGATCACTATGGCTCTGGTTCCGCCACTCTCGGCGTCCGCCGAAACGCCTCCTTCAGCACCGTGAGGCCACATGTAGTTGTTGAAAGTAACACACGGCCTACCGAGCGCTCCAGCCTGGGGAACGCATTCAGCACAAGCAATGTCCAAGATGCCCTTAGCAGAGTTAACCAACGTAATGGCATCCCTGTCTCCACTGTCCGGCCCAAGCCCATAGAGAAGAACCAGCTGATCCACAATAACCTTGGCAGGGATGTGTATGTGTCCATTGCTGATTATCGTGGCGATGAGGAGACCATGGGTTTCACTGAGGGCACCTGTCTGGAGGTGTTGGAGAGAAACCCCAATGGATGGTGGTACTGCCAGGTGCAGGACAGCCTGGTTCCCCGCAAAGGTTGGGTTCCCTCCAACTACCTAGAGCGAAAAAAATAAAAACCAACCCAACATCCTTCTGCTACCCTTCACCCCACCTCCCTTTTTGATGTCTCTAAAGATCTGGGTGGCATCACTCCTAAAGAATGTTACCCACAATCTCCCGTAAGCAATATGTCCTTGAAAATGTACATTTGGGAAAGACTGTGTGTGAAGAAAGACGTTTTAATCTGACAAGAAAAGACACTTTTAGTGCTGGTTTACTAAAATATACAACATACAAAAAAAAAAAAAAAAAAAAAAAAGAGTGTAAGATTTTAAATATTTTGCCTGGGAACGACCGAAACAGAAACGTGGAATTGGTCACCTGTGACAGAGCAAATCTAAGGAGGAGGACAGTGTCTTTTAGATATAGAATGGAATGGTATGTGTGGGAGCAATAGCCTCTTAAAGAGGTTTATATCATGGTATAGAGAAGCTGAGCAGGGTAATGGTGATGCTCATTCCTGCCTATCACTGACTATGATGGCCGATAAGTGCCTTTTGTATTTGACCACCTGAATGGAGGTCCTCAATAGTGGATGGCAAAACATTAAATCAACCAAACCTTTTAAGAGTGCCATAGTCCTATGAACACCACCAAGAGTATGTCCATAGCCAGTTACAAGCGCCACTATTGAGTGCGAACAAAGTGCAAAATTTGGATCTGAAGTGCTGTAATTGGTCCACTGCACAGAGTTAATGAGAGAAAAACTGATTAAAGGGACTCAAGTCACCAGAGGTTTTATTAACTTTAAGCCACAAATCATCAAACAAAGTCAATATTTAAATCTTGCTACTTTTGTTTAGTTTAGTTGTTCATGTTACAGTGTCTTGTGTTAGTGCGAGTCTTCCTTAGAGAATTATTTCTGCTTTCTTGTGACATCTATTCCACCAACAGCCGAGAATTGGAAAAGTTACAGCTCCTTCCTGCAGTGAATTTGGCAAATAAATAAATAAAATATAGCAGGCACTCCAATTAAATAAAGTAGCACAGTTTTTATCCCACAAAAATATGGTAATGTTCAAGTCTTTATTCCCAGATGTGATAATTTGGGATTGCAAATGTATTTAAAGAAAAGAAAAGAGAGAAAAAAAAAACCTGTGAAACTTGAAAAGGTTCGATATTTTAGTTTCTTCGAAAATCAACAAAACCACCTCATGTCTGTGAAGGTCATATCCTCAGAAGATGAAAATATTTAGTTTACAAAAATTCAGGTTTACCATGTTTTTTTTTAAACTCCTGGAACAATTGATTTTGTACATATTTTGTTTTGTATGAATATAATAAAACTGCCATTGCAGCGATATATTGAATAAAATACTGGAAATGTGGTGAAATAATTGAATCCCAGGGATATATTTGCTTAGCATTTTGCCCAAAATGTGATCAAACCAAAGAGAAATATCATTTTTATTGGCTGTTCATTTTGTTATTTTACTATTTATTAATGGTATAGATAATGTACAATGTATTCACCAAAATGCCTGAAACAAGGTTTTCGAACTGAAAGTGAAACTCCTATCAGTACCTGGAAGCACTTGATACGTGTTCTCAAAATAATAGGTCCCTTGAGACAACATTTAAATAAGTAAATTATAATCTTAGATATTGCTGTGCAGTATTGGTCTTGTCATTAAATAGAAAACAACAAAGTTTATTATTGTGTTTTATAGTTTAGATTTTTTTTTTACACATCTTCTAAATTGTACTTTTTTATAATTTATAAAGTCATACAAAACAGTAGAAAATAGAAATTAGAGAAACTGTTGAAAATTCTGAGCTAAAACTTTCAAAACTCAAATGGCTGATGTTCAAGACTGCTGAAATATATTTTCTAACGAACGGCGTGAGCTCTCTGTTCAAGGCCCAACATTAACTCTTCATTATGTTTCTGCTGGACAGTATCATAGTATTAAAGTACCGTACCTGCTAGAGCGCAGTTATCTATTTGAACAAAACCATGTTTGTTTTATGTTTTGTTGTTTTTGGTTTGTTAATTTGTGATCACACCGTGGCAATAATGACGAATGAAGTGGTTCTGTTTTGTGAATTAATGCACTTTAAACTGATTTATGGTGCATTAATGTAAAGATGCAGTCAATACTCAGCATGCTATTTATTGAATATGTTTTTTTGATTAAATATTTCCTAAACTCAAAGGAGAGGTTTAAGTCTTTAACAAGACTTTCTCTCTCTTTGGGGTAGAATTGGAGAAACAGAGACCTCTTGTGGAGGATAGTCGGTACTACAATAGGGGTTTTTTAACCCCGTCCACAAGGTTTATCACCAGCCACCTACCTCAGTGCAACAAGAAATGCACTGCTGGTCAGTGAGTCTCCCCAAAAATTGTACAGAAATAAAATAAAAACATAAAAATAAAAATCTTAGTGCAGCTAAAATTGTTTTTCTTTCACATTTTGTTTTGTATTGGGCAATAATTTATTTTTTTGAAAATTCTAATTTTTCTCGATGCTGTGTGCTGCAGCTTTAGCAAATCACGGGCACTTCCTTCATCTTTATTGAGTTTTACATAATGCCTGATTGAAGCATATTTATTACAAATAGATCTATTATCTTTTCATGGTTTTGACAATCACTGTTGTCCCCATTCTAATACCCCCCTCTCATCGTACAGTCTCACTTTTACACGATCTGGCCTGAATGCCAAACAGAGCAGTCAACGACAGAAATCATCACTTATTTAACTAATGTGTTTCATAACGGATGATAAAACGATGCATATTATATGGGGCTATAAACAAAAACAACGTTGTCAAACCCCAGTTCTCCCCCTGTCCCGCCGACCCCGTTCCTTCCAGACAAAGGCATTATGTAAATGTGTTGAATCACTCTTAACATTTCACTCTGTATTATTATTGCGTATCGCTTTGTTTGATCAAGCTGAACTTACTAGCAAGGGAATCTTTCTGCCATTCATACATTTAACTGTGTATCTCTGTTTATGCTTTTATTTTATTTTATTTCCTCGTTTTTCTCTTTGCTGACAAATTCTGAAACGAACCCAAGAGGAAATGTGCAATAGGAAAAAAAAAATGTTATCACACTTTGACAAGAGAGGAAAATATCACAGGTTTAAAGAGATAGAGTGGGGGGGGGGAAGATGCCATTACATGAGCTGGGAGCAGATATTCCTGGTCAAACTGCCAGTCACGAGCTTTCACCATGTGTCATATTCCAGTGTGTCAAAAGAACGGACGGACGCGTGAGGCCCTTGAACGCATCAGAAAACCACTGGACCAAAAGCAGCCGTGTGTGACACCTCATTATGTGCTGACGTGGTGAACTTGTGCTCCTCCGGCCCTCTGCAGAAGAGGTGCGGCAGAAACCCGCTGACCCTCTCCGTTGTGACATTACAGCCGTGCGGGGTCTCCCCATCACCGGGGGGCCCCCAGCGGCCCCACCCTGAGCTGTCACGTTCGTGCCTGATAGTTCTTGTGTTGTTTTCTTCTTCTCGTTTGCTTGTTTTCTTTAGTTTTTTTATTTTATTTTGTTGTTTTTTTTTCCTCTGGAGTATCACCGCCCCTCTTGACATTTATCCCACCGCTGTCAAACCAAGTCAGACTGTTTTTCTCACCAATCACCATGGCGACGGAGGGCAGGGCAGAGTGACATGTATGGGAAGAGCCTCCACGGTAAACAAACAGGCTCCTCCGGGGCCATTTCGGTTCAATCCATCAACTTCCAGGATGAGCACCAAAAACAGGAAAGCCTCTATTATTATTATTATTATTATTATTATTATTTTTGATATATAACAGGCGAAGACGTCATTGTGCTAAAGGCTTGTCCACAGACCAGAGTTCCTTGCCTTGTTAGGAGCATGAAACCTTTTTCTGAATGGTTTGTGGTTAAACTCCACCTTGAACAAATCTTTTCTTTGTTGCTGGGAATTTGATGAAAAGACGGGTGTAGAGTTTGATAAAATTAGGCTGGTTCCACATGTGCCCAGTGAAAGTGGAAGGCCTCTCTCTGGTAAATCTGGATTACAATATTATTTTTTGGCATCACCACTAGAATCCAGCTGTGGCTGTGGTTGGTTAGGAAACTGGAAACCTTCAGTACACCATCCTAAAGTTAAGATGTCTTTTAATTCATTCATTCATTGTGTTTCAGTGGAGGGTTGGATTAGACAAATGATGCCATCAGAAGGCTGTTAGCATAGCTTAGCATAAAAAAAAATCTCAAAAATGTCACGAAAGTTTTTAATGTTCTCGTCCAACTCTCAGCAACAAAGTGAATGTGCTAATTTTTCCACACTGCAGACCATTTTATTTTCTCTCCTGGCAGAGTGGGAATAGAATCGGAGGGAGCCATACGTTCTGGCTTCCACCTGCACAAATGAGCGAGCGTGTCCACATTCTGACACACTTTCAGTGATGATCAGGAGCCGTTGAAGCCGGGAGGGGGGGGATATATGAGTTTTCCGACCCCTTTTCTGAGGTCAGCCGTGTGAGACGACTCCACTTCGCACCCCCGTCCCTCCGTCATTCCTCTCCCATTTCTTTTTTTTTTTTTTTTATTAACGAATGCACGGTTCCTCTCAGCCGTGAAGCAACTTCAGCCGTGGCCGCACGTCCTTTCTGCTCCACAGTCACATATTTTCCGCCTCCCTGTCCTTCCTCGACACAGCCGCTCTCGTCTATGAACCGATTGGGACGTCTAGGAGGAGGAGGAGGAGTAGGAGGAGGGTTTGCGTGGGGTGGTAGTGTTTTAGAGAGTGTGTGTACTAGCACGGTGAGATGGATTGTTTGCAGGTGCGCTCAAGGAAAGAGTAGCTGGAGGTCACGGAGGAGACGTGCGAGAACAGGATGCGGGGAGACAGGAGATGGATCAGACAGTAGATTGTAGAGGACGAGGTGACAGCGAGGTGAAGGGAGCTGTGCTTCTGTGGGAGGGAGACGGAGGCCTGGCAAGCCCGAAACCTCTGGAGGCTCATTTTACCCAACCCCTCAAAGCCAACGGGCTTTATGCCTCCAAGCCTCATTCCAACAGACCACGTTTTAATTGTCGCACTTGCCGCCTCGCGAGAAACGAGCACACGGTGAAGCAGCTCCCCTCAGCCTCCCTCCCCGTCCATTTCCACGTCAGAACTGATCCCGCTTCTGTCTCTCGGCTTCTTTTTACTCCCCTCAGATCGCCACGTGGGCGTGAGAGTTGAGCTGGGAAAAAAAGGCTTTTTTCAGCCTTTATGATAATGTTGTGGACGTAAGCGAATGTTTGTAGAAGTGTGTGACGGGTTCAGTCATGTGTAAAGTCAGCAGTCGTCGTTGAGAAATCAAAAGCACCCACCTCTGGAAAGGATTGATTGCAGAGTTAATGGAGGCAGCTGTTGGTTATTAGAAGGAGGGCCAGGTTTTTGGGGGGGAGAGTTTCAGTAAGTGAGTGGGAGCAGGCGGGATGTATTCAGCGGGATGATTTTGTACGTTTTTTTTATTTTTTTTAATTGATGTCTAGTTTTAGTTTGAGTTAACGAACAAAGAGGAGAGCGAGGGAAGCTGCAAGGGCCTTGTCTCAAGGAGTTGGGGTGGGAAGAAAAAAAAGGTTGCGTGAATGTGGGAACGCAGATTATTTATGTCATCCTGAAAACTTCCTCGCACTTGTTTGAGGCGCCGGCGGGCATCAGCGGGAGCCGTCTCCGAGCTCCAGAGGAGGAGGCTGTGTCGAGGAACGAGGCGCGCCGCTGTGTCTCTGTGGCGCTTTCCCTTGTCTCCGTTTGAATCCCCGTTTCTAATTAGCACAAACAGTGTGTCTTAATTAACCTCAGCCAGTCACACGCTATTCCAGCGCTGAAGCTGCTTCCTAATCAAGAGCGCTGCTGCCTTCCTGCGCGGGAGCAGGGGCCCGCTGCCGGTCGGGGCTCTGCCGCATTTCTGCGGCGGATGAGAGCCGTCATAAGTGATGGATGCTGAGTGACAGCCGAGGTGCATTCGTGGGAAAGGTGGAGCCTGTTTTAGCCTCGGTGTAGCATTTATAGAATGGAGTTTGTCACCGCCCCGCTGTGGAGAAGCAGCGTGCCAAAAGAAAAAAAAAAAATCTCGACACCACTGAGCTCTTGATCTGCAAATTCTTTCACAAATCAAACAATGTTACCAGCAAGCCAGCCACAAACACAACAACAACAACTGCAGGCCCTGAGTTGGACCAAAGGAGGTGCTACTCTTTCATTTTCTCTTTTGATTTATTCTTCTTTCTTTGTTTTTGTTTTTTTTTTCTTATTACCATGGTTGTTATGCAAATTGTGTTTAACCCTTGCTAACTGCTTGTTTTCAAAATGTATGCCACGGGATGCACAGGAGGTTTGAATCCACTGCTCCGGTGATGAATTGCATCCGGTGTCAAGGTCACACACCCATAAAAATGAAAAAGCAAACCTTCCTCATTGGAGACATCCCGTGCATTCCTCTTGAAAACGGGGCGTTTTCTTATCTACCGTTTCTTTTTTCGACGAGCTCCTCTTTTTGTATCTTGTACATGTTTACATTGTATGTCGCATTGCCCAAACGAGAAACAATATTAAATGTGTTATCTCTGTTGTTTTACCCGGGCCTCCTCTTTCATTTGTGTTGCGCCCGCTGCTGCAGACAAAGAGCAGCGGAGCCCCCTCCCCCTCCCCCTCCGCATCGTGACCTGTCAGGATAGCACATGACGGTAATATTACAGATTGAGACATTTATCTCTATTCGCCTTATTGTGCGGGCCCGATTAAGCGAGTTTAGACGTGGAGGAGCGGAACAACACGGCCCAGTTATATATATATATAGCGAGACATGAGTTATGAGAGGAAAGTGAGAGGAGGTTGGGGAGCGATGAATGAAGACGAACGAGCCCTCGCCGCCTCCGTTCTCCACTAAATAGGAGGGACAAGAATTTTTGTTCTCCTGCCTCCAAATGAACGTGTGGAGAGATTTATCACGTCTGTCCAAAGGATTGTGAAATATATGCTAACTCCTCTCGTAAAGTAAAAATGATTTTGGCAACAAGTAGCAAGTTCAGGTTTTCTCCTTTTTGTTAATAACTGCTTTTTTATCAGCTACTACATGCTAACAAGATGGAGTTTCATTGTGCTGCCATGTTAACTGGGTCATTGCTGTTTTAGCTGTTTTGTTTTGCTTCATTGTACGTATTCTTCCCAACGGCCCTGTCCTTACATTGTGCCTTTACCCATTTGTTAGCTTGCTAAACTGCTAGCCTTGGTGGCTCAAATGCCTAGTGTGGATGTTACCACCACCAGTATTTTGTGTACATGACTTTGAAAGACGCAATCACAAGTTCCATTCCAAGCCAGCATGACGTAGCATACAGTGTTTGTAATAAACCGCTTCATGGCCCACGTCACAGTGATGTCACGACGCTAGCTGGAGGCAGAACAGAGGGAAGCTTGAAGCTAACACTCTCACTTTCAACCGTGGAAATGTCATCTTGCTGTATTTTTGGCAGCTAAAACCAAAAATCAAAAACACTAACTTTAAGTTTTATCACATACTAGCCACTGCTAATTGTAGACAACTTTGGTTTTGAGATTAAAAGAAAAGATTGGAGTGAGACAATCAACAACGTGCACACTTCAGTTTCAGCCCGGATAATGTTATTGGTTAGAAATTACATTGAATTAATCCTTATTTAGGGATTCTTGTTACATGTTAATGCTAATACTGACTGCTAGATAACATGTTTCAGGGGTGTCCAAGTAGAAGTTACATTTGCAGTTTTACCCTCCACAGTGGTTCCACTCGGAGAGTGGGTGTATTAGTATATTCTCTAAAATATGCGTTTTCCTCATCCATTCTTGCCAAAACACGATGCCCAGACGGTCTCACTAATTTGCTCCATTAAGTTCATCAGCTAATCACTAAATCACTGCTGCCGGCTGCTTGAAATGCTGATGAGAGCTGAGAGAGTCAACCGAAATGTTAGTGCAGCGAGGCCTTGAACTCAAACACACACCACCGAATGGAGGGAAATCGATCGTAATCCTCCAGTATGACTACATATTTCACATTGCCATTGAGGCACAGCTAACAATAATAAAAAATAAATAAATAACTGAGCTCAATTACAAAGTGTGATTAATTAAAGCTGCACTTGACTTTCACAGTTTTAGATTTACCGAAAACTGAAAGAATTATCTCTGTCCTTGTTCAAAGAAGATCTCTAATCAAACTGTCAGGGAGGTCATAAAATCACCATAAACCACTCATTAAAGGACAACCGGGGACTTATTTGCTTAGATAATACGTGGGCCATCCCCAAAGGAAAATAACACATTGTAAAAATGTAAAAAATGATCTAAACAAATGCAGACAATTTGCTATTCATTTTAAAATGTCGGAAATACAGCAAACGGAGAGTTTTAATACATACCATGGGGCTGAAAAGCACATGCAATCAATCGCGTTCCTGTGCACCTCCACTAGATGGCTCTCTTGAACCAGCCTGGCTTCAGTCCCTCATCCAGACTGTCAGTGTTGACAGGATAGATATTTTCACATGAATAAAACCTGCCCATTACAAACTCAATATGTACGCTGACAGCGAGTCCTGAAATGAAAGTCTATTTTGATCTGTCCTTTTAGCAATTACATGCAGCACATCAAATATACTGAATGTTAACATTGATAGAAGATGATGATCTCTGGGAGGGGTATGTATGCAAGGAAAAATATTAAATATGATTGTCTGGGTTATTCTTTTCAGGGTATTATGCTCATCTTATTCATATCCCTCACTCGGTTCTTTTATATGGAGGTCGGACACAGACAGACAGACAGACAGACCGACCGATAGCTATCAAGGAGCTCTGAGGAGTACATCTGGAGGAGGTGCCTCATAAAGTTATAGTGCAGTCATTTCAGCAGGAGCTCATCTGAAACTTTTCTTTTAAAGTAGATCTTCTAAATGATTTAGCACTATGTCTTACCCCGACCTTTGAGTGCTACATGGCTATATCTGTGTTAAAAGGCTGAGTAACATTTCTGTTTGAGCCAAAGGTTAAGTGTGCACAACTATTAGCGCTCCATCTGGGAAGTCTAACGTTTCACTGGTAAAGAAAACGACATGTTTGAGAAGAAAAATAAAAACTTCTCCACTTGCAGATGTAGTATTGACCTCGAGCCTCAGATGTTCCAAATATTAACAGGTTATTATCTCGTTATCGTCTTTTAAAACCTCTGAGGAAATGTATGCTGGCTGTAATAGATGGCTAAGAGGCACTGGAAATAACTGTCATTATAACTTAGTCTATATATCTGAAGAAGTGATGTAGGAAAGATGCTCCAAAACAACATCTGGGTTTTTCTTTCTTTCTTTTTTAATCTGTTGATGTTAGGTAATACGAAAATACAGAAACAGAGTTATTTTCCACTTTCTAGTGTCCTCAGCTGATGAGCTAATGTAGTAATGAAACTGTGACAGTTTACAATGAATCATAACTTATTATGGATGGGTGACGTTAGGACGTCTTTTTTTTATGTCACATGTTCTCTCTGGCCTTATTAGTTTCACTTGTGTCTACTTATCCAATCAGAGCAATCAGAATGCTTCCCTTTCTCTTTGTTTGCTCTTTGTGTTTGTGTGTCCGTTCTCCTGCTGTTTGGTATGTGGTTTTGTTACATCAACTCTTTTTTTTTTCTCCCAACTTTAGTTCATGAATACCTCTGAACCAAAATGTTAACGGCACAGTCACAAACGCAGAGCCGACCCTCTCTGTTCTCATTAATCCGGCCTCCAGCTGCCAGCGGAGGTGGCAGGAGAGAATAGGAGACACCATTATTTTAATAATCGGTGCAAAAGCTGGCCAGTCTGTTCTTGTCGGCCTGTTCAATCAGAACAAAGTGACTCAACCAGAAGGAGTTTTCAATCAAATGTAGAGGGGCGTGTGTGAACCTGTAATAAAACGTTCAACAGGAAGAAAGATCCAACAACCACGATGTTTTCTCTCTGGTTGGGATGTGAACATAACAGCTGGCTACATTTACACATTTCTTGGACAATATTACTTCATCCTGACTGAAATCGTTCTAGGCAGGGATTCCAACATGACTGTTTACATGGATTACGCAGATATGTATGTTTATATGATCCAAACATCACAAAAAGTTTCCCTCAACTTAACTGACACTACCGAGTTGATTCAGTAGAAGATAACCAAGATGTTTCTGCCTTTTCAATCTTGATGTCCATGTGGATTCTATTGTGGCTTCGTTCATCTTTGATTGCTCTGCTACACTCCTTGTTACTGTCACTCTTGGACACTCATCACCTGATGTTTACCTCATGTGGATCATGCTCAGAAAGAACGGATTTATTCCAAGAGAAACAGAGAGTGAGAAATCATCAGATCAAGCATTTGCGTGGTTGGTAGGAGATATTTTCTTACTGAACCAAGGCATTTTTATTCTTCGTCACTGTGACGTCACAATATTAACTGGAGGCACAACAGAGGGAAACTTGTTACATGTTAATGCTAACCGCAACGTTAGCATTAGCTCTTCAATTGATAAAGACAGACCAGACTTTGTCCCCTCTGTGTCCTCCTTTGACCAGACTTTGTCCCCTCTGTGTCCTCCTTTGGTCAAACTGTCCATCCAGGGAGTGAGAGTGTAGGGGTCCGTGAATGTCCCATCAGTCAGAGTCAACTACTTAAAATAACCCTCATAGTTTCAGGGAGTGAGTGTATTAGTATATTCAATAAAATATGCGTTTTTCACGTCCATTCGTGCCAAAACAATGGCAACAACATCATGTCCATTCACTGATAATCACGTTTGCAATGAAGACATTTGTTCTTGCTTTCTACTACGCACTTTTGGAATTATTTTTGGTTTTCTGAATAACACGTTGTAAATATATGAGTGATATAATCAGGACAAAAAGTGTAGCCTGTTTATGAAAACATAATTTTCTGTGGTTTGATCATGAAAAGCAAAACCCTAAAGTGTTTTTTACCCCAGCTTTAAAAAGTTGGGTTTTGTCAATATTCATTTTAATTCAGTAGTAGTTAAAATCCCAGTTTTTCACATGGAGCAAAGAATGGATTTATTGCGACCAGAGAGAAACCATCAGATCAAGTGTTAACATGGTTATTAGGAGATGTGTTTGTCCTATTGAACACATCATCAAAGGTTTACAACACCCTCACATCGTATTGTAAACAGGTCAGCCTCTTCTAATGGAGTTGGTTACATGAGACAGTATTATTCTGATTGTTAGACAAATACTAATGTCCATTTAAATGCACCAATCACATAACAAAGAAACCTGGAGGCGCATTTAGCAACTATAAATGCTAATGCTGCTTGTTGGCAACATATGCAATGACTGTGATAATGTTAGCATATTAATGCGGTTTTGGCCTGCCCCACTTACCTACACAATAGCAACTCTGAAAAGTGACAACAGTCAGTGTTTACAGGTAAAACAGACAAATGAAGGCAGCTTTGGGGTGCAGTACAAAGAAGAGAAAATGGGTTTTTGTTGTGATATTATTTCAATTAAGAAGCAAACCATTTCTGCTCAAACACGTCTGGAAAGTTTATTAACCACAATCATCCGAGTCACACAGAACAGAGGTCACAAACAAATGCTCGTTGCTTCAAATGAAAAAAGAAAGAAAAATATAGGTATGCAAAAATACTTGAGCTGCTGTGTCACAATAATGGCCAAACTGAGCACTAAATAGTTTCTGCAGCCACTGAGTCCACTCTACAGCAACACTAACAGCGTTCCGCTCCGGTGCTCGTCTGCTGTTGGTCCCGGCGTTCACGCTGGGTGAACAGAAAAGTCATGCATGACAACAGGATTTACAGAGAGACGGTGTAAATGCGCCGCATGTCTGACTGGCCGCACGCAGGCGAGCTGCATCGGTGTAGTGGCAGCGGAGAGGAGGGCAAACAAACAAGAATAGCAGGAATTAGTCCACACATCAGTGACGGACAAATAAATAATACATTACAGGTTCAGTCACATTCAAGGAGCCTGTGGATAACAACAACAACAACAACAAAATAATAAGAAAATGGTATAGTTTGATTAAAAAGTGTGAATGAAATCATTTACAGGTCGAAACCTTCAACCGAATCAATTCATGTGATCCAAAAACAAATGAATGAATAGAGAGGAATCACATTTACATAATGTAAAAAAAAAAAAAAAAATGAATTAATAAAAACATTTGGGATTTTGGTCTGCGAAAAATAGAACACACCATGGCTGAATCTCAGAGAGCAACGCCGGCCTAAACATTTAAAGGATTACAATCAGTAGCTTTATAAAGTGACATTTATCATTACCATACGCCGATGGCTTTCTGACTACATAATGATAAGAGCTACACAAACAAACAGACAGACAGTGGGATGGGGAGGGTGGGTAGCTAACATGGGCACACACGATAAATTACAAAAAAAAAACAACAAACACCTGACATTCAGGGATTGTAATAAAACCAAGAGTTTATATCTCACACCCCAAAGCAAGTTTTGATTGTGTACTGCAATATCTCTTCGCTGCAAGGTACGAGAAACCCTCGGTTTTTCTCACTATTACAAAAAAATTGTTATTAAAGAGGAAAAAAAAGAACATTAGAAGCAAAATAATCAATCCAAACAATCTTTTTAAAAAAAGGGCTTTTTTTGTTTTTTTTCAGTCCAAGCACACTGATGAAAATCATTTTCCTCTCTAAATACATAAGTTAACATTCAAATGTGAATTAACACTTCAAGCAGTAGCGTAATCAAACTGTAACGATGAAGGGGGTGGGGACGTGTGAAACATCACTGTCAGCTGACTAGTGCCGTAGCAGCATTGGTTTGAGCCCCGTTATCTACAAAATGAAAAAATTTCAAAAATACAATGAACTATGGCTTACCTTTGACTTCTTCTATGTACAGGTGACATTTGTGGGGGGGACTTATTTAATGCTGACATTAGGGGACGTCAGGAATCATACAAATATTCAAAATCTTTTACACCTCTGCCCCGAAACTGATTTCTGTAGATAATCTGTGCTGCTGGTGAAAGTCCTGTCACTAAGATTATTAAACGATTTAATAAGTTAAATACTGGAAATGTGGTGGACTTCTGTTATAAAAATAGCTTTTTGTGCTTTTTTTTTTTTTCTCCTCTGAGTGAAGGTTTTGTGACCATCTGTGTCACGTAACAGCATTTATTTGGTTAGTTTATCCGGGGGGTTTTGTGAAACGCAGGACATGTTACATTGCTATTAGCTCTGTGTGACTGTGTTAAGGCAGTGGGCTGATACGGTCAGCAACAATCCTTTGACATTTTGTGTGCTGTTGTGAGAGCTGTTTTTGAGGACTTGTCAATTGGTCATGATGAGCGATCACAGTGTGTTAGGTGTGGTTATATAATTCAGGTAGGTTCTGGGAAAATAATTATACATATATAAAAGCTTGCTGGCCCTGAGGAGTATCCACATTTTTTTTATCTTATTGGTTCCTGTCGTAAATTTAGAGTCTGCAGGTTTGTAGATTGTTTTTCATTGTCTTTATCCTCTCTGTCTGTGACGGGGGGATTTCTGAGAGGACGATGTTGATTTCAGTGCAACATATCACACTGCAGAGCAAGCAGCTAGCTAGTACAACAATATAGCTACCACCAACGATTGCAATAGAACTACCATAAAGGTACATTAGATTATAAGAGTACAAGAGGTGTTACAATCCTACCTAATATACTCAGCACCGCCTTGCTTGTCTAAACACATTACTCACTTATAATCACCACCACAACAACAACAGACCCATCGCTTCAGCATGGCGACGCCACGCTGACTCCTCCCCTCAGTAACACACAGACACAAGTTGTGACATACTGAGATGATTACCTGCTGCCGTTTTTTCTCATTTATTTAATTTTTTTTTTTTTGCTAACTCTAAAATCTAACCCATCATCCAATTCTAAAACAGCAGAAGTCCTGCTGACAACATTATTCAGACCTTCAGTCATCCGTCTGAGAGATATTACCGAGGCATTCAACCCCACAGGGAGTCATTTGCTGGCTTGCAAATGGGCGAACGCGCCTAAACCTCACACCATGGCTCAATAAATGAAATCATTTTAGAATTGGTTCAGTTTTTCCTCCTGTTTTCAAGGTTTTCCATATAACCCGGAGAGGGGGAAACACTTCTGCCAAGGATGAAGTTCTCGGTGGAACTTCCTGCCACTTCAAGTGCCAACTGCTTCCCAACAAAAAGGTACTGGCTTTGGAAAAAGTCACATTGGAGAACCAGCCAACCATATTTGTATTAAAATACCAAATCAGAGTACCAGAGTTCATATTCCCTGAACTTTAACATTACTTTCCTTAACTCTGGGATTTTACATGATGAAGGGGAGGCCGCCCATTCGTCTCCGTCCCCTTACGTGCTGCGGTAGGTCTTGATAATGTCTTTGATCTGCCTCCTGCAGATGGGACAGCAGGCGTTGGACATCTTCTTCAGTTTGACGCCGCAGGTGTAGCACAGACACATGTGTCCGCAGGCGTAGATGACTGTGTCCACCGCGTTCTCGTAGCAGATGGAGCACTCGTCGGACCAAGGCCCTCGGCCTGATGGGAAGGTGGGGGACTTGGGGAGGCTGACCGGTGAACTTGGGTTTGTTCCTGTGGAAATCACAAAAAGGGAATATTAAATGTTTGAGATGTGGAAAGTGAATTAGCCGGATAACTGAGTGAAAAGTGATCAGAAATCTAAATCTGTCCGGTGCCATCAGAAGAACCATCAGTTTAAGACTCAGACAAAGATGTTGTGTTGCTTTGGTTTCTGATGGTCATACAAAAAAAATAAGACTTTTGAGCGAACATTATATCTTGTTTTCGTTTGTTGTTTTTTTTCCTTTATTGATCCGTCATGGGGAAATTCTTTGGCTACATTTAACCCATCCATTTGTTCACACAGCAGTGTGTAATCTTGGAGCGGTGGGCTGCCTGTGGGTGTACGGCACCCAGGGGAGCAGTTTGGAGCTTGCCTGCTTGCTCGAGGCACCTCAGCCGTGGACAATGAAGGACGAACCTGTGACGTTAGTGCCTCCAAGCTGCTTCTTCAGATGAAGACCTGATTTAAGATAAAGGCTCCCTCCTTCCGCCCAACATGAAATGAGCTAGTACAATACGCAGCTGAAGTGAAGACTCCCTGCATCCTTGACATTTACATAACTGCACCATGTGACACAACACGTGCCAAACATTTTTCTTATAGCCTATCCAGCTGCGGCAGCAGTGGGACCGTGGAATGCTGGCCATTGTTTCTAGCTTACTGCGGAATGACATCTGTTCGCCGTGCCATAGCGGCTTCCCTCCAGCCCTCTGCGGGGAGATTGATTCTGTGCTTCTGCAGAGCTAGCCCTCTCTCTCCTTGGGTTTACCCACCTCCCGCTGAGCTGCAGTAAGCGGCCGAGCACAGGCCTCCGTTCAGGACCGGATCAGAGCTGCCGCTTCCCAGGGCACTGGGGGTGTGCGGGGAGGAGGAGGGCGAGCTGGGGTTCGACGTGGCCCGCGGATCCCCGAGATGAGTGGAGCCTTGTAGGAGGAGATAAAACCAGGGGGTTAGATAAGTCAGTGGTCAGTTATGGCAACTAGGATTTGTCACTGATGTTACAGGATATTTATAAAAAAGTACAATACCACGCATCACATTTGTTTTAGATGGAACTAGGACGATGCTGACGGAATAAGTAAGAAAAATCAATAGAGGTGACTTTTAATGACCGAAGTGCAGCATAAAGACACAGAGGACATTACTATAGGTCCTCTCATGTTCATGACTGTTCTTGATTTCCACCTTTACATTTCTTCTCTGGTTTCATCCTTGGTCTGCAGCAGTACAGACAATGCACAAGAGCGGGATTAACTTCTGTCACACTATTCTGGTGTTACATTTATAGTCATGAAAGCAGAGAGAGAGAGAGAGAGAGAGCACTTCAATCCGTGAGGGCACAGACGCTTGAGAGGTGCACATGCATTCATCACAGAAGAGAAGGGCTCATTCATTCTTTCTTTTTTGGGAACGAGTATTTCGGAACCATTCTTCCCCGTCCTATCTTTACACGGAGAAAAGCAAATGGGAATTCCAAGTACAAGTTTAGGGGGCATGTGTCGGAATGCAAGGAAGGCCTATGAAAACATGCAGGGGCGGCATTCAAAGGAGGTCAAAGGGGCACAGTGTTTATATTTTTAAAATACGATTCTGGCCAGATGTGATGTCTTGGGGGTGACAGACCCAAAGAGATTTTAACCTCTTTCAGCTCTTTGTTTCAGTTGGAAAAAAATGTAGCTCATCGTTACTGTACCTTCCTAGCAACAGATGGAAGGTAAGGTGGGCTACGTCAGCAGCTATGTAACGAAGAAATGTGGAACATTTAGCACCTTAAAGGAAATTGTTTGCCTACATATTAGCTATGGCAGATTTATAAGGTCTGTTACATTTTATGTTTTAGAGCGCTCCTCTAAGCTGCCGTAGCGTATTCAGATGAGAATACGAGTTTGATTGGCCCAGTAAATCTTTACCGGAGCACAATCAGTTCCCAACACAGGGACTCTAGAACCAGTGGGCCAACGTCCGTATTAGTGCTGATAAATACAGGAAAAGTTCTCCACACAGAGACCGAAATACTCAAATGCACATTAGCTGTCCTGCAGAGCATGTAATCATCCACAGACAATTTCCATCAAGTGCTTTGCTGCTTTCCCGTGTAAATACAGACTGCCTAATGTGTGTGCTGTCAAAAAAAAAAAAAAATACCACACAAATATAACAACTAGCTCATGAAATATTTAGCCTGGGAGCTGTTTTTTTTTTCTTACTAAAGCATCATATCACCGTGTTCACTGCAACAATTCATGGAGTGTCCATGTCTCCTGGACAGTAACATCATGATGGCAGCTCCACACTAATGCATGTCCCTGTCTGCCAGGATGGAGACGGCAGACAGGGACATGATACACAGAAATATTTCACTTCAGGGGCCGGGCCAATAATGGCTCGCTGGAACCTAATGATAACCGTCCCATTAGAGCCAGATCGTGAACTGCACGCGTGTTTTTGTCTCTGCTGGTTTGTCATCGTTAGGACTCTATATCCGGATCTGTTTGATGTGGTGTTGTGGAGGTAGTGGGTGGGCCGGGTTGAGATGAGGAATCTCCTTTGCTTGCATTCCCGGGGGGGGTTCCCCTGGTGCTCCCAAAGCCTTTGGTGCCATCCAGAATGCTCTCTTGTAGCCTGTTCAGTGTGTGACATGAGGTAACAAGTCATTCTGAGCATGAGGGAAAACATTTTTAGCAGGAGAGTCACGATCCTTAACCAGCCAGTGTGCATGAGAGGCCCAACCCACTGAGATTTATTGTCTGAACAGAACTACAACAATACACTGTGCTCAAAGGATGTAACGTAAAACTACATCTTGCAGTGAACTTGGATTGTTCAGTGTTGTGCTTGATGTTTACGATGCATAGCACATGTAACAGGCTGTTCTCCTTAAATGAAATGGACTGTCTTAATGTGGATGTTGAATTTAAATACACAGCAACCAGTCGACAGCATCTTACTAGAAAGAAAGAAGTTCGTTATCTTTTCCTCAACCTAATGCCAAGTACAGACACCTAGACAAATATTTCTAGGATTTTTTTTTTTTTATCTGTTTTGGACTTCCAGGATTCTTGGGAGCCAGTCTGACATCTGACATGGTCTGGGAGCTGCTCCGCTGGGAACTGATTATGCTCCGGGCAAAGATCAGCCAAGTCAAATGGGTGGGCTTTATGTGGTGATGGACAGAAAAGTAACAGCAATTAAATGCCTCTGACTGGTTGGTGGACTATCAACTTGATGCAGAGTTTTTTTTCTCTGTATCAGTTGAATCATGTCCCATAATAAAATTCAAATGGAGTGTTACCAGACTCATATTCTGATAAGGACTGTGCCTGGCTACACCAGCCTGCCATTGCGCTGCATTATTTAAATATGTAATTTCAACTGAAACATCTGAATGCATGTTATAGTGAAGCCTGCAGAGAAATATAAAATAGGAAAAGAAGAAAAAAAAAACAGTTTTCAAATAGTCCAACAGAGTGGTATGCATGTTAAAATAATTCATCACACTAGATGTTGTACCGTGACGCACTTGAAGTGATGGAAGGAACTGTGTGGAAATGAAAAAAAAAAGAGTTCATAGGAAGAAGCCTCGACTGTCTTTTTCAGTTTATCTGACTCAAGTCTTCCACTGTAGAAAATGTCGTTGTGTGAGCGTGTGCAGAGTCAAACCGCGGCTCTGTGAACACTGATCAGTGACGCTCCTGCAAGGTGCTGCAGCACTCGTCATGTTTCACCTTTCATCGGATTACTGAGGCCTGATCACCCTGCGGCCCTGCAGCATGACTGGTCACCCTGTGGAACTGAATCCTCTTTCTCTCCAGCTCCCTCCCTCCTCCCTCCCTCCCTCCCTTCGACCATCTCTCCTTCTTAATCCCCCCGCCAGGCGGGCACCTCCTATCCAGGGCATCTGAGGCAGGATATGTGGTGCCCGGCCCTGATCCCGCCTGCTCACCACTAGATTAAACCGACCAGTGTGAACAGCTGTGAGAGGCGGGCCGCACATCTCTGCTGCCATCTACTTCCATCCATCCATCCATCCATCCATCCATCCATCCAAATATCCCTCCGTCTGTCCTTCCATCTTTAGCACGTATCCGTACATCTGTGGAGAGATCCTCTTCCTTTAAAGCACGGGAGGTATGCAGGATATGCGACGGGGGAGGCGGGCGGGTTTCGGGGAGAGGTCTGCAGAGGAGCGTTGGGAGCTATCAGGATCTGTCTGAGAGAAACTAATTTCCCTCTCTTTTTACAGCCTGGGGGAATGGGTTTAAGGGAAAACCTCAGAGTCCGTTTATAGACTGAAAAGGCAATCGAAAAAGTGGAAGGAAAAGAGGGGAAAGGAGGCTTACAAATAGTTTACATTAACATTTCCATGGTGAAATGCTATCTCCAAACACGGAGCACTTAAAAAATGGGTGGCCCTTAATTTAACTGCAGAGCAGCTCTTGCTCCGAGGTGGTATTGGGACAAACGTGCACTTAGGCTGTGATGGTTTTTAGTGTGTGTGTGTGTGTCATCAGATGAGAGGAGAGCAGTCCAGTATATTTAAAGGTCATGGCTGCTGCATGAAATGTTAATGGCCTCTTTTTTTTTTTTTTTGTCTGCGGTGGAGATTATTATCTGAGGAGACGGAGGAGCTGTTTCAGAGGGAGGACACGGCCGTACATTCCTGACTAGTTTATGTGTGCATCAGGTGTAGTGCGGAGAGTATAAGCATTCACACGTCTGCGTGTGAATGCACGCATCCGTGTGCGCATGCGGCGTCAAAAAGAAACCGGACTTTGATAGATCATTAGCCTGCAGCGGCATGAAAAACAAACCCTCCCCCACTAAGAATGAGACAAGCAACACCGTTAACAAATATCTGCAACAGAGGTGTGAAAGACGGCCTTCTGCAGTTTTAAGGGAGTCAACGTGGGCGTGGAACTGTGTTAAATCCTTAATTTAAGGTCCCAGAATGCCACTTAAGTATTTTAACTTTTGAGCAGTTGGCAAAAAATCTTTATGTGTCCATGCACTAATGTGCATTCAAGTACATAAGTAAGTGCTACAGTGATTTGCTGACTACAAAGAGGTACCTACAGAGGGCTCGACCTGCTGCTAGAGAGGAAATCCTGCAGACGACACTCAGGGATGTGACACCCTTAAAACCCCTCTGCATGTTTGTCCAATTAGGAAACAAGATGATGCATGTCATTACTGTAACCGTGTTCCAAAAGAGACAATATGAACTTCAGCATCAGTCAAAAAATAACACCCAGAAGAAGTATCAGGAAAAGGAGACCTTTCAGCAGTTTACTTGTAATAGTGCAGATGACCCACTTCTTGCCTATTGACCGCTATTGATCTGGAAACTCCAGACTGATATAAAGCCAATGCCTGCATGCGTGTGTGAATGTCAGCGTGCCTTTGTGTCAGACACTGCAGCAGGGGTACGCGTGTGCTAATTGGAGGGTTAAAAACAAAAGATGCAAGGAGCAAAAAAAAAAAAAAAAAATGAGTCAAACAAACAAACAAACGAAAACTCTGAATGAGGAGAGAGGAGCAGATGAGACGACAGAAGATGAGACGCGGAGGAGAGAGGAGCGTGGCAGCTGCAGTGCATGAGGATGTGGGCGGTGAGACGCTTCACTTGAGCATGAGCGCGCTGATATTTTAATGGAATCTATAATACATGCGGATCGGGATGGGTGTTCTATTTCCACGCCACGAGGCACGAGGTCCCCTCCGCGTCTCTGTGAAAGTTCAGCTGTCAGCTGGTCAGTTTTCAGCTCTTCCTGATCTTTGGGCGGCCGAGAAGAGATACCGTGGTCATTGATGTAAAACAGTGAGGAAGTGCATATCGGGCTAAGCCTGCGTACGGTGGCTGTGAGGAGGCCAGTCTGCCAGTGAAGCCCTCAGACTGACGTTCATCTGTTAAAGTGTTGCTGGGAACTCTTATACACATATTATTATTATTGCATTAATGACACTAGTTATTAGTTTAGCGTGTTTCATTAGTTACACTGTTTAAAGTCAGCATGTTACCCTTATACTCATGTTTATATTAGTAGTAGCATGTTTAAATGCTACATGATCTTAGTCAGATATATAAATGACAGATGTATGTATCATCGTGTTCCATCTGCTGCTATCTTCTCTTTCTGTCCTCTCTTCTTCCTCTTTTTCATATGAGCTCGAGGTTTCTTACCGTGTCTTACTGTGAAAAGCCTTTTTGTTTTTTGTGAATGTGAAAAGCTCGGCAGGATAGCATGCTAATATCACATAGCAAGGGTCTGTTCACATCCATTAAATGACACATCCATTAAATGACACAACTTTTGTTGTGTGGAACTCACACAACAAAAGTTGAAGAGTCACTCTAGCGTTCTGTGTACTTTGGAACGTGCATAGGTTGTACGAATGGCTGAGTCAAGCGTATATGAATTAACTGATTCGTCGCTGCGTCAGAGGAGCAATAATACCTCTCTGGTTTCAGGGATCAGTCCAAGACAAAAGCAAAAAAAAAAAAAAAAAAAAGCCAGTTCATAAAGTCATACAACCTTACATTGCCTATAATTTGACCACTAGTTCGACTGTGGATCAATGAATTTAGAATGCCTGACTTATTTGTTTCGTCCATGAGGATGCACAAGTGCGTCACTTCTGATGCCGTTTGAGGCTACTAAACTGTTTGGCGGAAGTGTGGCAAAGCTCCAACAGAGGCACCGAAGAAGAAGCATGTGTGCACATACGCACGAAATATGGAGCCACAAAGAAGGAAGCAAGACAACTCCACTCCACTGCGCAGCTTTAATTCTGTTATTTTGTTTGTAAATGTGTCAAGAGTGAGACACAAAGTGATGTATGTGCACTGTTAAAAGTGCATTTCCTCAAAAAAGATTTAAAACAGCAATATAACCTCAGGAAGAATGACTCCCACTGCCAGGACTACAGACAGAACCGACGCCATATTGATTTCATCCAGTGTCACTAACTCGTCAGAGCACTCTTGGCTGACCCGAGACAGCCTTGCGTATTTGTTTGAGTTCCTTTTAGAAAGGTCCATTACTTCATGCTTTGTTTGAAGTGATGACTACTTTATCTTGCCCTCCTGAAGAGCAGGGGCCCACTGGGACACATCCCTCACGCCGACGAGACGGCAGGGTTCCAGTTCAGCTGAACTAAAGCTACGTTTCCCTCCATTCGACATAGATCAGGAGTCACAACAGCGAGATAAGAGGCGCTTCCTAATTCGATGCAGCTGGTAGGTGAAGACGGTTTACACCTTGGTGGAAATTCCAAGATCAGTCCTGATAAGCAGATGAGTCTTAGACTTTCATTGTTCTCCAGTTCCTGTTTTCACGGGCTGCCAAGGCTTTCTGTTTTCAGCAAATGATTATTAGAAGTGCACACGTACAGAAATCCGGTGGTCTGCTGTACACATTTGCCAAGCAATTTTAACAGTAAAGCAGGAGATTTGCCGTAACGCAACCCAACCCAAAATCAACCGAAGCGTCTGTTCTTTCTGCACTTATTGGATTGATCACTGATATTTTCTGTCAGAGCTTTATTGAAGTTCACTGTGCTTTATATCGACGGAGCTGTCATGGCTGCTTTGTTGTCAGCCGATGTAAGTGGGTCACGCTCACAGAGAACATTAACCCACTGTGAACACAGTGAGGCCAGAGTTTAACACGCCTGTACACCTATTATAGCAGAAGAGCTCTAAATATAGTGTAACATTATATGTTAAGACTTTTGATGAGAGACTTATTTTAGCCCCCGGTCTCCTGCATGTGAAGTGAAATTTGTGCTTTGGCGGCGCTATAATATGACACTGCTGACTTACTTTGGCAGAAACAGACACACACATACATATGCTACCTGCAACTTCTAAGAAGACCGTATGCTTGGCAGGGTGTAATGAAGTGCCAGATCCTTCCCCGCTATCCTTTTATTATCAGCATTTAGATAAAGGGTAAACAAGCCTCAGGTGTCCCGACACACCACTGACAGGCAAAGCGTCTGCCCCGCTGAGACATCATGTTGTCCCCGCTGTGTGCAGGTCACAGCCCTGCCCGTCACAGTCTCTTTCCAGCTCTGCTAGCTCACTTCCTGTTTTTCGTCTTGTGGCAAAGCTTAAGAGCATCTACACTTCATACTGCTCCTACGAATGTGTATAGATGCTACGTGGCTCGGGACAACTGCTGTAAATACTGTGGCAAGGAGAGAAACGAAGAGGTCCCGCAACATAAGCGGCCGTGACCGTGGCTGCGATTTCCAGAGGGTGAGACCGGGATTCAGCACCACGAATAGATTTTATCCGCAGGCAGTCAGTGAATTAAGCACAGAACTCTCACCAGTGGCGTGCCCAGCTCAAATGAAGATCAATATACTGATCGCCAAGTTCCTCACCCGTGACACATTACTGAGCTTTCCACCATCACTTACTCTTTCAAGTGGGATTATTCACAAGATAAAGTGTGCGGTCAAATAACAAAGGACGCTCATTACTCCACTTAGAGGACATACAGGAGGCAGATAAAATAAGAGCTTAACTTTTAGTTAAAAATAACTTGACTGTATTGAACGTAAAGTCCTTTACAACCGTATAGATGGACTTTATTTACATGTAAACATCTTTTTATCTATCTTCGAGCGTAGGCAGGGATTTTTGTCTTTGTCAGACAGTCTGTGGTATGACAGCCGAGCTAAGTGCTACCTGGCAGAAGGGTTTGTGAGGCTGTGTTCACACTAAAATTAGTACTGCGTGAAAGAGGAGAAAATGAGTTCAGAAATCCAGTTTTGTTCAGTCTGAAGAACGACACACCGAATACCGACACGACTGCACAGTCATTTGGAATAGAGTGAAACATGATTTCACAGTTCTGGAAAAAATGTGATAATAGCAATTATTGTACCCTCGAACCGATGCTGCATTTTGTGATGCAGTGCAAGAGCAGCTTTAAGTCTGAGAGTGTATACCGTATTTATTGCTGATTCATCTGTTGAGTTCTAACAGACAGCCTGATAAAGTGTCGGCTGTTTGAAAGATGCAGTTATGGCAAGTCTCTTAGAAGTTAATGGTTGCCTTGTAGACCCCTTCATGGTTTGCAGACAATGTGACCTTTTTTGAAGGGCGGGGCTTAACTGGATGCAACACATCTCAAACACTATAGCCTGTAAACGGCGGTTAGCATATTTTAATGAACTGTTTTGGCAAGAATGAACGAAGAATGCGCATATTTTAGAGCATATACTAATACATTCATTCTCTGAGACCATGAGTGTTATTTTAAAAAGTTGACCCTGGCTGATGGGACTACATTTACGGATCCCTACACTCTCACTCATTGGATGGATGATTTGACCAAAGGAGGACACAGAGGGGACGAAGTCTGGTCTGTCTTTATCAAGTGAAGCCTCTCTAACAAAGATATTACAAGAAGAAAGTGGAACCACTGTGGAGGGTGACGTAGTAAATGCAACTTCTGCTTGGACATCGTGTTAGCTCGGGGTTAGCATTAACATGTAACAATAATCCCCTAAATAATGATTAACTTAATGTAATTTCAGTCATGATTTAGTCCAACCCATGATGTTATCCAGAGTGAAACTGATGATGCATTACATATTAATCTGACCTGATATGAAGAATGCGCGTTGTTGTTGCAACGACCCCAATGCATCTTATGTGACGTCACGTGCTGCTTACTTACCCAAAATCTTCAGCTGCGTCACGGCTCCATGCAGGCCAAAGAACATCCAGAGCGGTCGGGAGTTGTCCACGCACACCTGCATGCCCACGTTGGTGCCGTTGTGGCTGAGGATGACCTCTCCTTCCTGGTTGACCAAGAAGCCCAGGATGTCGCTGCTTTGCAGAGGTGTCGGCACCCGGCACACGGCCCAGAACTCCTTCCGGTCCACCAGAGCTTCGGGGTTGTAGGGTAGGTCGCTGGGGCGCAGCACAGCTGGATCACAGGAGGTCACGCCGTAGGACAAGGAGCCTGAGCGCGCCGGGCTGGACTTGGTGACTTTGATGAAAACGGTCTCTCCTGTGCGCAGAGGCCGGTTGGTGAAGACCAGGGTGCGCTCTTCTCGTGCGTGCTCGGAGCGCGCCACGGTCTGCTCGTCCAGCGTCTTGATGTGGGCGCCGCGCAGCTGGTGGAAGTGGAGGTCACTCTCCAGGGAGGACGGCAGCAGAGAGGACTGCTGGGAGTTGAGGGAGTTCTGGGGGATGGGACAGGTGGAGGACGAGGCGGAGGCCAGGTGGAGGGTGTGGCGGTGGGCGTGGTTGTGCATTGAGCCCCTGTCCTCCTGCTGCAGGTTGAGGTCGCACAGGCTGACGGACAGCCGGGAGTCGTCCGCTTCGCGCCGCAGAGAGGAGGAGCGCACAGTTGTGAAGGAGCGTGGGCGCAGGCAGTCCGGAGGAACGATCTCGCTGTCTGCAAGGGGAGGGGAGAGGGGAGACAAGTGGGAATAAGACGCAGAGAGAACAGCAGTTAATAGTGGTCTTACTGTGCTGTGTTTTGATTAAGATTTGCCTGAGGCCTGTGGAGATGAAGTTTGCAGTCAGCTGAAATCCAGCAGTTCTAAGAAGGGCTGAATCTGCAGCTAGTCTGACAACAAGATAATGATAAAAGAGCGAGAGAGCAATTTAATTTCAGTTGCACGAGTTTTATGCTGTGAAGCGTTGCTCTAATTAATCAACACTGGGGCAAACGGGAGTGTCAGGAAGTGTATTTAAAGATAAAGAAGTGAAAGAAAGCAATCGGTTGCTTCTTTATCTGGGCTGAGCTGAATCATCCAGTTTTAGACGAGGAAATGCTGCACGGTGTCGGTGACTACCTGTCCTGAAATAACATTTAATGCAAGTGTGGATTTGTGTGTGTCCATTTGAGTGTAGTACAGTATCACTTGACAGGCAGCCTTTAATATTTGCCAATAACGTCTCTAATAGCAGGAGCGGCGGCCACATCCATACAAAGAGACACGCCTCTGATAAGCTGCCCTCAGGTTGCTCACCGTCTCATCCTACGCCCTGACACAGCTGCTTAAAATATCACCTCTTAATGTGCCCTCCCTCTCTATCTCTCCCACATGACTCCCTCCTGGCCTGGCGGTGGGGGTAAAATTAGCTTGCTTAGAGAGACTCTGTCACTCACAGTCTCGGTGGGATAGCGCCGTCTGGGTTTGTGTATGATCTGTGTTTTTCAGACTGGAAAGCCAAAGGACAGAGAAAGAACCCACTTCATCTCTACGTCCTTTTCAAAGCTTCAAAGGATGAGTGGAGAAAAAAAAACACACAAAAATAACAAGAGTCGGAGGGGGGAGGATGGAGGATGGAGGATGAAAAACAGCCGCTGACTGTCTCGGGAGGATCTCAAGCCCGGGTCAGCTCAGCGCCCCTCTATCTGACCAGGGCCTGACAGGCCTGACTCCAGATAAACCTCTTAGCCTCAATTACCAGGGCTGTGGGACAGGCCACTAACTGTAAACTGTGTCTGTGAAAACAGAGCAGCCAAGCCTCTTATGAAGCCCTTCCACAGCTGAACAAGCCTCAAGCCAAAGGGAGACAGATTAATGACTTCCCTAATAAAAGGAGCCGTGCATTTTGCTTCTCATGAAGTTGATTTAGTTGCTAATCAATTATTAATTATCACTGTGTTATAAGGGGAATTGTTCATTTTATTCATGCATCAGGTTACACATGAAGTAACGCACAAGTAGGCGCTGTTGGGTCGGCAGAGTCTGCAGGATTATGTATGTGATATACAGTGTAAACACTGCTGACCAAGAAGATTGAAGATAGGAGTGAGATAACTAGATTAGACTGATAGTGGTGATAAAACTCAACATGTTGCCAAGGTTTATAAAAAAAAATAAGATGTTTAAATACGTAACTGTCAACACTACACCTGTTGTTCAAGAATTTTGCCTGAAATGTTCAATCTGGGCCAGTGTCCAGTGTTTTAGATGTCTTCTTTACTTTCTTTAGAGACGGTGATATCTGCAGTCTGTTTCACTTTTTGTCCTGGTTCTGGGTTTTTGTTTTGTACCTTTTCCCGTTTTGTTTTGGAATCTGTTGCCTCTCTGGCCCTGTTCAGACCTTGCGTCAACATCCGTCCTGGGAAATCTGATCGCAAGCTTGGACCACAGTAGGAGTTGTTGTTGGGGCACACCTGACCACATTCATTTGACAGTGTGACCACACAGTGAGACCTAGGCCACAAGATCCAATCTGGGCTCTGCTCTGAAGTCACCAGCTTTAGGTACGTGTGTTCACACCTGGCGTTAACATCTGTCTCCAGATCCGACCTCCGTTTTCCACTGTGTGCAAATGAACTCCGACATAATCTGAGTGACAGTAGAATATTTAATCTCTAATGGATCTTTACTGCTGATCCAGACCCAAGAACAGCGCCGTTTTATGTGTGTGTGCCACGACTTCAGTGCAGACCTGCACAAAACTCCTTACGCCCGCCACTTGGGAACAGTTCCTCCAAATTGGATCTCAAAGCAAAGCCCGAACAGGCCCTTAAATCTGTACTTGGTTTTCCAGGATTCAAGCTGCAGCTTCACATCGCTACTAAAATACCCTCTATGTTTTCTAAGAAAATATTTCAGTCTTCTTCAAAGGCTGCGGCTTGACATCACGCTGTGAAAGTGTAAAACTGAAGTGTAGACGACAGCAATCTTGTCAGTGCTTGATCCCCGAGAGTGACATGTCTGATTTTCCGCATCATCACTGAAATGCTGTCTGATGATTTGTACGCAGAGGAGCTATCGCCTCTCCTTCAAAGTCACGTCAGTCGTCAATTAATGTTAGCTGCTAACCCGGATCACAACACTTTGTGATTAATGTTTAATGAAACTACAGCGCTGTAATTGCGCTAATTGATTTCTCAGAGAGGCATCAAATGAAGAGGACAGTGCCTCTGGTGCAAAGGGCAGCTCCCAGAGAATGCTAATCAAACATTAAACACCTCTCTTCTCTGAAGTGTGCAGCAGTTAACCGAGTCCCTGAGGCCAGCTGAAGATGACTAGCATGCCCGCTCACATTTCTTCTACTATTTCCTTTGCTATCAATTCCCCCTCATGGCCGCCTCAGCCCTCACGAAGAACCTCACCAGGACTTAGAGGACGGGTTGCGGAAATGAACAGTCTGAAAAACGTATGGCGGTTAAGTTGTAATTGAACGGTTCAATTTGTCTTGGAGCTCATTTCCAGATTTTGCGCCGTTTCCTCAGACGGAGAGCCATCTGCTGAAGGGGACGCCTTTAATGTGAAATCGTAATTTGGCAGATCTTGCTCTGAGATGACTAGGGAAGGCTTCTGTCTTTAGCATCACATTGGAGCACGCGTGCTGACCACAAAAGCGATTGTGATGCCGAGCCACCTGCGACCCCGCTGGCTCCGAATTACATCACCAAACAAAATTATGTGCGTGTCTTGCAGAGGCCGCCATTTCTCTGCTGCCCATCACTCCGTCCTAAATTGGATTACGATGGGACTTTGTCACAAGGCCTCTGGGACATGACGGAGGACTGGATCTGCGGCGAGGATGATGACATGTCCCGGGGAAGGATAACAGCGGCTGGAGAGAGAACAGAGGGGAGAGGCGGGGGGAGGGAGGGCTGGTGTTGCCCGTGACAATTCTGGATGTATATTGAAAGGAGTCGATTGGAGGCTTCCAAAGTCACAAATCAACTCCCTCCCTTTCTCACTCCAACTGAAGCTCAAACGCAAAATGTGTGAACACAAACCCGGTAAATCAATTCCTCCAAAAAATCAGGTCTTTTATCAGCCGAGTTCAAAGCTTCTCTGAGGGTTTATGTTCCTTTTTACATTCTCTTCCTCTTCCTCTCTCCCTTTTCAAAGAGTTGTCATTTCAAACCCATATTGGCTTGTGCGCCAGGTATTCTTGTCTCTGCTTCTTTATTCATCAAAGGGTAGTAAGACGGAGGCGCCGACGTACCGCATGTGTGTCTAATGCTCGCTGTTAACTCGGAGAACAGAAAAAGGAATGAAAGGACTGAGGAACATTTACCGCGCATTTGCAAAAAGTGAATTTGTGCACGCAACCTGTGCGTCTGTGTGTGTGTGTGTCTGTGTCCGTTTGCGACCTCACCAGCTGCTGCCCGCCAAGCGTGGTGCACCTGCGTTTTAGACGATACAATCTCTTTGTCCTATTGGTCCCTTTCAAATCCACCACTCACAGATGCTCTCTCCCATTGGCCGAGGCCAGAGTTTTTCACCCTGAAAGCTGCGTCGCACAGTGTGTTTTTGTGTGTGGCCATGTGCACTCACTTCTCTCTGACATTGTGGTGGAGCCATGGAAGATGCAGCTGCTGACACTGTTAGTGTGGGAGGGAGGACATAGGGGGGAAGGATTCATCACCTGATTCTTTAATCTTGATTGAATTTCAGACCAAACGTAGCACCTGTTGGGCAGAACCCTTAAATAATTCATAGGGGGAAGCATTAGAGGTATGGGTCAGCTCTTTCACGGGACAAAAAAATTGAAATCCATTTGGCTTGCCTTTTTTTCTCTCTGCTTTTTTCCCCCCTTCAGTTTCTCCACTGAGCGATTTTTGATTAGAATAATTAGGCACCTGTTGGGCTAATCCACTGCAAATACACGGACAAGAGTATGGGAGGAGTGCGGGGGGGTGGTGGTGGGAGGGAGAATGGCGGCGTGTCTGTTTTGGCCCGCAACAGCTTTGGCTCACGATGTAAATGTTTTTGATTAGGGAATAGCCGAAAAGCAGGTTAGCTAATGCTGTGCACGGGGAGGTGGATGGAGGGAGAGGCTGGCTTAGTGGCTTTGCTAGCCTGAGCAGACGGAGGGTGCCAGGGGTTTGAGCCAGTGGGGGGAGGGAGGGAGGGAGGCTGTGGGGGTGTGGATTTACTCTCCCTCGCGCATACAGTCTATGTCACAGAGCTTATCTTTATCCGTGGTCTCTGCAGGGTTTCATCTGATGTCAGCAAAGGTGAAGAGAGAGCTGGAACCACGAAAAGGGAAATCTGGAGGGAAGCGGAGAGGACATGGGGACAGTATCTGTAGATGTAGGGAAAACTGCCCTGCCAAGGAGGCTGAAGGTAGAGATGGCTATCCGGGGAGCTTTTGCTCAAACAGATAAAGCAGACAACACAGGGTCTTTGAGGGAGAAAGAGGCAGCATATAGCTTGGCGGTGACCAGGGGATTAAGAAACACAGACTGGCCAGCCAAGTGAATGAGCGAGCAAGCTATAAAACAACTAGGGGAGCGCGAGAGAGGGATACTAGATGGGAGGGATGGAGTCAGAGGGGTCTTTGTGTTAGATGTTTGGGATGTTCTTTATTCCCTGGCTGTGGTCCAAGCCAGGCCCTGCTCGGGCTGGGCGGCTTTGAACCCGAGGCTTTTGGAAAGAGCAGCATGCTCCCAGGGCGACACATGACCATAACAAAGAGCCAGGCAAAACGCCCGGTAAGTCACAAAAGCCCCGTCCCTGAGGTCATCGGCAGAATTCAGCATGTGCCGCCCCTTCTCTGCCAATCAGCATGCCAGGACCACGGCGCTAATAACCTCCATCATAAGGTTTTTATATTAAAGCTCCCCTGTTTTATTCCTGTGCTCAAGTGCTGAGAAGGGCTAATTAGTTATTCCTGGGAGCAGATGGACACGCTAACAAAAAAGAACGTCCACCTCTTCACCATTGCCCATTCGCAAAGATTCAGCGGTCAGGACTGCACCAATCAGTGTTTTAGTATTAACAATGAGCAATGTGAAATGTGTTACTCATAGTGGTGAACTATGGAGCGGTGTAATTTAGCAGATAGCTAGTGAACACAGTGGAACGTTTAGCAGCTAAATAGCAGGATATTTTCTCCAAGAGAAGAGACCAAAACAGAAATAAAACATGACTGAAAATTGGAAATTAGGAATATAGGCTGACTAACGGGGCTCCAACCCCTCCATGGAGCTATAACAACACTGCCTAGCAACTTCAGTAGCCAACCACTGGCCTCAGTGTTCCCTCAAGTCCTTCCTTCCTGCTGTACAACCAAGCCATGCTCCCAGCAGACCACAAACGTAGAACGACTGTGCTATTTAAATAGTTATTTTTCCATTTATTTAATGTTTTACCTGTCCTTGCCTTGTGCACTTATGGTGCTGTAACGTGGCAAATTTCCCCACTGTGGGATAAATTAAAGGATTATCTTATTTTATCCTATTCCTGCTGACGCCCCAATAGCCAACAGGTTTCTAACACGTTCAGTCTTGTAAGCTAACAGTAGTAGTAGTAATTGGCAAGTTCTACTTTAAATGATAATTCCTCAAACCATCAAACACAAATTTTATGTTACCTTCACTAAGACTAAACAACTATGATAAGTTCCATTACTGATTAATCTATGCAATTAATTTTTCTCCAAGTGGTCGGGTATAAACCGTTAAATGGAAGTGGGAAACCGCTTCTTCTATCGTTACGTTCCAAAGTAAACTGAATTCTCACATTTGAGAAACTGGAGCTGGAAGAATTTGGGTGTTTGTGGTTGAAACTTAAATACAACATAGCTTAAGTTTAAGCATGTTCATGCTTAATCAAATTCCGGTTTCCTAAATTTGATATTAACCTCATTTCGCCACTTGCATTCTTATTATTATAATCAGGACTGATAAAAAATAATAATAATAATAATAATAAAAGAGAAAATCTAATAAAGTGGGATTATACTTTAAATAGGGGCATAGTCACAGCCTTATTTTATAATATCATTTGTGATGCAGCATGCTGATGGGCTGAACGGTTATAGAGGAACATTCGTGCACCCGTGACTCCTGTTGTTATTCTGTCTTGGTCTAAATTTGTATAAGCAGGCCACAGTAAATATAGTGTTGATTCCCCTGATGATGCATCAGAGGATCGACAGGATTACATGCCTTGAATGGTTGGTGAAATCCCTCCTATTGAACAAGAAAGACACACAGAAAAACAGGAAACTCCACATAAATCCTGACGAGTTACCTCTACTTTACCCCCATTAGAAGGATTCTCATTTCTACTGAACTGGTCACGTCAGATAAAGGATAAAATGTGTGTACTGGAGTACTCAGCCAAAGTACAGTAATTTAAAACTGATTCCTAATGCCAAATCATACAAGTTCCGTTTACTCCTCTTAGTCTTTTCAGCTCTCTTACCAGCAGCCATCATAAATTACACGTAGTTCCCTTAAGCCAAGAAACACAACCTTGCTAAATTTGCTTTGCTTGATGTCTAGAGGTCTATACAACACTAAACCCTCTACCCTTGCTAAATGAGCACAGAAGAAGGCCAAATTTACATCATCTTTTCTGCTTTGTGTATTTTTATTGGATGGCCCGTGTGACGCATCAGGATTCGTAAATGTGCTGCTATTAACTGGGAGGGCGAGTCCTGCCAATTCAAACACCAGTGCCAGTCAATTGCTCGCAACAATCAAATCATCATCATCACTAAAAGCAGTTGGTTTCTCCCAGAAGTATGGGAACCCTGGCCTACATTGCTATCCGCGCCGGATAATGCAATGAACGTTGTGTAACTGAAAGACTTCGGACGATCCAGATGACTTTATGTTAGTAGAGTGGAGCCAGAGCCTTTTGCAGAAAGAGCCAAACCACAGTCAGTAACCGAAAGTACAAAAATCTCTCAAAAGTTCTGACTTTTTTAAATAATGTCCTTGTGTCACACCAGAGAAAAACAAAAATATAATTTTTTAAGCACTGCTAAAAAAAAAAAAAAAAAAAAAAAAAAAGTGTTGGTTTCTCTGAACCCTTGGAATTTTCTAATTAGGACTGTGTTTTTAAATTTGTCTCATCTCATCCCTAAGTATGTTCAACTCTCCATTATCTATTCAGAAAGTTCTTCATGGTAATTAGTGTCTGTGTAGCCTCTGGCAAAGGAAAACATCCTTCTGTGTTCTTCTTTATTACTGCTTTATTCTCAACCCACTTTCATTATGAACCCTTTTGAGACATGTAGCTATTTACATTTGTTTGACTATAAGTTGTTGAAGAGATTCTTCTCAGATTCCATCAGTTCATGAAGACACTTGGAACAATACTGTTAATCTGACCCTCATTCTGCACCTAGGTCCAACTGATGCAGCAGAATCTTCTTCTTGGTTGTGTTGAATGATGAAACTGTTGTAGCATTTACAATAGAACTGAAGCACTCTTATTATTGTGTCATTTTTATCTAAAAGCTGCTCAGTGGTTCCTTCTGTACATGGGTAAAATTTAAAAAAAATAAATAAATACATGACACCACAAATCTGAAGGGCAAAAAAACATTCAAGTTCTCGTGTCTGACTTTTGTTACTTTTCCAAACCTCCGTGGCCGAGGCACACATGGTTGTAGAGGCTGTTCTACACCTGCATTCGGATCAACAGCTACATTTCTATCAGAGATGGCGTCCCCCACTTTAGCCTCACCAATGCTGACATGTTGTGAAAGGCTCAGACGGGATGACAGTGTCTCGTGAGCTGACGCGCTGTCAGAGATAAGCTAGCTCTTTTGACACGTCTTGTGTAAGACGTAAACAAAGACCCAGGCCTGACACGCCTTCATTCATCAAACCTGCACGCATTGTTTTACTCAGCGAAGCACTTTCCAGGATTAGTTTTCATTTCACGTAGCCCACGGCTGTCATCTTCACACAAAAAACATATTTCGGCAATCGCTGCTTCTGCTTCGTCCTGCAAAATAAACAATGCCTGGTTACTTGAGAGAGAGGAGGAGATGGTGGTATCGCATATACAGGAGATACATCCAAGAGAGCAGCTTTCTGCACATGGCTGCACCGTGTTTTCCGGCTGAAAACATATCTCCAGTAACCACTTTCCCTACTGCTGCCACTCATTTTGGGTGACAGCGAATGTTTTTGCTTATTTTTTCGCTCACTGGTACGTCAAGAGCTACCGAGTAATTCAGTCCATCACACGAGGACGGTCTCTGCAGATGTCAAAGGCTTTTTAGTGCTTCCACCACAGTGTTCCTGATGGTCTACAGAGATAGCCTCTCTTCCAGGACACTCTGTTTTGTATGAACTAAATTAACTGCTTTTCTTCTCTCGGGGTGACGGCTCGATTGGCTGACTCCTTCTCTGAGTCAGCCGGGTCAAGAGGTGTTTGCGGACTCGGGGATTTGCAATCAGACTTTCTTCTCCCATCCTTCAGGGAAGTCCCACAGAGGGCCCCTCTTGATTAAAGCTCTGCTGTGACTGACTCACTCAGTCTGAGTCCAGCTGGCTTCACAACAGCTGGAATTATTCAGCTCCTCAGCCTCCTTCTTGATGTCAAGTGAAGTCCTGCTGTGTGTTTGAGTGTGTGTGAGTGTATGTATGACAGGCGCAGCTAACCCTACGAACCAGGAAATCGGTATATATTGAAGAGCTTTTGCGGCTTGTTGGATTTCAAGCCTTTGGGGACAGCTCAAGTCTACCCAAGAGATTATCCTGCCAAACCTCCACAATATTATATTTGCCCTGGCACAGTCAATCACTTGCTACCTCGGGCACTTAAGCAGAGACATCACCTTATCTGAAATTTTTTCTCACCTGCATAAAATAGAGAAATGTTCAATAATTCAGACTTTGTCACAGCGAAGAAGAATGCACCAGAAAGGAAGCATGCCTATGATGAAATTGCTTGTTTGTGGTGCAGGATTCGCAGCCAGAATCTGCGTTGGCTTCCCATCATTTTTGCTTCTGCTTCATTAACATGTGGCAATATGGGCGGGGAGGATCTTAAATTGCTGTCATCCTGCTTGCAGAGGTGTGAAAGCACTAAATCATCCCCGCCCTCCCCCAGTGTTTCCGTCATGTCTAATGTATCCCCATGGTGATTCCAGTGGGATGGATTATCACACGACACAGCTCCTATTTCAATCTTTCTACATCAAAGGCGTTCCATATGTCGCCCAGGGTCATCCTTCGCTCATCTGCTTCTGCTCTGACCTCAGAGCAGCCGCGAGGTATTGAACAGATGACACATTGCAGCCCACTGCACCGCTCCGTACATTAGAATGCAATGCTATGAAATGAAGGGCCTGTGATCTATATTTTTAAATGACCGGTGTGTCAAATTAAACTTGTATGTGAAAGAGAGGTCAACTACTAGTGACCTTAAATTATTAAAATTTATAAAAGCCAACTGATTAAAAATGTTGACATTTTAATTGCATTGTTTTTAGCAACCTCCTCATTACACTTTATAGAGGGTATGCATGTGACGTCACTGCAAGCGAAGTCTCCGTGGTTACGGACACTGAGTGGCAAAAAGTGACAGCTGAACATGGAGATTAGCAATATTACTGTCTAAATTGTAGAATTCATTTTTTTAATTCATTTTTAATTTCACCAACAGAGTTGAAAAGCATTTGGAGATATCTGTAAAAATATATCTCTGACTGCCAAAGAAAAGAAAAGTAAATGGATCGCTGCATTAGAAGAAACAACTGGAATCCAGGCACCGAAAGCTGGTGTTGTAGTTCACATTAAGAGTCAGGTAATATTAATTTATGATGAGGTTTTTATGAGGTCATGAAGTTACTTCTTAAATTACATTCTGGAGGGCGGTCAGATAAGTTTGTGGTTGTTGTTGTTTTGGCGTTTTCACTGTGTTTTTACCAAACATGATTATCAGTGAATGCTAATTTTGCTCCTTATCTAATGCTTAATTGTGGTAATATGTTGGTAGCTATGTTTACACAGATGCTTCTATTACACTATTCAGAATAAAACTGCCTCACGTAACCACCCCACTCAGAAGTGAATGACCTGATCAGATGTACAGGGGATTGGTATAAACCTTTGATAACCCATAGCCTGGTGCCTGGCAACATGACATTTCGATTTCCTTATGGAGCCTGTTTCAACGCTAGTCCTAAAACCATTAAGGTGCGATTAAGGATGTGACATAAAGTGAGTAAGGCATTCTCAACAAATCCCTTAATTGTTGTTAATTGTTCGTCCTTTAAAGTCATTTCGCTGTCAATATTTTATAAAGGATGAGATAGCAGACTCTAAACAGCTCGCTTCTCGGATGGCAGCCATGTTGTTGCAAGCGAATTCAACTCCATAGTGCTCAGATTGCATGTATGACTACGCCGCTGTTATTCTTTTGTCCGTCACCACATAAAGCTCACCCAAACAACTGGATCGGCCTGGCAAGTCTTTGCCAGAGCACACTCAGTTGCCAATTTGAGACCAACTTTCCACAACAAAACATTTGGAGTCACGGATATTGGTCCGGTTTTGAGGCAAAATAATCCATTGTACTGAGCATATTTGAGCCACGTAGGGTAAACATCAGGTGATGAGCTCCCAGGAGGAAGAGAAACGTGGAGGAAGGAAAACGTCTTCTGCTGAATCAATTCAGTGTTAGAGACAAAGTTGGAGAAAAGTCTTCTCTTCAGTGTCTTTAATAACAAGCTCCTCTGACAAGACCTCCACTGTATTATCTAGACATCACTCAGGATGAACCAGAGCATCCATCTAAATGTTCAAACAAAAACAAAAATAAAAAGCTTAAACATATCATGAGAGAATACTGTGAGAGAGAACAGGGAAACAACCCGGTAAATAAATGGGTGACAGAAAATGTGCTGCATAATGAAACAGCTGAAAGGACGATGCAGCTGATCTGTTTAGGCAGCTTCTGAAGGCGTGTGTGTGTGTGTTTGCATGACGCACTGCTCCCACTGAATAGACACCACAGGCCTTCTGCTAATTGAAATGAGAGGACTGCAGCGCACACGCAAGCTGCACGAAATGTCTTTGAGTGAGAAACCTAATCCGCCGTTGAATTTTCATTCAATCTTTATGTAGCGAGTATTAGGGTTTCCAGGGAAGCCCGATGAATAATTTCACTAGCTGCTGGAAAACACTTAAATTGATTTAATATAAATGGTATTGATCCCTGAGTGGGAATTTGGTCAGCACAGCCGCAGAGAATAGAAGCATAGTTAAGGGAGAGTGGGAGATTTGAGTCAGAGTCCTATAAAGGATCTGAATGAAAGTAAAAAGGGGCTTTGTGACAATTTGAACTTTTCTGTAACATATAAGTCAGTTATTTAGGCACCAGAACATTTAACAGGAACGTAAAAGCAATTAAAGAAATTCGATCTTTTAGCCACTTCTACATGTGTTGTCTCCCAAGCTGTGGGTTTAATTGAGACTGTAGCAGGAAGGAAAGAAGAGCTCCTGAAATGCCACATGAAACAAGGAGCGAAAGCGAGGAAAAGGGCCTCAGATGTGAGAGCCCAGGGGCTTATCCAGAGATAAGGAAAGGTTCATGGAGCGTTACTAGTAGAAACACAACGCACAGAGCTGATACAATTGGCCATTCAGCGTCACAAAGGGATGTGTCTAGTCTAGATGATGTATTTCTATGTCGACCTTCGGTAGCGCTCCACCCCTCTGAGGAGGCCTCTGTTTGCCGGGGCAGATGTCAGTCAGAAAGCCCCCTGAGGAAAAGGAGCCCCTGCTCCGTGGGCTGCTCTACGTATCGCCTGACTGTAAAGAGTCAGCATAGATGACACAAGTAGGTCCAAGGAGATGCCTGCTTTCGATTGTAGTGGCTCTTCACGCAGTGTTTCAGTGTTTCAGAAAATACATTTCAGAGTAGTGATCTCTGATCGATATTTAAACCATTTTCGTGTGATATCATTGTTTCCTATGGGCAGTTATTGATTTAAGACAGATGCTCTGGATTTATAAGGAGTTAGAAAGTGCTACTTGTCAGCTTTGGGGACGCCAACACAGAAAGGAGAAAAAAAACAAAACAAAGCATGTGGATTCCCTCATTCTCAAGACACTAAACATCCACCCCCTCCCTGCCTGGAGATACCAGTGTCAATCAACACAGTGCACGATTACAATCAAAAGCACTATCTATGGGACATGTGACCCCTGGTTTATTTTTACAGCGTCAGAGCAGATGACAGCACTGAATCTCCAGGGAAAAGAAGAATGTATATGTACTCTCCCATCAAGGCCACGGCTATACTATCCTGTGCTATGCCTATGTGGTATGTATGCTAAGCTATCTAGCATACCATGATGATGCACTATGCAAACTATGTGATCCAAGTATTGCTCAGATATAGAGAGCTTTTGTTCACCGTCATACCATTGCTTCAGGGGTGGCTTCACTGTACACAAGGTATTCTAGAAATTAATGTTTACAGTAAACCAAAGCAAGGGGAAAACCTGCATTGTGCTGTGGCAATGTTGATAGTAAAAGCAACAAAATGAGAAGTCATCTATAAATATCTTCACACCTCATGCCTTTGAAAACCCCCTTCGAAAAAAAAAAAAAAAAAAAAACAGTCTCCACTCGGATGTGTGCAACATAATACGGCAAAACACTTTAGGTGAGAGCTTTCAGACAGAAGATAATGTTTGGGGGGACATCATTCAGGAGGATCAGGACTGGTTTTGGGCCTTTGGGGCACCTATATTTCCCCTCTCAATTTGATCAAAATTTTACTGAATGGATATGCTTTCAGTAGTATTCACTATGTTACACATGTTAAAAGTAAATTCAGCTTTTAGGGCCAAATAATCTATTGGGTCACCTCTGCACTCTGAAACTAGAGGGAAATGGCTGACTTGACCCTTTCCAAAGGCAGCTTCTAACCCTTTTTACATGCTATTTCTTATTTTTTTTAGTTCATATTTATCCGTGTGGTCTTTGTTTTGATTTGTGCAGCCTGGTTGGTAAATTAGCATAGCCCCTTGCTCCTTCTGCCGTCTTACCTAGCAGCTGCACTCCGCGGGTCAGACCGTAAACATCAATGAGGGCCCAGAGGGGCTCAGCTGTGCGGACTCCGCTGAAGAACAGCATGGGACTGGACTCGTTAATGCGGTAGAAAACCCTGCCTTTCTTGTCAACCCAAAAGGCGATGACATTGCCCTCGTTGGCAAACTCCTCAGGCAGTGCCTTTGCCCAGAAGCCGGTCTGGGACACCAGGTCTGGACAGGCATACTTGGGCAGGTTGTCCGGGTTTATCCTGGAGGGGTCTTTGGAGGTGAAGCCCAAACGCAGAGCCCCACTCCAGCAGCATTGCTTTTTAGTAATCTGTGGAGAAGAGAACCAGATGTGGCCTTATTGGCTAATAAATTACAGAGTAGCAGTGTCGCTGAGTTTACATCACAAGACTCATTTTAAAGGTCAAGCTAAGCTAAAAACAGCACAATAGTTTGGCAGACTCATAGCGTCAAAAGAGTTCCATTCTGCGAAAATATACCTTGAGGCGGACTTGCTCATAGAGCCCAATGGGCCTGTGGCTGAAGGTGATGGCATTGCAGAAGCTGGCCTGTCTCTTTACGGTCTTCTGGGTAAGGTCCATGACAATTTGCGATCCCTTGGCATTTGGATGGAAAAGAAGAGGGCTGATAGGAAGGGGCCCGCCGACGCTGCCATACTGGATGGGCAGACATCTTTTGGGTTTGTGGTGACATCGGTGCGATGTGGACGGAAACGGGCCACCGAGGGAGTCTAGCACAAAGAGAGACAAAAAGAGATCAGAAGACACAAATGGGGAGTCGGGGCTTCGGTTCAGTCTTTGTAGTTAGTATCTGAGGTTTTCAGTTCACAGAAAATAACACTGCATATGATTGTATAGTCTAGAGTTTCTGAGTATAATTAGGTCTTTGTTGATTATTTGTGGACTCAAGAGTTAGAAGCTAATCAGTGATTATCACACTCAGACCTGCAGGGGGAAAAAAACAAATTTCCATGCAGTACAAGGCTGCAACACACGTCACAGATGGAAATAATGCTCTTCAGTTATTCACCAAGTGAACTGTTGCCAGACAAGCAGTGATTCTGAAATCCACTAGGTGTTAAGACAGTGTTTTGTGTGTTTTTTTTCAATTTTCAACATATTACATACTATATTTTTTTCCAAATGAACTCATATAAAACATTATCGGTGTAGCCCAACAAACAGCAGAGATGAGGCTTGGACAGGGCAAGAAACTGTTTGGGGCTTCCAGCCAACAGGGGCTCCCCAAAGGCTAACAAACTCTAAACTACAGCAGCGGCAGTGTGCTAAGTTTTTAATTACAATATTAGACCTTCTTAAGGGGGGCTCTCAACCATACTCATACACATGTTTTGTGTACAAGTCTTTAAAGTAGTTAGAAATTCCAACAGCGCCAGGAGTCAAGACGTTTGCATCAGTCAACTTGTTAGCTACGAGGCTGGAAGAACATGAATCAGCTAGTAGTTAAAGTATTAACACTCTGTAATTACTTTTTTTTTTAGTACTGTTACTAAAATACACAGGGTGTACATCGTTTCTAGAGTTTTACCTGCGGTTTTATACAACATTAGAGGGGGGCAACACGCTAATTTGGGCAATATTTTATTCTTTAACTGGAAATGTTCGCCTAAGGTTCGCCCAATAAAAAACAACCAGATAATTCCATTACTAGTTCCAGTTAAGGCTAAATCACACTGATTCATCCCAAAACCCAGATGTTTAGTGGCCTGCAGAGGGAGGCTTGACTGACTTAAAATTTGAATTAAGTGCATGAGCACTAGACGTGTCTGAATGGAGTCCGTCAGAGAGGGGGGAACGAGCGCAGATATTCAGCAGCTACTAGAAACAACGTGTACTGCAGCAATTTTCACTGATCTTCCAGAGTGGCTGAGTGCCAGATTAAAACGATTAAATTAGTATTCTGTAACTGAATCGAGTGGAAGTTTTTGTTCCAAGAAATCCACTCTCTGACACTCAGTATGTTACCGGTATAGGATGTTAGATGGTTTCCATAAGTTTGCGTTTGAACATTCCAACGTTTTGTGGTAAATGAGCGTAATCTGTCTTTGCTGATGGGTCCACTTTCCCTCATTTTGTCAGGTCTCCTTTTACATCACTTACAGATCTGCCTTTCAGCTTTCACCTGGCCATTTACATCTGGTGTGATTTTACTTGTAGAAAGAACACGCAAAGTCTAGAGGTGTCGTCCTTAATTAAAGCACTACACGTCTCGCAGCTGTTTTGCATTACGGACTATTCAGGCTACTGTCAGCGCACAAATCGCCATGTCTCTACTCAGATTGATCTCTCCTTGTGTGATTTACGGGCTGAAAAGAAATTCCATCTCTTCAAGTCTGAGATTAATACATCAGCATATACGCCAATAAAACCTGATGTTTACCCTGTATGTCTCAGTGAGTCAGCGATGCAGGAAATATTTCAACACCAAATATTTGGCTGCGTATCTAAGGGAAAAAGAAAACGTAGGTAGGCCATCAATCAAGAAGATTAAATGCTAGACATATTTCTACCTCTGTTACAGTATTTAAGAAAGTGATAACACTTCATTCCGCCCTGTGGCAGGTGTCTACTTATAAAAACCTGTCTGTAATTGAAAATGTCACTGTAAAATGATGGTTCGTATTGAGTTAATTGCACCTTGAGATCTCTGTAGACCCACTGTCACAGTCGCAGAGGGCTGTTAAAAGACTGAACAGATGCGAGCTAACACGGTGGCAGCAGATGTCCTGTAGAGCCCTGATAAGAACCTGCAGCTAACAGCACACTCTGTGTTCCCGCTTTCTTTGTGTCGCTCTGGGTTTATCTAGTAATGACCCTTCCAGTTTTACACCTTGTAAGCGTGCCTACAATTCAATCTGGCCCCAACCTAAGGGGTATCGTTGGGGCCTTTTGTCTTAGACAGCGCCACAGAAGAGCAGTTGTTGAATGTGGAGCACGTGGTCCGAGGCAGATTGAGCTGAATGCATTAGTGGGCTCTAAAGAGGCGCAGCTGCTGCGGAGGGAAACAGGCTACGTGTGAATTCATGTTCCTTAGCAACCCCTCGTATCTAAAGGTCTTGATCAGCTCACTCTTTCACTCAACGGCCATCAGCTTGGAGACAACAGATGCCTTATGGTTATCCGGACACAAGAGAATGATATTTATAGTCTTAGAACATTGCTTTTTGCATCCCAGCTTGCATCCGTGAGCCATTAAAAAAAAGTAGTATACAGAGCAAAAACTGTAGCTTATTTTTTATCTTTTATTTGATTCTTTTAATTCTCTCAACAACCCAGCTTTAATGAGCTCTGCAGGTATTTGGATCAATATTGTGATTTGAGTCTTCAAGTGCTCTCCACTCCTCTTGGTATCCAAGGGAACATGGGAGGAAGCAGATTGCAGTTTCTATGGCTGATCTGACCTTTTGTTTGATTTATATTGTGCTTGTGTTGATATATATATATATTATTTTTTTTGGGGGGGAAATGGTGAACTTATTTTGAGGACAGCTCGGTTCATCTGTTATTGTGAGTTGTATCTCTTGGGATGCAACTTTTTAACACAGTCAGCATGTTTGTTAGCCCCTACATTTGTTCCTCTGACTCCTGAATGGTGATGTGGCTGTCATTTAAGGAATAAAGACTGCCATGCAGGTACACACCATCCAGTCATTCATCCCCATTTATATGAACCAGATATCTTGGCTCGTATTTTATATTCTCACAAATATTTTGCCTCAAGGCTTTAATTTTATTTAATGTACAAGTTTGTGCAAACACAGATCAAATGTGCCTCGAGCGCAACGACTAAGTGCCGGTCTCAGTCCTCCAATTACCTCAGCAACACAAATCCTGGAGCAGTCTCATGTGTTCAGAGGCCGAGATGTGACCCCTTGATGTTAATGCCTTGTGCGTAACGTCAGTCTGACAGCTGCCTCTTATAAACCTGTGTTTGTACACGCAGCTTTATGCTGCGTTATCTGGGAAAATGCAGTTTTAACAGCCTCTCCGGAGTGATTTTGCCAAAAGGTCAAGGATGTTTTATTATGAACAAACAGGGTGAAAAGCTTTTATTCCTCAGCCCCGCAGTGTAGAGGTCTTTATCCCCCTAACAACAACAACACACGGGACAGCTACAATCTCTCATCATAATACGCAGACTAGTGTGCAGCTAATACCTGTCAGGCCGCGGGGAACATCTCTGTGCAGCAGCGGGCTAATCTGGCACCATTTCATGTGGCTAATGATGGCCACTGAGAGGTTACCTGTGTGTGTGTGTGTGTGCATGTGCACCAGTGTGAAACGTTACTCTCAAAGCATCAGCTAATTGGTTTACCATGCAAATAGGATTTCGAGGCCGGGAGAAAACCGTTCAAATATTTGCTGAGCACTGTTTGGTAGGCAAATCACTTCCTGGATCTGAGGCGCGACGGTTTAAGTTACTCCCCAACTGTAACGTTTCCAGATTGTTGCAGATTCATATGCTGTATTAAAATACATGGAAATAGGCGGGCGACATGGAGGCTATACTGGTTCATGTCCGCCATCCTATATCCAGAGTGTGAAGAATCACGTTTTGTTCTGGTCTAAACTAGCTATTGTTCTCAGCAGCATCATGTTTCTAAGGAACAGTAAAACAAGGCTTAGCTGATATCTGTTGATGCCATTGACCCAGATCTCCACCGCAATGTCTAACTTTAGCACCATGGAAACAAGATGAGTCTGCAGCAGTCATAACAGCCTCTCAGAGCTCATGAAGCACAGGTAGCCCACATATCTACCCACTCCCTGCACTTGTTGCTATGTAAAGTCCACCTCATCCTAGGAGACTTCAAACACAACACACACACACAAGCAGGCCCCGTGTGTATTCAGGACAGTAATTCGTCTTAAATATTTAAGCCGTTTGGGAACATGGGAATGCAGAAGAAGGCAAATTAGTGTGGTGGTGTAATGTCAAATAACACATTTTTATGTGTTTACATTCCACTGAAACTTATCACGAGTATTTATTTAGCCATTAAAGTTGATGTACCGTTGTACTTTGCGAACACAATGCAGACTTTTTAGCCTTAATGTAAATTTTGTTCCCTTTGAACGATAGAAAACATTACCATCTTAGGAGGAAAGATAAAAAAAAAACATGAATTTCCTCCTTTCCTCCTTTAGCGTTACTCGTGTGAAATGTTACCACTCTGTTTTTTTACGAGATGTTTCTGTGCAGATCAGCTGACAGTGTCATTTACAACACCGCCAACAAGCCTGGAGGGCGATGACAAACAACTTCTTAATGATGTTTACATTGCAGTGTCTGGATGATGCATTCAATCCCACTGACTCATGACAAAATGGCATTTCAGCCTGATGTAACACCAACTGCGAAATGAATCACGCTTAATAGCGACAATTAATCATGTGCATTATCGTTTAGGCTTAAGAGCAGCTTGGGGAAGGGGACGCGTTTCGGCCTGCGCACGGGCTCGCAGCTCGTGTGTGGCGTAGTTCACAGGGTGTTAGGTTTACGCCGCCTCTTCACGGCGTGTGACCGCCGCCGCGGTAGCAGCCGCAGGACGAGAAACCCAATAGGTACTGACAGTAACTGTAGCTGCTGCTCTACCTGTGGACAGGTACCGTGAGCTCATCCAGGCTCATCACTCATCACGCCGGAGGCGACTACAGCGGCCGATGCGCTGCTAGGCAACATTGTAGCAGATCTATTTGTTCAGCGTTTGTGTTTGTGCTCTGATAAAGTCCGGGAGATCCTGTCATTTAAACTTACTATAAATTACCCCCCATAGGCGAGTCAGTGGCTTTTTTATTGACTCTGTAATTGCGTCATAATCAGACTGAACCAACATTCCTGTTCCTGTGAAGTTCCAAGCTACGTCTGCTGTCGTGGTCTCATCAGCCCGTCCCAGAGCTTCATGGCTTCCTATAGTTATCCACTCCTACCTGGATGAACAATTTCTCAACCTGCCCGTGATTCCTCTTATACTCTCAAACTGTCACATGAGATCATCTTTATCGTGTATTATTAGAGTCTGTGTTTCCTTCAGTCCGATGTTAAAAGGGAGTTTTTCTTTGCCACCGCCATCTTCAGGCTCGCCCTGGAGGTCTCAGGCAGTTTTCTGTAAAGCATCTCAAGATAATTTGTATTGTTATTGACGCCATATACATAAAACTGAATTGAACTGAAATTGTTTGGGTGCAAGTTACAGATTCTTTAACAAGTTATCTAAACTGCTGCTGCTGTTCTTATTTTCAAGGCTGAAGCTCGGTAGTTAACCATCATTCGACTGGATTAGAATTATCTGAGAGTGATTGTGACAACAGAAAGTGATAAAGTGTTCAAACTTTTGCCTTTAAAACTGGACAGCTTCCACCAACACAACGGGGACTCTCTGTTTTTCATTAATCAAACGAATCAAAATACTGAAGTAGCCGAGTAGTTATAAACGTGAGACTTCCTGCAGACTTTCAGCCAAAAGAAAACCTGGACCACTTCAAAAGTTAAAAAGAAATCTATACTGTATATGGAGGAAGTGCCGAACTGCAGTAGAACCTGATTGTCTCGCCTGCTGAGGTAACTGAAAGCAGACACTAGCAGGCTAATTCTGTTACTGCTCAACTGAGTGAAGATTAGTTTCGCTATTGGGTCATTTTAGCCCACAAAAAATGTCATCACGTAGTCAGCACTTCCTACACACACAGTATAGATTCTTTGTTTTTTTTCAGTATGAAGTCATCTAGTTTTTCTTTTGTTGACATTCAAGCTAATTGCAGGCTCCTGGTTTTATTATTGGTGCTTTATAAATAAACCTGAACTAATCCCCGATCAGGCTTAAACCCTCGGCGGAGAAACTTTGTGTGTGGCCGATCAATAATTCACACTGAGACGACCTGCCAGGGAAAGGTGAGACGGGGGATGTGATAAAGCCAGGCTGACGTCATCCACTACAGCCCGCTAGTCGTCACGAGCAGAATAACACAACAGCGATCAATAAATAATCATATCACTAGACTTCATACAGTGGAGCACAATGCAGTGCGAAGACGCTTCTCTGAAAGCGAGCGACAGCAGGCTGGCGGAGAGGCGGAACGAGACGCAGTGTGTACACACTGAAAGCAGGCGAGATGCTTTTCAGCTCGGCTCTGACTGGAAGTTATCATGTGGGCGTTTTCTCGAAGGTGACCCGTCAACATTGAGGCCTGGACGCACGCACACTCACAAAGACACACACAGGATTTTGCATGCTAGCCGGACAAACAGGAAGGTCAGTGCCGCACAAGTCGGCACGTGAGCAGATTTATTGTCCGTGCGTTAATGTAGGTGACAGACGGTTGCCCCCGGACGCGCCGCCTTGAGTTTGAAGAAGTAACAATTACATGGAAGACACTGACGCATGCTTCTAGCAGTGCCACTTGACCCTGAGACATATGTTTCCTTCAGAGTGTACCTGAGTCATACCGTCTTTCTAGCTCCAAGACACACAAAGAAAGAAGATGCAGAGGAAGTAGAAAAAGGAAGTATTCGTAGAAGTGGTCGCACAGTGCATGAAATCGCCGCCGACTTCACTGGGCAGTCAATAACCTGAAACAGATTCCATCAAATAACCTAAAGAGACATGAACTGTTTCGGGGAAGTTAAGAATCTATACTTTTGTTTTACGTGGCACCTCTCGCGCTCAGTGCTGCCCTTGAATTTGGACACTGGATCGAATTGACTTCGAGCGGAGCCAGACGCCCCATCGAATCATCCGCAGACACTGGCCCACTTTCAGTCAATCGGGAGCACAGAAGTGGAGCTCCCACACACTCAGCAGACGCAATTATGCAAGCAGCTCTGCAAACACTGTTTGGATGTGCTCTGGTGCTTCACACCTGAGAACAGACGCCTGCAGAAGTGCAATTTTAGAACGCATAATGTGATCCCCCGGCAGTCTCTCTGCTCCCATGCGAACACATTAGAAACAGTGACAGTTTTAATGGATTTAACTTTAGGAAGATCCAATGCCAGTTCCCTTTGCCCCCCCCCACCAAAAAAAAAACACAATCACTATAAGACTTCAGAGAGGATTATCTGGTTCTTTAAATTTAGCTTCTCCGTCCAAGAGAGAAGCAGTTAAAGGAATCGAATGCTTTCTATCAATGGCTCTGGGTCGCCATAGCAACGGTTGTACTTTGATATTAAATTTAGTTTAACCCTCTTCCTACTGGGACTGAAAGGCTGTAATTTAGCAGCAATCACCACACAGACACCTTTCATTCTACTCTGAGGTCAGCATGTTTATCGCTCCGCAATAGGGTCGCACGGTTAGTCGACAACCTGATTAATACGTTTCAGAAAAATAACAGTGGGCCTGCCAATAACATTCTGCCATGACTCGTCTCTGATGGATCGACGTGTACCTCACTAAGGAACAGACAGCTGCTGTCAGTTACCACGCGCCGGCCATCGTTAGTGCTGGGGAAACAGGAAAACACAGAAACACAACAGGAAGAAGCTATTTGTAAACACCACAGGAAACAACCACAGGCACATGTCCAAAAACGAAATCAATCAACCAAACAAACAAACAAACAAAAAAAAGCAGGAATTACGCTGTTTTTTTTCTAAAGCAACATGTTAAAGCTAATAAGCGAACTTCGGGAAAACGGTGGCCTGCAGTTGTTTAGTTTATAATTCCATTTTTAAGTTCGGAAAATGCTTGTGGTATCGCAACGAGTCAATACAGCCCTAGATTCTCTGTGGTACTCAGTCAGATACGGATCAGACAGTAAGAGAACTAGAACGTTTAATAAATAACCAAAGCAAAAAACACTTTGCTCAAAGGAAAGACGTTTTACTAGTCAATGATAAATAAATGAATTTGTTTACGGCATACTGAATATTTTACTAAACACAAACAATCAGTTTTTAATCAGTTTCAGTTCAACATTACTTCTTTTAAATCTGTTCATCAAATCTTTCAGCACTAATAAGCACTTTGTGAATCACTGACTTTACTCCAAAGGTTTTTTTTTAAATCATATTTTGTGTAATAATAGCCAGCTCACAGTCGATGTAGCACTCTGAGTTAAAAATATGAATTAAATTCAAACTATATGCTGACTGGTCCAGTCGTGACTGTGTTGCTGCTTGTTCATTTTCTCCTGCAAGCGGCCGTTTCTGTCAAAGTTACTTTATTCTAAGAGGTGCAGTTAATATCCATGTTAACCAGTAGCATTAGCAGCTGTGCCTGTGAGGCCGCGTCCAGGACACTGAAAAGTCAGCTCTCCTTTTTGGATAGTATTTTTCAGCATAACACAATGCAAGAGTACACCAATCAGCCACAACATTAAAACCACTGATAGGCGACGTGAATAACACTGGCCATCTTGCCTGACATAGACACACACACAAAAACGTAAAAAAGTATCGGTGGGTTGATCCACAGAGGCCCCTCCCCTCAACCCATAGGACCCAAAGACCCCCGCTGACAACATCCTGTTACCAGACACCATAAGACACCCTCAGGAGACCCATGTCCATCCTCTGATGAGTCACAACTGTTTTGGATGCACAACGGGGCCCTACACAACATTAGGAAGGTGGTGATAGTGTTATCCTTGATCAGTGTAATTGTACGACTGACAACGTATCTCAGACAGCAGGTAATACACTATGTAACGCTGTGTCAGGTGTGCTTTCAATTCAAACGCTAATTGCATGAGGTGTTTGACCTTGATCCCAGAGAAAAGGAGCTCTTCCTGCCGTCTTAGCCTGTCCCTCTTTGGGTAATTGGATTAATCTCGGGGCTTTAATTAGAATGATCAGGTGGCTGCAGGAGCAGAGACTCGGCTCAACTCCCACAGGTTCACACATACAGTATATATAGACATGGACACCACTATGTTCACCATAACGTGGATGTGGATGAAGGCAGTTAATCACTGGATTGGCAGCGTTCAGTACCTGTGCTTCTCCTGCTCTCTTACTGTGTTGCGGTGGAGGTGGGAGGGGTGGTTGTACTTTCTTGTTGTTCTCTGTACATGTATTGCTATATGTCGCCACACAGGGCCCGAACCTGACCTACATTTTTGTAAATAAACCTCCACAGAAGCCACAGTGTCAGGTCCCACTGTCAATAACCAACAGAGCAACCCTCAGCTGGTGCGTTCTGCACAGTGATAACCAAAAACCAAAGCTGTCCGCCCTCACTGTGAACATCACCGGACAATGCAAGAACAAACCAATGTATGGATTTCCACAGCTGCACACGCTCCGTTTATTAATGAGGGGAAACCACGGCAGCGCGCAGCCAAGAGGGGAAAGCCCACAACTTTCCACGCAGAGGACGCGCCGCGTTAACGCCTCACTTGCAGTATGTAGGTGCCGTTAGCGCGCGCGCAGGTGAGGCGGAGGTGCCACCCCGTTTCTCGTTCATCAAAGGGGGCCGCCGAGCGCCTCTAGACCTCCGCTCCGATCACCGGAGTGACGTAACCGTAGCTGTAGCGGTGAAACGGGACCCGACGGCGCACGGATGAACGCACACGGCACGCGACGGCGATTCACCTAGAGCGTTCCTTACCGTAGAAGGCATTTCGCGTTATCTGGCCCCCCATTTCTTTTATTCCTCCAGTGTCCGCTTATCGCCGGCGTGGATTACTCAGATGCTCTCGTGGTACGGCCCAGCGCTCGTGACATGCTCGCATCCGAAGGTAGCCTATCCCCCACTCTCCTCCGAATGGATGCAAACACTGGAGAGGAGCGCGCACACCTCCTTCTAGTGAGCGTAGGGGACACACATCCGTGAAGGCAACCTCCTCCTCCTCCTACCCCCCCACAGCCGCTCATTCACCGAGCGCTCTCTCCGCCTCCCTCCCTCCCACACCCACTCACTCCCTCGAATTTGCATAGAAGGTGGAGACTGTTAACGCTGTCACTGCCGCGCATAGCTGCTATTTCTGGGCCGCGAGGCGGAGAGACGGCGATGTAGGATTATAGGATATGCAGCCTACTGCAGGATGTTTTGCCCTGTCTATGAAATTTAGCGGTGAACTAATGAAATACAACAATGTCCGCAGGAAGCTTGGCTACTTAAAAATAGAAACTCACACAGCAAGTGGCCACATTCTTCACTCTCAGCACTCAGTCTTTCACCTTCCATGCTTCCTTATGTGCCCAGGGCCCCTGGTTGACCCCTCGAGAGTCAGGCCTCGACTGGAGCTGTCATCACGTATCCGTGGCGACCTCGCGGCCCTCGGCCCTCAGACACCAGCGCTTACCCCGGGCCTGAAGCTGCAGGCGCTCAGATAAGGACAGGGTGACGTAAACAAGACGTAGTAGGTGATGGAACAATCAGCGTTTACAGCAGGAGGTGGAAAGCCAAGGAGCTCCAGTGGCGTTTTGCATTTGTCCGCCTTCAACAGATGGACAGGGGTACACTACTGGAGAGAGGGTGGATTGGGTTGATTAGACTTTTTTTATTTATTTTATTTCACCCACAAATTTAAATTTCTTTAAATACACATTAAATAAATCCAACATATTTTAGTAAAGGAATAGCTTAATATTGAATGCAAAATGATAATAATAATAATACGTATTTATGAGTAGCACCAGGCCAAGTTTAATATACACATGAATAGGTAGTATTATAGGTACTTAATCTGTTAATCAGTTTGGGGTCCTTGGCCTGAAAAATGTTGAAGACCCCTCCATTAACAGGATCCATCCCGCAGGTCCCTGGCCTGGCAGGCCTTGAAGGTGACATCAAATGCCCCTTTTCACGAGTTGATATACGTTTAAGATTCAGTAGAATCTATGTTACATGCTTTGGTCAAAAATCCTTAACGACTGTGTTAAGCAGACCCCTGTTCCCTGGGTCAAAAACAGCCTTTTTCACAGTAACCCATTTCAGTGCGATCCCCCACCCACCTGAGTATGCCCTCCAGTAGTGTTGCCTTGGCAATCGTCCAGCTCATCGATATACTACGACAGCGTGGCGCTCTGAAGCCATATCTCTCCATCTATTTGTAGTTGTAGTTGTTGGAGTTGAACCCAGACAAGATGTTTCTGAATGTTTGGGGAACTGAATGTTCCTTTGAGCCGCTGTTCGCTAGCCTGCCAGGTGGCGAACGGCTGGGACGGACCCAATGTGATGCCTAATTTAGTGCAGTTTAGTGAAAGCCACGCAACGTATCTGTGGTACAGAACAGTCCCGATAAGAAGATTTAATGCCACTTTGGTTCCTCCTGAGGCTGGGATTCAGCGTAAAGACACTTGTGAGCCTTCACAGACGAGCACAGGAGAGCTCACATGGCAGGCTCTGAAACGAAATGTGGCTTCACTAGCATCGTAGCTACCCGTGCACAGGGAAGGAGGGCACGGTCTGAAGCCGTGTAGGGACATGTCTTGTATTCAGAACAAATGGCCTACACTACCAGTCAAAAGTTTGAGCACACTTCCTCATTAAATTGAATAAAAGGTGTGTCCAAACTGTGTCTGGTAGTGTACACCTGGCTCAACTCTGAATTGGCTCACTGAATGACACATTTTCACTTTTAGTTCTAACTGTCATAACAAACTGTCTGTTTGCTTAGAAAAACTGATAAAATCTCATGCAAACATGGCACACACCTCAATGTAAATGTAAAAAAAAAAATAAAAACAAAAAAAATATGAGAATTGCATCTGATGAGCACATCTCTTTTAAAATGGATGTAGAATTGTCTTCATTTTGGGCGCATTAAATTTAGCAGAGGCGAGAAAAAGTTTATTAGCATTCGCAGACTCATCGGAAAACTGTTATTTACTCTCTAAGTTCTTCGAAATGTTGACATATCCCAATGTGGTTCATTTTGGCCTGACACTCTGTTACAAACTGAATTTTGGGGGGAAAAACAAACCTCGGGGGTGTCAGAGACTCACACACAGATCAAGCTATGCTATGTTGGTGTTTAAAAATTGAGTGTGAAAAAATGACCGCAGTTTTGGGAGGTTACTGGAAGTTGCTGTTTGTGCCGGGAATTTTCTTAAGACTGATCAAAGCCATGCTGTTTTTCTGTTTACAGTGTTTGTGCTACGTTAACCAGCAGAATAAGTGTGGAATTAATGCTTTGGATGTCTGGCTGGGGCCTTTCTGTGGGGAGTTTGGATGGTCTCTGAGGGTTTCGTCCAGGTGGTCTGATTTCTTCCTACAGCCCGAATGTTAGGTTAAGTCTGTGATAGAGGGGTGACCTGTCCTGGGTGTGCCTAATGTTGCCCAGTGATAGCTGGCATACGCCCCGTGACCCCAGTGAGGACAAGCAGCAGTAATGTATAATGAATGAATGCCCTAAATAGAAATTGCACTAACTCAATATAATACATTTAATTGTGTATAAATGTATCCAGGTACGCAGATATCAGCGGTTATATGAATTGCACCTTACAGAAAATGGCACATCATATTTATAGTACCTGATCTTAAACAGTAAAAATGTCTCACTGAGTCACAGCAATAGTTTAATAATCATCCATCCATTGTTTTATTTCAGTTTCTAAGAAGAAAAAGGGAGATGCATTGCTTCTGTACAATAAATCACTAAATCCTGCAGGTTGTAACATTTACATGTCACCGTTTCAATGATTACCACCATGTAACCATAACAAATACTCCAACCCCGCCATGGGATGTTGATCCAAAATGAAATCAGGACCACAACCTCAAGGTTTAGTTTTCTAAATGAGACACTGCAGACCAACACATGGTGTGCACATTTGAGGTGAAGACAGCTGTCGGAGAAGACTCGTGGCACAATGAGAGGCTAGCCACATTTGGTTTTGTGCATCACCTTTGCGGACTATTGGGAAAAATCTGCAGCCAAGAAGTCGTAAAGAAGACTTTAGTCAGAGGAAGTCTTTTAACGTGGCAATCTTCCTTGCAATTTATCGGCCTCCTGACTGCATTTGTCAGCACTGATAGCTCAGATCAGTGGGCCGTATTTCATTTTGATAAGTTAGAGAAGAGATCCTGTCTTGTAATAAAAGTCACACCAACAAATCAGTCGAAACTTAAAAGTCTCCCCAGGGATGACATCATTGCACTAAGGTAGAACAGCGTGTTGTCACGCGATGGACGCGGGGGTAAGAGGAGCGCTGGCTGGAAGCTGGCCAGACAAGTTTCAGGAAGAAACATCCGACTGCAGTGTAACCTTGCAGATACACAACAGAGGAAAGGCCTGAAGAAAAGTGCACTTCCTTGCCTGGCGAACATTGGTGTGTGCTCGAATGCATCACTTGGACATCCTTCCTTTGTACGGTACCTTTTGCTTCCTGTTTTAATAATGCATCCTCCACTCCCCTTCGATGGCCTTAACCTTTAAACAAGAGACCCTTCTTTGGCCCGTAGTCCTCTCTGCGACACCATTGAGGTGCATCTCTGTACATAAAATTGCCTTACATAACTTCCTCAGATAATGTGGCGCATTCCTCATGGCTCACTGCGGTTCAGCTGGTATCAGAGGAGACTGTGCACGCAGACAACAGATAGATATACTGCCTTTCTGGCTGGCAGGTTGCATGTTTTATGTGCAGCGTTAACTCCATCCATATTCCCATGGCTCCGGGGGACGTTTTTGAATAATGCCAAAAGAATTACTAACAGTTCTGTGACTGAGCCCTGGATAGCGGCCAAAAATAAAGGCTGCATATATTTGAATGGGCACTGATGAATTTGGTTTATGCTTTAAATATGTGAGCACCTTTGTCAAGACTGTCCTTATAACACAAACACATACACCGACTCAAGTTTGGATTCTCCTGACTTGCTCTCGAGGGACTGCAGTGGTCTACATTTCCTTGAGTCAAACCGAACCGAACCTTAACAGGACAGTTGACTGATCAGGAATCAGTCGCAGCTCATGACAGATTGACAAGCTAGCTCACTAGACACTGTCAAACTGCACTGAACAACTGTTTTATTTATGTTAAACTCATCCAAAACCGGGGCTGATAATGTGCAATGGATTCAAGCATTTACAATTCAACTATTGCACTTAATATACCAGAAGTGCAACCGCAGACACTATTTAAATAACATTACTCACCAATTTTGAAACCTTGCCCAAGTCTCTTACAAAGCAGTAAAAGGATCAGTTGCTCTCTAATTGAAATCAGACATGTTGCCGACTAGTTCTTTCTCCTTGGAAAGATGCCCTTCAACCAATGCAGAAATAGAGAGAGAGAGAAAAAACCTGTGTACATTATTGGATGGTCCAATAAACAACCACTAAAAAACATTTTAGAAGTGCAGCACCTCGATCTTCAACGGACGCTGCTTACATTTGTGCATTACATTTGTGCTTTTGTTGGTTCTGAATCTCAGTGACCATTCAGCTGTCCCCTGTCGTTAACCTTTATCGTCATTTTGTGTAAAACGCAGATATAAAGATATTTTATTTGCACAGGAGTAGAGTAATGAATGAAAAGAGCCATGCATTCATTTGTGTTAAGAAGGTTTGTCAGTGAAGTCTGTGTATCAGTTTGACCTCCCAAGGCTTTGAGTTTTTATTGAGAGAGTCGTGAAACGGAGGTAAATTCCGTGGAAAAGCTTGGTCTTTTATTAACTCCAGCGAGACACCATAAAATACAACAACAAACCAATAATGCACCAACCAGCACCAGCAACTAACTTCCTGCTATACCCTCCCTACTCCAGATGATTACCAGGAATTAACAGGGGAACCATTTTAAAGCAGGTGATTAGCCATGCCTGACTCTTTTATACAGGACTAAGGAAACGACCAGAGGAAGGTGAGAGCTGACACTGAATAATGGTTTAAAACTCAAAAGAAAGTAGACCAACACAGAATACACTAAACCATAATTATTAAGGTTTCTTTCATACAGTCAGGATGGCCAGCCCCCATCTGCTTCCTCAATCACCACTGACTGTGACAAACCGCATAAATGAAAATGTGTGTTTATAAAACAAAAATAAATAAATGCGTGAAATTGTTAAAATGTAAAATGTAATTATTATGCTGTGTCACCGTCATACGCGCAAATTAATGGAAGCCCCGGTCTCCATTACACCGCGTCTATTATGTTAAAGTTAAGAGGATAACAATGAAAGGAAATGGAGAGGACACTCAAGGTGGAGTGAAACTCTTTGTACAATTAAAAGCCATATACACACACAGTCACGTCACCGATGTTGTCGCAGCCACAGACCTTCATCTTCATTCTACGGAGCATAATTGACTGGCTGAGGATGAAATACATTTAAATTCGATGCCATAATTTCTCTCAGAGGAAAGTGTCCACGGATTCAAATGTGGCAAAGTGCAGCCATCAGAACATCACGCTGCGGCTGATGCGACATGGTGCCTGATGATTAACGGACCTCCATAACCACATATCCCAGCATGCTTCAGTGTGTGATGACGGATCAGGCCTGACCAAGGTTACCTCGGCAACCGGTGCTCGAAATGAATTTACGTACTCCTTATAGGGCCATTAGTTCAATGGAGCAACAGTGTTCATGAACACAAAGAGGAACAACTGACCGCAGGTGAGATGAGTCTACCAGTCCACGGGGGAAACGTAACACCCGGCCAGCAGAATGAGGCCGGAAGCCTCTTTCAGAGTCATTTGTATGAGAGAAAGGGAAGCAGGCTGGCCGGGCAGATAGGTCCACAGAGTGGGTCTCCTGCAGTTACTATTGTCCTAGAGTACTGCCTGGCACATGAGCACAAACAAAACCTCATATTCAATCAAAGCTTGGGAGTCCCATCAATGTCGTTAGCATAATTGCCCAAATCATTTTTTGACTTAGGCAATTACAATATCAATGTGCTTGCTAAAACACGTGTTCTTTCTTGTTTTCTGAAAACATTCAAATATGACTCAAGCGATTATGCTATTGGGCTAACAATGTGACTGGCACTGGAACTTCATACCGAGCCAGAAACAGGATGGGGAGGACAGTGACACTGCCTACATTTGAAAGGTGACTTTGGATCATTATGTAAGAGCAAAGAAGCCAGGGAAAAAGAGAGGGGGTACGAGGCGTTTGCACAGTCACAGCAAGCATCGGAATAACGATGATCTCCTCTCATAAATTAAGCCTTACTGCAAATCTTTCTTCTGCGTATTCTGAGACAAGCCCCCAGCAGGTATCCAAGATAACTACACACTTAGTTATTAACAAAGGTGAAAGTTAGTTTGAGGGCATATGATGTCTGTTGTAATGTAGTACTTTTCATCAGAGCTGGAGCAGAAGGAGTGGGGAGGTGATAATTAGATCTGTCACTCCGCTTTAATATCTCTCTGAGCTGCTCGGCCTTGGGCTGGATTGTTGCAAAGAAACGCCTTATTGTCTCCGGTGAGGAGTAACAGAAAATTCCTTTTTCAGCCCGATAGCCTGATGCAAAATGTGCTGGTGAGGAGTGATGGGCTTCAGCAGGGTATCGCCGGGGTTGTCGGCGGATTTGAATTATGAATGCAGCTGGTATTCCACTACAGCATGCATGACTATTTTTTTTTTTTTTCTGTTTTGCAAACAGAGACAGTGGTGCTTAGCTAAATGCTAACATTTGCTGGTAATCTGCTAATTAGAAGGACAAAGTAAAGAGATCGCATTAAGCCAACCTAACTTTAGATGTAAGCATTTTCCCCTCGGTGTTAGCATGCAAGTGTTGGCGTGATAATTCAATGCACGGCCCAGTTTTCAGGAAGTCATTTTGCGGGTATTTGATTGTAACTGAACTTTAATGACAATTCTGGCTTTAGGATACGTTACATGACAGTTGTTGCTTAAAGTTTGACAATCTGGGACACTTTGAAACAGCTTTAAGGCTTTTCGTTTTGACAAATGAGACACGTTATCTTACATGCTAACGGGTTATGTTGTGACCCGTTATATCACCAAAGTCTTGGTCAATATACTGGCAAGAAAGTGAATGCGCCAAAGCCATAGGCAGATGTCTGGTTACAGAGATTAGTAGCACCAATCTCACCAAGAAACAGGCATAGTGTGTTCTATAGCTATACCATGGTTAAACACATGTGTCCCAAAAAAACAAGGTTTTTATGAGGAAACTCATTGTTTCCTGTAGCTCTCCCCTCTCTTACGGGCAGCTGTACATGTGGTTGTAATTCCTCCCAGAGCAGATCACTGAGACTTTTAAATTGCAATTCCGATCATGATGGGGTGTTTATTGTTCATTACATTAGATTAATATGGGACAGCTGCTGCATTGGGAAACATATGAATCCGTTTGCATGGATTTTCGGCGCCATCAATCAGTGGGGCTGCTGGTTTAGTGGTTTCCAAGCAGTACCGTCTGTGAATCAGCACTGTGTATCCTTCTTGACACCCACTGGCTCATGTCATGTTTGGCAAGAGGATACTTCCAGACCCCGAGACAGATTACTAGGGCTTTCTTTTATCCGTGTATGCTTCTCCCACTTTATCGCTCCTCTTATTTATCACATTTACAACCGTTCGTCTTCTCTCTAGGTTTTTAGACGGATCTGAAATGAGATCAAAAGAAAATGAGATCTTAAAAGTATTGTGACTGTCCTGTGGTGTGGGTGAAACTTCAAATGAAAGTCACTTCAATGACTGCTTTCTGTGTACTCAATAGAACGGTCGACTTTTAATTAGACACAGGAGAGGCCACTAAAGATATCACCTGGGGCTTACCTGTACTCTCCTCATTTAGGATCACAACAGAGATAAGCAGTGGGAGGTACTTATCAGGGCATGTTTTCCTCCGACTTCCACAGCTCAGGCCTGAGTATCACTTTGTTTTCAGAATGGTAGAAAAGCACATGAAGATGTCTCATGCTTTGCTCTGGAGGACTGGAAGCGAAGAGAAGTCACAGGATCCAGCTGGGATCAGGGAGGGAGTCACGAGGAGCACGGTGCTAAATGTGCTGCAGCAGCATGCCTGATGAAACCACATTAAGCTTTCAAATATGTCCTGCAGAGGATTTATATGCGCCTCAGGAATATTTAGGGAAAAGGTACCTGAATACAAAAACAGTCTGTTAAAATTTCCTCAGCGGCAGAAAACGATGAAAAGCAAACGCTTTTGAGATCTTGAGGTTGAACCCACCATATGAGCATTTGCTAGTTTATACAAAATACTCATTACAATCACATCATATTAATATTTTGTGTAATTTGCACTACACAATGTCTCAGTTTGTATATTCACACTACATAAAACCTTCATCCCCAGCCTTGACACTGGTAAAAAAAAAAAAAAAAAAAGTGTGATCTGTCAGATCACTCCACCACAAGGAAACTAATATTTTTTTTGTATTTCTTGGAGACTGATCAGTTCATCTGTGGATTGCTACACTCTCGAGCGTGATCAGGCCTGCAGGGTTCTCTTTTTTGTTTTATGCTGGCTTGTGTGTATGCGTGCGAGTGAGTGTGGGTCCAAAAGTTATTTTCAATTAATTTGATTTGGGATACTGAAAAAAAATAATAACAATGATTTATGAGATCTGCATTTCTGAAAGGTAACTTCATTTTAACTTGAGGAAATACATTTTTGTAATTATATTTTAAAAATTTATTAAGTAATCGAAGATTAATAGTTTTAAATTAATTTTTAAAATCTAAGTTCAGTTTTAACAACACACTCGGGCCATGAGTACTAAATAAAGAAGCACTGAAGCCACGAGGGCACACAGAGAATACTCTTTGTTTCATCATCATCTCATCAGAAAATTTTTTTGCAACATCTGCTCTTTCTAGCTTTTTTCTTTCTAGCCTTTTAAGCTTCCTAGCTAGCCCTGTCTTTTTTGTGTCTCCCATCTTAAATGCAGACCACTGCCACCTGCTGGCACAAAGAGTTACTTTCTCTTATGCTAGTGGCTGCTGCCTGCAGTCTTTTACGGTGTGTTCAAGTACTAGACTGTAGCAGCACAAACAGGATGAAATCTTTTCAGTATATCTAACTCAAGGGCGGCTTCCTGAAAGTTAACCCAGTGATTAAGCGAGATTGCCCAATCAATAATCAGCTGTTTCATTTAACGCCTCTAAATGAGTAGATGATGCAACGCAAACACTGCTCCACTCTGGACTGAAACTGATCAGAGACGCAGTTTTGGCTCGACAGCCTTGATGATATTAAAGACGGAAAGATATACAGCTATATTATTTCATTAAGATGAAGCCAATGTGCACTAGTACCAAATGTATGCCAAGGAGGTGCCTCGGCTGGTGTTTTATTTTTTCACAGTCACAGAGACACATGAGATTCTCTTCTTTCCATTTCCCTGCTTCTGTCCTCCAGAAGAAGAAGAAAAAAACTTGCATCTCTGAGCCATGAGTGAGGTCTGGGTCATTTAGGGATAAACATCAGTTGTGAAAAGTGCTGGAAGCAGCTGTGTGAGAGAAGTTCAATGGACTCTGGCTTGAGACTGTTATATTGTTGTAGTCTGTAGCGAGTTTTTTTTTCTGTTTAACAGAGACACAAATACACCTGGAAAAATAACCCAGAGTCTCAAAAGAAAAAATAACAGACAAAAGTGAAGTAATGGTAGTAATAACAATGATGAAAGTAGCACACACATAACAGAGCTCATAGAAAATACAGAGTATTCAGTACCAGCTGCAATTAAGTGTCCACACTGTCAGTGAGACCTGTCCAGTATCATATGCATTCATACCTGTACAGGTGTAGTTACTCAGGTCACCGTTGACAGATATAGTAAGAAAGGTTTCTATATTTTGTCAAAGGCTGCAGAGGTTAAATCAATACTTTGTGGAATCCTCTCCAGGTGCAGTAAGTTAGTCACGTCTGCAGCCAGGTCTTAAAAGAAGGGACGTCCTCATTTTTCCAAATGGTTAAAATGTTCCTTTTCACAATGGCCATGTAATATTGTACCGTCTTCAGTTGGGGGTCGGTTTAGAGCTAAAAGGTGTTGGGACCCGCCCAGTATAGCGGTGAATGGGTCTGGTGAAATCTGCTGGGTGGGGAGACCCAATATGTGGTCACACTACCAAAACAATGCTAATGAGACAAGCGTCTCAGACCACCTCTTAGGTCTTGTTCATACGGGAGCCAAATGTCAGATCACATCACTCAATGGGCCCCCGTTCAGACGTTGCATTAACATCTGCCCTGGGGAATCCCACAGCAACAGAACAGCGTAAAAAGTGGATGCTCTGAGGTTGCATTTGAGCTGTTTCAGCTGATTTAGAAAAAAAAAAAAAAAAAAGGTGTGTAATTGGAAAGTCCTCCAAACAATCATAGTTATCAGTATGTGACATTAAGTGAATAATGTTTTCTCGATCCGTGCCTTAATCACTGGTGATGTGCAGATCAACACTGAAATATCGATATTTCCGATGCCAAGTCTTTATGCTCCAAAACTGATTCTTAAATCAAAATATCGATACGTTTGATATTTTGGTCGTTCGATTTAATGTAGGAACACAGTGGAAAGTAATTAAAGGATTGAGTTGTGTCAACACAAGAAACCTTGAGAAACAATAAAATTTTTTTCGATTTCATAGTAGTTCTTAATAAATAAACAATAATTTATTTTAATGGTCTTATTACTTTACTTATTTCTTTTTTATTGTGTTTGAAACAGCATTTTCACATATTTTGCTTGACTGTGTCCTCTGTTTGGTTTTTCTGTCGTTGTGTTAGCTACAGTAAATGAGGCCGCTACCTCAATCTACTTCTGAGTTTTAAATAAATAAATAAATAAATTACTCTGATGTCTTGTATTCTTTATAAAGCTATGATTTGAAAAACACTACATTTTTAGATTTACCAGAGACATTAGGGCGTAATTATACAAATTATCTGTATCGGATCGCTGATACCAGCCTGAATTTTACTCATACATCCTATCCGATACATCCGATCGGAAAGGAATTTGTTGGTATCGAACATCACAATTAATCACTGTTAAATCACTGTTCGCCCTTTGCTGTCAATATCTTTTACACCAGACGCTGATCTTTGCTGTTACATAATCATCTCCCAGAGAAACTTCCCACCACAACAAAATTGTATGAGGGCGTGTGTGGTCTGGCTCCCAGGCTAGCATTTTGTTGCCGTGTGATTTCTAAGTTTCATCTGCATTGTTTTTTTATTATTTGTGGCATAGCTTAAGCAGACGGAGTGGTTAAAGTACAAAACGAGAAAAGATCTGCTTCATATTTTGGCTGGTTTCGTGTGTGTGCTGGTAGTTTTGGACACAATCAGCTGCATCTGGCCACAGTGGAGCCCTCTCAGCCAGAGCCAGAGGGTTTGTGAAGGGGCTCAATGGGAACAGGTGCAGAGAAGTGATTTTCTTGAAAGCCAGTTATCTGATCACAAATGATTCAGGCCTGTCATCTGTGGTCATTTTGTGTCACCTTCACTGTAGGGGTCTTCCTCCAATACAAAACAAATGTCCTTTTACAGTTTGTCCACGACAATGGTGACTCAAAGACACTGTATTGTAGATATCTGAGAACTTAAGTATAGCGAGTACAGCTGGATCTGAAGTCCGAACAACAGCACCTAACACTGCATTAGCAAAACTAATTCTATTAAGTTTGAAAATAAAGCACTGCAGCAACTGGAAACAAAAGGAAACAGAAGGTGCTGCAGCCTGCAGACATGTCAGGAAAACCCAAAAACCCCACATAAAGAAAAAAAATGAATAAACTAAAGGAGACACTGACAGATGACAAAATAGCAGTACAACAAGAACATGGCAAAGACAGGAATGATTTGACAGAGAAGAAAGGGAGAGGCAGGGTTATATATACACAAGGGGGCAGAGGGATGAAGACACACAGGTGAAACTAATAAGGAGCAGCGCACCCAAGGACAAACCAATTAGCAATCAGAGGAAGAACACAGGGAACAACACAAAACAGGAAACCAAGGAACTTAACAAAATAAAACAGGAAACACAAAACATGGCAGGAAATGACACTACACAGAACCATGACACAGGCAGCAATTAAAACAATTATAAAAATGTGAGATAAACTAAAAAATGGATACTGGAAGTGCTAAACAACGTAAAGTTTGGCAGATAGAGTCCACGCAGCGGAGACACAACATAAAATCTAACTGAAGAAATTAAGACGAAGCATTCTATGGGAGTTGAGTTAAACTGTTTGGGGAAATAACCCTCTGTTCAGAGCCGTCCTTCTGATGGCTCTGAATAGAGGCAATGTGAGGTGATGAAACTGGAAACTAAAAGTGACTGGAATGAGCCTGGTGCCACTTAAAAGATGTTTGTGGGAAACTGTGAGTGAAGCCAGTTGTTGGGAGGGGGTTGTGGAAAAGGAAGAATATTCTAAAGGGACTACGGGAAGACTTATTGGATGTAGGGTGCATTTCCCTGCAAGAGGAAAGTTAAAAAATATTTGCTAACAAGATATGATGCGATTGTATGCTTTTTCGTTTTATGGAGCGCGTCTCATCTAGAAAAATGTTGTGCGGCGCCTGAAAGTAAATGAAGTCGACAAAAGGAATGCTGTAAAAAACAAAACTGTGAGCAAAAATGGTCACTGCTCCTGGAAATCTTGGGAGGACTGAAACCTCTTGTTCTTGGCTTTTCCTACGTGCCTTATGAATATTTGATGATGTTCCAATAAAAGACCTGACCCTTAATTTATATTTTCCAGTGAATAAATGCATGTGTTTGATTCCACCTGTTGTGCGTTCAGCCCACTCCCCCTGAGGAGGGCAAGGCTGGCCGAGTGAACCGGACCACCCATCAGGTTGCAGCTATAATGTGTGTGACAGGGACATGGATTATGACATGAGCTCTGAGTTGGCTCTTAATCACCCTGGGACTCAAAAACAGAGCATGAGAAAAAACCCCGACTACTGCCGGCCTTCACCGAAACATTCACTGAGCTCCACAGCAGATTTAAAGGAGGATTGTTGTTTGAGTTCAGGTGGTTTTATGCTCCAAAGGCTTAAGCCAGGATCCTAGGATACTGCACGCTTGTTTCCCAAGTACATTATCTTCCTGGTCCTCACTTCCCTTTTTCTTTCTCCCTCTTTCCAATCTGCTTCCATGCTATCACTCCACTATACACCTCTTGTAATTGTCCCCCAGTCACACTACTGGTGACAGATGGTAAAGGCAGGATGAAAACTCCCCAAATAAATGTGTAATCCCTTCCTCACATGGGCCGTGACACAACGCACAGATTATTCCATCAGATACACAACAGCAGCTCAGCAGAGCAGCAGGCCGAGGGGAGATCCCTCTTTGTGCGCATTTAGGAAATTGGTCGAAAGCGCCTTTGTGTGTTTTGATGAATTAGGAACGGGGGCGAAGGTAAGACACGTCGAGTCACGTGCAGCGCTTCGGATGGGATTGCAGCGCGTTCACATATCATACGGGTACTTACTTAAAACAAAATGTCCCCGTCAGTTAAATAAAGTGCTCCAGTTTCGCCGTTCACGCGCCAATAACACTAAAGCTGTATTCATCTCGGCAATTTATAGTCGACTTGATTTTTACGCCGTCGCGGGGATTTTCCTACCTGTTTTGCAACCACAATACCATTACTTTTATAGCCGTGCGCCTGCTCATAACTGTCGTCCAAGCACAAAAATGTGTTGACTTCCCTCCATAAAAGCCGTGCGCGCGATGACAGATGCGATTTAATGGCACCAATCTGAGATCTGGGAACAAACGGATCTCCGCGTGTTCTCAGGAGTTTACAAGAAGAGGAGAAGTGGACTAACGGCCGCCTCACCCACACAAATATGTACTAATTATTACGCGAATACAGTGACGCTGAAGGGTAGTGCCAATGCATGTATTAAACATTTTCATATCTATCTTCCCCAAGTTACTAAGCCGTACTCTTTTCCCTATAAAAGTGAAATACTTTCATTAAAACAGAGTATGAATGTCATACTTGTGTAGCTTGGTGCAAAAAGAACACTGAGTAAGAATACGGAGAGAATAGCTCTGTCAGTATATATCCAATTTAGTACAAGCCAAGTGTCCTTTGTCTTTTTTAATCTGAAAATAACAACCTTAATGTTCTCAGCACTAGCACACAAACAAACACTGAGTGAAGCTTTACTTCATCCTGACTGTCAGTTTTCCAGCATCTCCTTCTGCCTTTACAGCTTCCATTCCAGCATCTTCTCTTTTTCATTTTTTAATTGTGCAATCAAAACTATTTGTGTGATTGTGATGCTTTTGTTTGATCCGGTGCCGTGTAGAAAGGCTGTCTGGCTGGAAAGAACAACAACATATCCTTTATTCATTTTTTATTCATTTTTATTTATTTTTTTTTACATTAGGTCATGTTAGGACAATGCATTGGCTTCTCTCAAGTTCATTTTCCGACCGCAAATGTTCCACTTCGCGGAGTGGCTCCCCTTTATGTTGTATTTCGTTTAATCTTCTTTGAATAACAAGATTTTATCAAACGCGAATTAAGCCATTATCTGTTCCGCACAAGGCTGAGCCATTATTGCAGAACATTACTTTGGCATTGCACAAATCATTAAAGTCAGTGGATGCAACAATGGAAACAATGAGTAGTTTGTCTGCATGGTTCCAGCTCTGTTATGATTTGTTTCTGCGTCTGAATAGGATCTGATAGAATTATTATCATTCTCCCCATATTGTGCATGAGGCATTTTAACTATAAATGCTGAAGAATTTACAAGATAAAAGAAATGTTCGAATACCACAATTAAACAAAGACCTAGCAGAGGTTTCCACCCACATTCCTTCCATTCTGCATGAAATGTGCACGTACCTTTTGGTAATCTGGTGCTGAGATTAAACACAACTTCATTCAAAAACACACTCCATGGAAACATAACGTATAAAAACAAATGTATTAATTAAGTATCACGGGCCTATCAATAGCACGATGTAGTTCAAGGACATCAGTAGACCTTTGTTGCAGCCAAAAAGAGGGAAACCTGGGGTGAGGGGTGCCGGTGTTTGTCGTCATTGGGAGGTGGGTGTGAAATACAGGAAAGGTTGTGTATGTATGGTATATTATACAATAAAAAATAGTTAAAAAGTAAGTGTAGTTCTTTTCAGTTCATAGCCAGTTTAGCATAGCCATTCTCAGTTCTTATCAGAATGTGAGTCTGGCGACACCACATCTGGATTTCATGTTTCAACCGATGCAGTGACAAACGCCTGAATCACTGCTAATTGCAATAATCAGCTATCAGTAACTTTCTACCACCTAAAGACTGTAGTGCATGGAAGTCGGGAGATTTCCGGGCTAAACACAATGAACTCAGGCAAATGATACATTTTCTTGAACTGTGTGGGCAGATTCAACCTGACTACTCCCTCATGGGCAAAACCTTGTTACTCAGAACTGCTCATCGATGACAGGTCATTTTTGGCACAAAGTGATGAATAACCAACTTGCAGTTTCTTCAGAACGCACCCCAAAAACAAGCCACCTGAACAAAAACCTGCCTATGCAGAAAAATGTGCGTTCATAAAATCCAGGCAACCACTTACACATTATTACATACAATAAGGTCTGAATCGCTGACTTAAAGTTAACACCGACTCTTTTAGTGGAACTCACAGTACTTGTATAAAAGGATAAAAGGAAAACACGATCACGACTCAAGCATACTTTATTACTCTACTGGTAAACAGTGGAGCTGCTGAATACACAGAGCAAGCAAGCTGCGTGTTCCCACAGTGAAATGCCATTAAAACACATCTGCCACTGTGCACACAAAGCAGGCAATATTCCCAACTTTATAGGGGGGAGGCCAGGTCATTTGTTTGAGTGGCAGTTACAATCCTTGTGATTAACAAAGAGCCCCAATCCTGTTCCGGCTAACGCACTGATGAACGAGGGAAGGCAAATGTTTTCGCCAAAGGAAGAAATCCCCAAAACCATCTATCACTGTTCTAGTTTTAAAAATATTTCATCATTTTATAAGTTACATCTAACATCCCTGACACAAACACTTCGTAATTTATCAGGCTGTTGCATTTTAAAGAGCAAAACAATGCATCACCATCACAGAGGTTCTCCTAAAACATTCAAAATGCATTTATAACAATCCTGTGATAGCTGTTTGCCTTGTCTTATATAAGTATGACACAACGTCTACCCTGATGAGCTCATCCAGCACAGAACTGTCTGGGTTGGCAGTCTTTTTTTTTTTTTTTTGTTTACTGAGTGTGATCGCTGCTGTAGAGTGCCCAAGGAAGCTCAAGTCCTCCCGGGAGGGACAAAGTGCCTCTGTCTACCTCCCTGTGTTTGTGTTTCTTATTTAGGCTGGTGTTAAGGGTGTTCAAATACACTATGGGCAGGCTGCTGTACCGTCCGTGCCACGTTACATAAGAGAGGTCAACCACCACGTAATATAAAATAGAGAGGTCAGCGCTACAGTGAGGAGTGGAGCTAATGTTTCCTGAATGTTTCATTTGCTGTGCTATTAGTCTTTAATGACTCCACTCAGCTGTGCTGCGTTTGAAATATCATCAGAAGTCGCCTAATTTCAAAATAAGAGGACTATAATTTTATTTAATGACCACTGCCCAAAAAATAAGCACACTTACCCCTGATTAGGCTCTGTCCTGAGTTCATATGATGAACAGTTTCCTGTTGCACACAAACACCAAGGATCATTCATTTCACCAAAAGTCTTCATGTCTACAAGAAATTACTAAGGAAATTAAGATTTCCTTTCCAAGGGAGACCAGACACCACGAAACATTCCTGATCAGACTCGCACACAATCAGCAAACATAACACAACATTTAAAAGACGTAACATAATGCGGATTTATATTTTCCAATGACTATAAGAAAAATAATCCAGGTTTTAAGGCAGTACGCCCTTCAGATATGAACGTGAAGCGGTTCTGCCAGCACCTGTGAAGACATTAAGGTAAAGGACGAAATGTGTTGTGTACCGTGAGCACTGAGGACTGTGCGGTGGTCTGGTGACTTAAACAGTCCAAACATTAGAAACAAATATCATGAGGCCAATGATTCTTCTTAACTATTGAAAGACCACTCAACCTTGTGATACAAGTGACGAAGCTCAAGACTGCTCAGTTAAAAGAATGGACAATGGACGCTACTCATCTCATCTTCTACTACTGCTTATCCTCACTAGGGTCGCAGGAGTTGGTGGAGACTATTCCAGCTGCCATCGGGCAAGAGGTGGGGTACATCCTGGACAGGTCTCCAGTCCATCGCAGAAAAAACAACCATTCGCACTCACACCTGTGGTCAATTTAGAATCACCAATTAACCTAACAAGGGTTACCCAGAGTAGCTAGAGAACACAGGGAGAACATGCAAACTGTGTACGAAAGAAGAATGTCAATGAAGTTTACATACCACTGGTCTAAGCTAAAACAAAGTTCCTTATGAAAACTCTATGACTTATTATGGACCAAACATAAAACAGATGGGAGTAGCACCCCGAAACCTAGTGTTTTTTAGACGTGACGCTCCTACGTGCACATACGTGCAACATACATCTTGATCTTGATCTTACTGAGCGACAACACAGCTGCCTCAAACACCAGGAAATGAAGCTTTTAACTGGTGGCTCCTGATGGAGACAGCATTCAGATTGGCTGCACTAGATGAATGGATGGAGATGAAATTGGATCAGGGATCAACCAGGAAGTCAAAGTTGTCCAGGCGGCCCAATAAATCAAAGCAGATTAACACCCTCAGAAATACTCAGGGCCATAACACACAGTCTGTTCCGCATTTCAGATGAGCTTATGATTAAAAAGTGACAAATGGAAAGAATGAAATTCTGTCTGAAGATGAGCCCAGATAAAATTGTTATCTTCAAGGACATGAACATTGACTTCAGCTGAAAAAACTGAGTGCGACTTCGTCTGGAAAAGGACGTTGGAGTCAAAGAGGCGGTGAGTCAACAGGCAGGACAGGCAGCTGCCTGGGACAGCAGCCCAGTAGGGGGCCCCTGAGGGCTGACAAACTTTAAATAAAGACGCATTTTAATGAGCATCCATTGACGCGTAGCAGAAAGGACGTATCCCTGTCCGTCTATTCAGGTCTGTGTTATTCTTTCGGTGCTGTCACCGGTCCATTAGCTGCTGAGAAGATACTTTAAAAACAAGAAGCTGTTTGCTGGGCTGTGAACGTGTGCTTCCCTTTTTTTCACTTTTTGAGTGACCCTTTCCTGACATAGAAGATAGAAAAACAACGTATCACCATCGCTCGACACAGACAGTAGGTCCCTTAGGGGCCTCCACCTGAGACGACTCCGCTCACTCAAATCACATGTCATGTACATGACTCTTTAATCTAGTTAAGTGTGACAAGATGAGAAGTTATTGCTCTGAGAGTGGAAAAGGAAAGAAAGAGAATTAGTAGAAAAGAATATAAATAGTTAGCTGCATGCTGCTAGTCTAGCCTTAAATATGGGGGATGGACATCTGAATAAAAGACCTTAGTAAATAACTCAAGTCCTTGTCCTATAGTCCCTGTTTGTTCACTTACTTTTGTACTTGCTGCCCATGTGTGCGAACCAAACTCGCTGTCAGGGATTCAACAGTAAGGCAACACATGTGTTTTTGATTTATTTCTCTTTTTTTAAGTGGGTTTAATCCAAGCAACAGATGCCAAAACTTTTAATTGCAAACTTAAGCAGTTCTCTTAACAAGGTCAACAACATATAAATATACAGGCCACATGCTTGATGTAAACAGAGTAAACCTACGTAACACAATGATGGCCAAGGGGACTTACATATGGTTTCATTAAACAAATACAACAAAGTGAACAGGATGCACCTTCAGCCATGCCTTTTGCCCACATGCAGGGAGGACTCCAAGAAGCCCCACTGAACTAACTTTCTAATAGCCTGTAATGTTAATGTGTGCACTCCAACACTATATGGATAGAAGCAACTGAAAGCCTGTTGTGTGGCTGACTGCAAATAAAACAAATGAGGACACAGTGAGCCACAATATTATGACCATGGACAGGGGATGTAAATATAATCGACCCTCTTGTGAAAATTTAATGTTCTGCTGGGAATACTGTGGACCTGGCATTCGTGTGGATGTTACTAAGACATGTGCCACCCACCTAGACCAGCAATGACACTCCTTGATGGCAGCAGATCTCAACTCATGGGACCCAAAGGACCCCCACTGACAACACTGTGTTGTCAAACACTACAGGACACCCTCATAAGGCCCATGTCCATTCTCTGATGAGATGAGGGAGACCAGTATATACACACACATATACATGCAAAATAGGACAGAGAGTGCGGCATGGTGTACAGACTGAAAAGGATTTTGTGGCAAATCAAACTGACTGATGATCTTCTTCCACCACTAATGTGCTCTGTGTATGAAGTGTATGCAGTCTTGTGTGTGTGTGGTTATGTGCAGGAATGTGTGTCAGTGTGTGTATGTGGTAACAGCATGCCATTGTGGTGCCCTTGCAGTAATATCATGCAGTGGAATCTCCTGAAGCCGTCTAATGAAAAGGCGATGATGTACAGCTCAGACTGGTTGTCGGCTTCCTCCCTCCTGTCTCTGTCTAAATGGGCAGTGTCACAACTCAACGGAGCACACCACAATGGCCAATAAAACACTTCCCTAGAACGCATTAGTTCGGTGAGGAGAATGGAATAAAAAAAACAGCTGCACAACTTTGACTTCTAAGTATTACGACTGCTGTTTGAAAGCATCATATGTGGATGCTCTGCTTGTCTCTCTCACTGTTCAGAAAATACACCTTTTTTTTTTAAACACGGACTAACAATAACTGAAGCTGCTATCTCAGATTGCAGCTATTACACATTTATGTCTGAATCGAGTGAAGCTGGAGCTGAACAGGTGAACACCCATGAGAATAACTCTATATCGTGCCCCCCCCAACCCCACCCTCTGCTACATTATCGCACAACATGTTTTCTTTCTGTCCTTTTTTTCTTGTCTGCGTGCATTCTCCTAGAGTGAACATACGGTTGCTCCCATTTGAAGATTGTTTGTGTCAGCGTCTGCGACTGAACACAGCGTTCAGATGTATTCGGAGCAACATCGTCCCTGAGGACGACGCCTGTCTGACTCCCACTGTCCCTCTGTCACATGACCTGCTTAGATCATTCAGAAACACTGTTACTTTTTTATTTGAAATACAGACATTTCGTCGCATGTGAGCTGAAAAAAAATAATATATATATATATGTGTGTGTTTCAATGCGATAGTGTCCAGGATAGCATCAGGTTCAATTATGAAGAGCTGAAGTCTTGCTGTCAAATCTGGACCAGCTTCTGCAACTCGGTACAGTCTGTTATTTTGTGACTAAATTAAGTCTTCCCACATGCCAAACTACAACAGCAGCGATAAGAAAGTGAAGCCTCTGTGATCAGAATTAAAATTCTCTCTCAAGTCTCTTTGGCTCTCAAGTCTAACAGCTTCTATCCTACTCACAAATATGTGTGAACTAACCGCAGCTCTGTGGACTGGCCTCAAGTTACCTTTCACAAAATGCACATATATGCGTCTGTTGATTGTTTTCACTGCAGAAAAATACTGATTAATAACTGGTTACAACTTTGACCACGGAGTGAAACCTTCTAATGTCTTTTTGTTTCTGTGCAGCAAAATTACATTTACTTTGTGATAATTCAAGATTTCAGTTGTGTTTACTGTCTCTTCCAGAACATGTCAATAAAAAGATTGTGAGGTATGAAATGCTGTTTCTCCTAGCCCCACTGCACTATGTATATACTGACAAGACACACAATCACAACTACTACTGCAACAGCCACCACACTACACTAACTAACTACCGCACATGATGCTAAATACATAAAAGAATAAAGAGTAGAATCTAAGTTGGAACTTGAACTGAATAATCAATGTACTCTGTTAAAGATATATGACATATACATGCATACATCTACTGCAAAATCCAACTATACAATGAATCAACATTGTTGTTTATATATGAATGAACACTGGTAGTGATTTATACGACAGTGATATGCAAATGTGCTGCCGATGCCTTTAATGTCTGGTTTTACATGGGCAGTAACGTTGTATGAACAATCAGAATAACACTGCCTCAAGAAACCACCTCTATCGGAACAGACTGGACCAATCAGAGGGAGCTTTTCAATCAGACTGAGAGGAGGGGTTGAAAATATGATCTCCTAATAATGATGTAAACAGTTGATCTGATGGTTTCTCGCTGGTTGGAATAAATCCATTTGTTCTGAGCATGTTTTCCCCCCGTGGGGGTAAACATCGGATGAAGGGTTTCCAGGACGGACAGAAACGTGGATGTAGGAAAACAACTAGTTCTTCAAACAAGTTCTTGAAGAGATGAATAAAGCTGGAATCCATGTGGGAACCAATGTCGAAAACATGTTCTTCTTCTACTGAATCAAGTCAGTTTGGTGACATAGTTGGGTATGTGATACTCCACAGCAGCAGAACCACTTTGTCGATAAAGCTGGATAGTGATTGATGTTTTGGGGCAGGTAAACACACCTGTCTTAAACAATTTATTTTATCCATAATATTGTCCGACCAGTCCCTGTCCATAATGTACAGCAGACAGCATCTTGCCACACGTGGAGCAGCACAAACACATGCCCGTCCCCGTCACGACTGAACGGCTTCCAGTGACGTCGTCTGCTCCTCGTCCCCATCAGCCATCCTCTCCCACCGATAATGCACTCTGGAAACCATCACCATGGGAACTGTTGCACATGTTATGGGCGGTTGTCAAGGCAACCTGGCTGAAGAATGGCCCCTCTCCTCTTATGCAGCGCCGTGCTGTCCCTCCCTCCCCTGACTCACTTGTTCTTACTCCGTGTTCCTGCGATGTGAAAACAGCCGTGCGTGGCGAGAGCGAGGGAGAGATGATGTGAAAGGGCAAACTGTGTTCTCATGGTGATTATCCCGATGACAGCTTCATTTTCAACCGCTCCCCCAGGCCCCCACTTTCCCCCTCCGTAATCCAGATGTAACATGGAGGTGGACTTTGTTGTACTTTACATGATTGTATTACACATGGGACTTGGCTCCTGGAAAGAGCTCTGGAGCGGGTCCGCGGGGATAATACGTTTGGCTGTACAAAGCACATTTTATTGTTTTGCTTTTGATTAAAGAACTCTTTGTACTCGGAAACACCTGTCGTCCCGTATTGTTTTTCCTTGTCTGTGTTTAGAACATGCAACAAAGTAATTCTAATTAAAAATATGCATTGGTTACAACATTTGCATAGTGTGGCAAGAGGCCAAATCTCAACATTCTTTTCGTATCCAGTCACAGCCAACAGATAATCCTCTACGATGACTTATAATAAATCTTCCTTTTCAGAATGTGTACGCTGAAATGCGGCTTTGGTCGATATGGGTATTGTTAAATAAAATGAGTATGTGTTCTTCACTGCAAATAAAACTAATGAGACATACACTGATCAGCCACAACATTACGACCACTGACACTGGAAGTAAACAGCATTGGCCATCTTGTGACAATACAATGTTCTGCTGGCAAACTTTTACATCTGGCATTCATGTGCATGCTACTTAGGCATGTACCACTCACCTAGACCCACCCAGGAACCCCCCCACCCCATAGCATGACACTCCTTGATGGCGGCAGCCATCCCCAGCAGGATGCAGCCTGACACAGACACACGCATGGTTTAGCAACAACTCAAAAAACGTCAAATAAAAAGGGCACAACATTCACTAGATCCCAAAATGATCAAGTGGGATGCACTGGAACAAGCCTGATTCACAGAGGAGCCTCCCCTCAACCCATAGGATCGAAAGACCCCTACCACCAACATCCTGTCCATTCTCTGATGAGTCAGAACTCTTTTGGAGGCAAAAGGGAGACCTACACAATATTAGGCAGGTGGTCGTAATGTTATGTCTAATTGACACGTCATGACTGACAGTTAACTGCTTAAAAGTTAATATAAAGTACTTAGTTCGTGTAAGAAAGTATTTACATATCAAATGTGGGCTCAGTTTATAACATATGAGATGAACGAAGATGGCTGTAAATAAAGAAAGCAAATCTTCACTTAAGTAGCTATGAGAGGAGTTAAGTGCTACTGATTTATGAAGTTCACTATATAGGAAAGTGAAGTCTTCCACTGTTTCTTTATTAAGCTTTTATGAGTATATGTTTTGATCAGAACACAGCTCACAAATCACCCCTAAGCACCAACCACCACAAGCAGCTCAGTCACTCAGCAGCAGGCCGCCTCCTGCAGCCTGAGTCGGGAGCTGTTCTTCAGCACCACCGGACACCGGCAGCAGCAGCAGCAGCAGCGGCAGGAGGAGAAAGTACGCGTCTTTAGCATCAAGACAGCGGTCTGCATTCATTACTATTCAGCTTTCTATCCTGCCCGAGGACGGTTAAACTCCTGCGCTATTTGGCGTGAAATCGCGCGATTAGTTCTGAGCGCGTTTGGTGTTAAATTACTGACCTTTCTGAGAGTTCCGAAGTCTGTGGAAACCCTGCTGGTGTCCTCTTTGCAGCGTCGACAAGCCCGAGACATTGTTGCCCATGGCAAGATGCAGTACTTCACCGCGGCTTGGACGAAACACTTCCGATCCGAGCGGTAATGGCTGCTCTCAGACTGATCCCTCAACAGTAGGTGAATTAACTCTTCCCTCCTCAGATGATTTTTTTTATTTATTTTTTTTAATGACGTCCTGCAGCCATCAGCAGCCACAAAGCGGAAGGGGCAGCAGGCAGCACAGGTGTGTGGAGTCAGAGTGCGGCGATAATATGTCATGTGCTCGATCCTGTACGCAGCTTTTGGCTTTCCATCAGCCGAATAAATAATCTCTTCATCTCTCTTCGTGGGGTAGAGAGTCCTCACTGTAAACCCGGGACCATTCGATTGCTTTGTTTAGATGCAAACTTTGCAAGAAAGAATTTTAATGAAAATAAAATAAAGAAAGTTCTTCTCCCTATGTTCGGGTTCTAAAGGAGTGATAATAAGTTAAATTAGATAAATAAATTAAATTAAAGCACACCAGGAGAGTATTAATGAGCCGGTGTTTGGGCCTAGCTCAGAATGGGATACCTGCATACTTGCGACGTGCAGACGGACGAAAATATCAAACAAGTGCAAAGCACACACGCATAATGAGCGGCTCATCGTCGCCCTCCATGAACTGTGAGAAGCTGCCATCTAGCGTAAATCCACAACAAACATCACAACAAATGAAGCCAGCGGCAGTTTGCACTGGATTCCTCTAATGCGATCAAGGTCCTCAGCGGGAGTCATCCGTTTTTTAAGGCAGTGTGATGTCAGTGGGTGTATTTCTCCTTTCTTCGTGCTTAATTTTCCCACGTCATATATTTGTACGTTATAGGTTACACCCCTGTAACGAATGGCTGACACTGTTTCATGCCTCTCTCCTTACATTTATTTGATGTATTTCTACACTGAATGCGTCATGCATCAGCTCCTATGCTGTCTGTATGCTACATGTTGTTATACTTTGCCTTGATGCACTTCATCTGTTTGCCTCTGCTCTCCCTTATGTTTCTGTCTTTCCACCCGGCCGGCCTCAAGCAGATGTTTCCCCAGTGTGAGCTGAGTTCTACTGCATGGTTCTTCCTGTTGAAAGGATGCTCGAGGGTGCAGGCTATAGGCTCTGTAAAGTCTCTTGAGACCATGTCGATTATATTTGAGGCAATGTGAACTGAAACATTGAATACATACATTTATTGAAGTTTTTCTCTGTTTGCTAGTATCCAAGAAAAGCTCAAACTTGACCATGGGCTGTGACAACCAGACACCTGTAACTTGTGGAGACAGTTTTGTCCTGTTTTTCTTCCCCAGTGAAGGGCACTCCAACAACCTGGTTTCAGGAGTTGGCTCTATGTCTATGTCCTCAAAGAAACAGGTTGCCCTAGTTTAATATTTTTGTGCATATACCATGACCTGGATGACTGAGGACCTCCACAGATGTCGATTAGTGGAAGACGAAGAACTGGAACAGTGGAAACAATAAAGAACGATGCATTAGACAATTGGACAGACCCAACGATCCATTAGTCATTTAACAACTACAGGCTAGAACATCACCAACTAGTAGTACAATTGTCCATACAGACTACAACGCATTGTAATTTGCTCCTTATATGTGCAGTTTTAACAACATTTCATTTTTTTTTCTCATTTTCATGCTGCAGAAGTTTGAGGGGAATCGTCAACTATTTATTCCACAGTTATAAAGTTATAAAGCCGATGCTGTTCCAATGCACGCTACTCTACAGCAGCAGCAGACTAACAGATTCAGTCCCAGATTAGGCTCTGTGTTCAGGTGACTCGGTTGATTTCAATGTATTAAAGCATTCATGTCGAGCATCGACAAAATACGCTAAACTCAGTCAGGGTTTTTTTTGTTTTTTTTTTTAAATCCTTTTTTCTACAACACAGCCTGGTAAAGTGGAAGTGGATCCATTTTATTAAAGTCCTTCAAAAACTGTCTGGAGGGTGAAAATGAATGCAGCATTTTTAGCGGGGCCTCCAGTCCTATAATCTAACTGCCACAGGGCTATCTGTTCAGTTACACTTTACGGGGATGCAGCGTTCACTTAACCGTAGCAAGTAAACTCAAGCGTGGATGGTTTCACCGGTGAATTTTTTGATTTGTGACTCACACGCAGGATCCTTGGAAATAAAAATCTTACAAAAGCTTATTCATTCCAGTTATGCCAATTTTCTGGTCCTCCACTCCACAGCTGATTACTAATTAATGTGGGGGAAAAAAAAGAAGAGGAGGAAGATAAAGAAGAAACAGCCTGTGGTCACTGTGGAAAAGCCTGTTGCTTCTCCATGGCTCCAGAAAAATGGCTGCAACTGACTCCCGTTCATGAAGCTCCTCTCTACATCACTTCATCATCTCGGCACCATTCAATGAATTATTCAGACTTTCTGATAAGTACACTGGCAGCCCTATTGTTAAATTATTGCTTATGAATAAAGTCTGAAGCTTCAACGAAGGAGCACACTCGACGTCTTGTATTTCTTTAGAGCTTCTGTTTAAAGGATAAAGTTGGATGGCTTTGTTTATTTTTATAAGTACAGACCAGCTGTGTTTATGGCTTGTGTCATTAAAAAGATCTTGACAGAATTCTGCCATGACACATTTCATTTCAGTGGGTTTAACATCAGTTACCACTGGTTTAAACTACCTAACTTGTTAACACAGTTCAGCTTAGATAGCTAACGTCAACACACATGTGGACTAGTCATTGTTCCAATTTACCAGGCGGCTGCTGAGTATGAGACAACTGGCCTTGTTTCCAGAGTCTGAGAGGTAACACACAGCACTACTGCTCTGTGCAGTAATACAACCAACAGCTGGAAGTCTGGACTTCAAACAGGTTGAAATACAAAACCAAGGGGAGATATCACACCTTATGTTTATCTAGCTATGTTTATCTGCCCAGAGAGAGTCAGAGAGTACGGCACTAATGCAGCGCTGCACTTCTACAGCACAGTCAGACTCATATATTTTTTATTTTATTTGTCCAAACAAATGAAAAAAGTACAGATATTGTATATATCTTTTCTAAAATAATAAAATGAAAAAAAAAAAAAACAATTGCTGTTTACTTCCCTCCCCGTTTAACTTGATTGCTGTTTTATTCATGTTGTCGAGGAAGTTTCTGAAGCTCATTTATGCTTAAAATCCAGCTTTTAGAGAGTTTCCAGGAAGAGTGCACTAACCGATGCTGACTCACCTGGGGAAAGAGTTACCTTCCAGCAGGACTGTTCAGGCCCTCAAGCACAAGGTGATGGGGGAACATTGTAAATAGCCGGGGATTTGGCAGAGGAGTGAGGTAGTGAAGGCATACTCGAAGCTGTTGGCTGTGGCCCTTTTGTGATAACAGTATACATGCAAAAACCTGACCTCAGAACTGTATATGAGATACAAGCGAATACGGTCGTCTCACCTGAACAGCTGCAGAACATCTTACGTTGCCTTTATAATCTTTTTAAAAGAACCAGATAAAAGAAAGACCCACTGGGCTTTCTGCTAAACAAACACCAGAAAGAAATGAGGGGGAAGTGATAGTTTGGATGTGAGTAACTGCTGACCTCGAGCACAGATTAAACCATATTTAGCTCTGGAGGGAGTGCACTCAGAAAGGCAGTAAGAGTCCCAGCAGGATTCCGTCCCGCTGACCCCCCCTTCCAGTACATGTAACAGCTAAAGCTTTTCATCCTTTCTCTTTGGTTTGGTGCTTCCAAACTCGGTTCGAGCTGGACCTCGAGGTTCGTCGTATCTCCAGAGGAAGGAGTGAAGTTGAAGCACCTGCAAAGCCTGCACGGAGGCCATGATGCAACCATCAGACCCGACGCTGCAGGGCTGAGAGGTCAAAGGAGGACAGCAAGAGACTGGAGCAGCAGCGATGGAGCTGGGGGAGAACAAAGGAGAAGGACAAGCCCACACAATCACAAACACACATGGCAACATTCAGGGTTTACACAGGAGGGGAGTATCCTGCCTGATCTTTGCCAAAGAAAGTCACGGCTTGAATCTCAGGATTCTTCTTCGCTAAATAAATAATTCCCTTATTGCTCCCACACGGGGGAATTCTTTCTCCGCATTTGACCCATCCATTCATTCACCCTGTAGTGTGTACACTTGGAGCGGTGGGTTGCCACTTGTGTAGCGGTCGGGGGGGAGACATGGGGGATATGTGGGGGGTGCAAACCCTGGACCCCACAGTCTCAAGCTGCATCTCTAACCACTACTCCACAGCTCCCCCAAACTAGTCCAGCCCCTGACGTTACTTTTCAGTCAAGCCAGCACATTTGATATTCTTCCCATTTCACATTTTTAAAGACACATCCAAACTACTGCCACCTGCTGGTATGGAAGTTATTATATATTGCTGTTGGCTGCGGTGTTTGTGATGTGTTCAAGTTCTACTTTTTGGGCCAGACAGAGGTGAGCTGAGACCACACAGTCAGCCCTCGTTGCTGCTAGTTCTATGATGTTTGTGTGTGTGTATATTAACTGATATGACTCAAAATGTTATTTTAAGCATTCATACATTCATACTGTATGAATAATGGGGCTGATGCGGGATAATAATAAACACAAACTGCTGCAGTCTTTCAAACAACTTCAGCCCCACAGAAGTCACCTCAGACTTTTTGAACAAGTTAAAGTTTTGTTGCCAGATGATGTAAAATGGATAAATTTCAATATGCACTGCACTGATGTCTGCCACACAGACCAAGCCCAGCTGGGAGCGACAACAATAACTTCCCTCCCAGGTGGATGAATAGAATCAAAGCCTACTTACAGATGGATACTGGGTTGAAGGGAGGGAGGAGATCTTTCTTCTCCAACTATGGCATTCTCCACCCTGGAGCACTTGATTCAGTCCTGACAGCATGTCACTCACATTCTCCAGAGTAGAAATGAAGGTTCTGTCAGCCGTGAAATAGAGTTTTATGTGGATTTAAAATATGCAAGGTGTCGACTGTGACCTCATCGCTCTGTACAAGAAAATGCAAAACTCTAAGACAATAAAATAACCTGGATTTTCCTCTGCTTCCCCAGCACTGTGCACTAGCCTGAAACTGAGACCCTAAAATCCGCAGGAATCAGTTTCTTTCACAGCTGCTTCAGTCAACACTTTGTAATAACACAGAATGTGAGTATTCATTTAAAATAAGAAAATAATCGCGTATAGTAGCGAACCCAGAGCTCCTGAGAAGACACTTAACAGCTCCTCTGAAGCGCTTTACAGCTCTTCTCAGTGTCTTTCAGCTCGTCGTTTTGGTTTTGAGCCTGAAAATTACACGGGGAGCAGCTGTGTGCAATGATAAAACCACCGTTCATGGACAAACAAAGCAAACAACTAGCTTGTGGTGGCAAACAAAGTATAGGAGACATACTTCATGAGTCTGTGAACTAAAAAACTTACTGAACCATGACTGAAACCTCCCGTTCGATACCAAACTGCAAGCTCTCTGCACCTTTAGACCGCTGGAATCAGTTCCACCGGTTATAAGCCAAAACCATGGATATAGAAGCACTGCATAATCCAGGTATACAAATACCACCTGAACACATTATTCTCCAATCTGCTTATGATACCTCTTACACCCAATAATTATACCAGCTCATCCACCTGTAATGTGACTAATGTGTAATGAACTACTGTTGTCACTGACAGTTTCATGCCCTTGTGCTTGATTTCAGTAAATCCATGAACCCTCTATATTCCCACTAAACATTCCTACGTTAGTACTCACGTAACATGCACCATCTATATCTTGCACTTTTGTTTGTGTCATGACTAGATTCAGTATGGTGAAAATGTTTAAGGCAGGTGTGTGGGGGGGAAATGCTGTAAAGTAAAAATGCTTTCAAAAATAGAAATAATGATCGTTTATTTTTGGCAATTTACAAAATGCAAAGTGAGCATTTTGTCACATATATTATTTGGTGTCACTACCCTTTTCCTTCAAACCAGCATCAATCCTTATAGGTACACTTGCGCAAAGTCATTATTAGTTATTATTATTATTATTATTATTATTGTTATTTCTGTTGAATTGCTCAAATATACATATCATTTGCATATTCGAAATAAATCACTAAAATCAAATGAAATCAAAGTCTGTCCAGACGTGGTCTTTATGAAGGAGTTGCAGTCAAAAATTCATCCCTCTGACATGGAAACAAGGCCAAACAACACAACTATGCATGAAAGCACAGGGACTGGGGAGCAGAAAAATGGCAGCAGGTGCTCTGGCCTGAGTCAAAATTTGAGATATTTGTCTGTAGCCGAAGGCAGTTTGTTCCCTGAAGGGCTGGAGAGTAGTACAATAATGAGTGTCTGCAGACAACAGTGAAGCATGGAGGAGGCTCCTTGCACATTTGGGGGTTGTATTTCTGCAAATGGAGTTGGGGGGTTTGGTCAGGAGTATGATTGGCGCCAGTTCTGCAGCAGGACAAAGACCCCAAACACACAGCCAAGGTCATTAAGAAGTATCTTCAGAGTAAAGAACAAGAAGTCCTGGAAGATGTTTAGAACAAGCTACCAGACAAGTTCCTTCAAATACTGTGTCCAAGTGTGCCTAGGGGATGATGTTTTACGCATTTTCTGTTGGGATAGGGCTTTTTATGCCGGTGTTACTTCCTCATCTTTGTAGCGGAGGCTCATATATCTTTTTTCTGGCGTGCTCAAGTTTTTGTCCAATTTCTCCAGTCGGCGGAGTGTTTTGACACAATCATAAACTTCCACGTAATAGATTAATGAGGTTCATTATGTCTTATTTTAGATATATTACGATTTTCTTCTTTTATGATTTTCTGATGAAAAAAAACTTCCCTTTTTGAAAGCATCCTTAGTTTACAGCATTATTCCACACCTACCTAAAACTTTTGCACAGTCCTCTATGTCTGTATGACAGACGTATGTTTATCTCGTTCCTCCTGCTGCTCTCTTCCCTTTCTTTTCCTGTCTCTACCCAGCTGGCCACAGGCAGATGAGCCACACCCCCTCCGGATATATATGAACTAGGTTCTACTCAGTGTTTGTTCCCGTTAAAAATGAGATTCTCCTTGCCACTGTTGCCGTGGTGCTTGCCCTGAGGGTTTCAGGCTAGGTCCCGCAAAGCGTTTTGAGCCGATTTGTATTGTTAGCGATTCTACATAAATCAAACTGAAATAAACTGAATCTCCTTTTTAACACGTCATCACACTGTCACCAGGCCAATATGAAACAGACTGTAAACCAGGAATGTCTGTCTAGTTTACCGGGACCCATCTGTGTCCCGATCTTGCCCACTATTCTCCTCCATCTTGCCGTCCGTAGCTCCATCTTGGCTGTTCCCGTGGCAGTGGTAAGGTGTAGCTGAGCCAGGTTCACCCACCACGCCAATCGGATGTGTCTCTGTCCTGGAGAGTGATAAACACTCAGCTGGTGCCTGTATCGTTTGGCTGCCCTCTTTTACAGTCAGCGTGCCATTGCCCTTTTTTTTATTTTTTTTATTTGTTCTGTTGACATTTGTGGTTTGCCACAGCCTAAGGTGTTTGGTGACATTCGAGCTCACACCTGAAAACTGTTAAACAAGCTAAAATGAATTCACTTTTTCTTCGCTTTGCTCTCGCTGGTGGTGCAAACCTGCCATTTCGACATCTCATCTTGCGCTGCGCTCTTTCTCCCCCACACCACCGCCCTCCCCCGCATCTGACAGATCTCGAATTACTCAAAAAAAGCAGGCAGTTACTGCACAAGTGAGAATGCCGGGGTATGCGGTTCCAATCGGCCAATGAGCAGCTCTCTGTGGACTGTCAGCAAATGACCTGAAGGTAAATTCTCCACCGCCAACACACTTACACACCTGAGCAGCAGAGGATTTCCCCCGGGCATGTGATGCTCCGTGTGTGCACGTATGTTCATGAATGTGAGAGCCTGGGAGAGGGAGAGGCACAAGTAATGGGCCTGACAGCGGGTTCACGCAGCGCAGATGAAACACACACACAGCACTCTCATCTAAAAGTGATTCCGACTGTGGACGGGGGCGGTGCCAGCAGAGAGCACTCCTGGGAGTCCACTATTACTTTTTTTTTCTTTTTAGGTTCTGCCTCTTCTTTAGCCCCCAGCTAGGCAGGAACTGAGTGACATTTGACCTTTTTTTTTTGGAAAAGGGGCCTATCGTGATTTTTCCTCTTTGGGAAAATCTCAACTCACCTCCATCAAAAAGCCTCCAGCAGCCCGAGGCAGTGGGGATGGTGAAAAGAAAGAGCCGGTTTGGCTTTCAGAGCGCCGACTTCATCCGCATGCTCCGCTGTGCACTTGTATCATGTGGAGATCTAAAAGAGCTGCCGTGTCGGGTGTGATTCACGCTTACCTGCAGCTTCAGTGTCCTAAGCCCCCACCTCGACTCATTTTACATTTATACCCAGTATAATTTCACACATTACTGCAGTTCGTTTAAAAATCATAACAAGGCAGAGCCCATTAAATAAACCTGTTAAATATAGATAATAGTTCACAGAGATTTTTATAGTGGGACCAAGGTCAAATCAGAATCTGCTCCCTGGAGAAAAACAACATGTCTGAAGGCTTTACTGGGTACTTTGTCACATGTAGCCACAAGGGGGCACTGCTTGGACACAGTTCGTCATGTAATGACCACCAGACAAAAACATCCACATCTGTTCAAACATATGCATTCCACTACTGGGAGATTGGAAATCATTTCTAATCTCAAACATGAAAAATTTTCCATTTAACTTAAAGTTCATTTGGATGCATCAGCCAAAGGAAAGCTACACAACCAAGCGTCCTTAATGTCTCTTGCGAGGTGGAGGAGCATGCCAATGCAGCGAGCTTTTCATGTGCCTGAACATGATGTGCATCCTGATTACACTTGAGTCACTCTCTTCGGGACCGCTGCAGGATTGTTGTCATTTCCTGTGAAGTGGAGGTGGTAATTTATTAAAGGGAGAAAGAAGAAGATAACGGAGGAGAAACTTAAAGACGGCGGAGGCAGACAGAGGAAGTGAGAAGAGGTGGGGAAACAAATAAAGGGGGGGAAAGGATGATTACATTTTGTCAAGCCACTGTGATGCCTGTCTTCCTCCAGCAAATCCTCTTGAAAACGGACAAAGAAAACAGGGCTGCAACCCCAATATCAGTAAAATCTATTATCCGCTACTCTGTCTCTGTCTCCCCCCACCCTCCCTTTAAAGTGTCCCTTTCCCTCCCTTGTAGCTGTCAGTTAAAAGTGAATTCTAGGCTGACGAAGCCAAAAGTCAAATGGAACAAAGACGGAGAGCCCGGAGGAAGGGAAGAGGTGTGGGAGAGACTCATATACACAAAGTGAACATCCCCTCTGTTCCTCGTCCACCTCTTCCTGCCTCAACCACAAACCTCCCCGCAGAAAAGCCTCCGCTGACCCTGTTTTCTGCCGCTTCTAGGAAAAACAGATTATTCAGTCAGTCACCATCGCAATTAAAGAGGCGCTCCAGAAGTGTAACAACACGAAGCAGCTGAAGACACAGTTTTACAAAAGAGCGGTGAAGACTGAATCATCACAGAGCATCAATTAGTCTCTAGAACTGGCACAAGCTCCGAAAACATATGACGCACCTCTATTGCATCATGGGAAGGTCTTTGCCAGGTCAGGGTGGCACGCAGAGGGCCAGCAGCGTATTAGGCGGGGATACGAGGTTTCCATTTGGTGTGCAGCCCACGGCCGACAAAAGGTTAGACATTAATGGGAAACCAGCCGAACTTTTGGGAGTTACAGAGCTCGGTTGAAGCGGATGGAGAAGAAGGGCACGGCACTCAAAGGCCCTTCCACGAGCCCCCACAAAGCAGTGGAGCTCATGCGAGCTCTGGCTCATTAATCGTGACCCTACAAGCCCCTCCACATGTAAGTCAAGACACACAAACAAAAGCTTAGCCAAGTGAGGAATGGCAGAGCCTTCCAGACCAGCAGGGCCACGCATGAAACGAAAACCCACAAACAACAAAACAGCAATGTACACAGATCAGCCATAACATTAAAACCACTGACAAGAGGAGTAAATAACATTGATCATGTTATGACAATACAATGTTTTTGGATGTGGTATGTACCACCCGACCAGACACCCCCACCCCCAGCAGGACGCAGCCTGACACACACAAAAATGGTTTAGGAACGACTCAAAAAACGTGAAAAACAGCACAAAGCTTTGACCTGGCCTCTTATTTCACTAGATCCCAAACTGATCTGTGGGATGATTCACAGAGGACCCTCCACTCAACCCACTGGACCCCACTAACCATGTCCACTCACTGTCTGTCAACTGTTTGTTTTGGAACAATGAGGTAAACCAGTACAATATAGGGAAGGTGGTCGTAATGTTATGCCTGATCGGTGTGCATCTCACGTGCAGCCTTGCAGTGCAGTAATTACGATCATTACAACAAACGCACTTCACTTCACCTGCATTAGAAACCTCCAACACTGCAGACCTTCCCTTTGAAGAAAGGCAGACGCGGTCCGATTAATCAGTTTTCCCAACGCCTCGACTGGACTGTGTCCTTACGTGAGTTGAGTGTGGCCCATCTGAAGTTGTGATGGATGAGCTAAAACCATGCTGCCACATTAATACGTCTGCCCGAGGTGACGGATGGGAGCCCGGGATCTGAGGTCAACAGCCACAATCCGCCGCACAGCGACCAAAGGGAGAACACGAAATGCCCATTTCTGATGACAACCCAGACGCTCATGCTTTCTGACACTGTACGCACTTAGCAACCTTCACCGGTCTCTGTTGCTTTCAAAGACTCAAATGCCGTGCTTGTGTGTTGTTCCCCTTTCTCTCTTTCTCTCCGTCTCTTAATGTTGATTTATCGAGCTGTTGCGCTCGCGGCCGCCTTGTTTTCATACAGGTTTCGCTTTCGCCCCTGACTGTTTACCTTAGCGGGAGACTTCTCCCTCTCCCTTTCAGCCGCATCGCACTCTCTCATTTTTCCATTGCTTCCGTTCCGTGCACTCATCATTTTCTTTTAGACATAAAAACAAAATACTTTTTCTCACCACGCTAAGCTTGCTTTTTCATGGCTCACGTCGGGCCACTAAATTAAATGGCGTACTCCTCGTCATGCAAGAAAAACAGTAGTTATCGAAATGTCACCAAGCAAATTGTTTTGACTGCGCTGCGCAGTCCTTGTCGCCGTCTCCACGCGGAGCTCGACGACTCCCCAAAGGAAAGGCGAGGCTGACAGAAGCCGGCCCAGGAGACATGTTTAGTGCCCTGTGAGCCGTTCTACAGGCTACCGAAGTGGGTGGTGTGAGGTACAGTATATGAGCCTGTCACTTCCATTTACCTCTTCCTGTCCGAGCCCATATGAAGACCACTCTTCTTTCATTGTAAAGGTCAGAAGTCCTGCAGCTCCGTGATGTAACCGTCGCTCTCCAACGAGACGTAGCTGGCATGTTATTTCACGCACAACATCATGCGTCATATTTCATATGTCCAGCAGCGCCCAACACGAAATATATTTCTCAGGAACACATGAACCATTTAATTACAGCAAAGGAGATACGAAGTACCAACTTCAAGCAGATAAAATGAATAATTCAAGACAACCAAAAGGATGCTTGGTGTTTTTTTTTATTTTTACTCCATGAAAATAAAATGAATGTCAGTTTTAAAAAGGCAATTACAGCATCTTTTTTTTAATAGCTTCATTCTTCATATTTAGCAACAACAAATCTGAACCAGTTTAAACAGCCTCCTGGTATTATGTCTCCAAACTGATGAAAAGTCATCGGCCCATAACTCATGCAGGCTGCAAGTCTGGAGCAGGAAAGTACCACACAGCTTTTATCATCTGTACATTAGTCTTTGTTTCAGTTCTGTCAAACCAGTCGATATTCACATTATTGTGCCTTCAGTGGAGCATCTGACAACTGCGGGAAGTCGCGCCTCAGTAAGGCGGCGGTTCATCTGTTGTCCAAAGAATATGTACCACGCCTCCTGCCATATATCTATCTATCGGACCGGCTCACCTACATGCATGGCTGTTTTGGACAATATGATGATTGAAATGATTCTGATAATAAATTCTAACTTCACTGTTTACATGGAGTCTAAATTAAATGCTCTGTACAGCATATCTCCATATGGAGCATTTTATTCACATTGTTCACATGCCCCTAAACATCTGTCTCTACAGAACTTTATTGACAAAGAAGTTCTGCTGCAGCCGCAGAGCATCAAATCTAAAGGAAAGACAACAAAGAAGAAGAAGACTGAGAAGGTGTTTTTTTCCCCCAGCTTTATCTCCAACGCTGAATTTATTCAGCAGAAGAAGATGTCTCCACATTCCCAACAATGCTGTCCACAAAGATTCTGGCTTCTTTCATCTTTTCAAGCACTTGTCTTTCTGTCCCTTTTTTTACCCCACGTGGGGCAAAACACGCTCAAAAAGAACCATCACTTGTTTACATGGTCATGGAGAACATATTTTTCTACTGAACAGATTGTCACAGGTTTACATCACCCTTCAGTCAGCCGGTTCTGACTGAGGTGATTACACGAGGTGCAGGACATCCCTGCAGGAGATGTTAAGAGCTTTGTTTGAAACAGAACAAGACGTCAGGAGGATGGGTGGAAGTAAGGCCCAGAAATATTTGGGCAGTGGCACAATCTTCACTATACATGCAACCACATTGGATTTGAAATGAAAGAACTGAGATGGAATGGAAGGGCAGACTTTCACGTCTAATTAATGTGGCTAAGGAAAAATATCCTATGAAATTTAGCAAATAGCAAACTTTTTAAAAAAGGGGCTCAACAGTAACTGGACAAATCAACATTACCACCAACAAAATGTTCATTATTTTCAGGTATCGTTGAGAATCCTTTGCAGGTAACGACTGCCTGAAGTCTTGAACCCACAGACGTCACCAGATGCTGGGTTTGGTCCTTTGTAATGCTTAGCCAGGCCTTTACCGAACCCGTCTTCAGTTACTGCTTGTTTGTGGGTTTTTCTGCCTTAAGTTTTCTCTTAAACAAGTGAAATGGAGCTCGGCTGGGTTGAGATCTGGTGATTGACCCAGACATACCAGAATATTCCACTTCTTAGCCTTACAAACCTCCTGGGTTGCTTTTATGAATTTGAGCAGAAAATATATCCCTATTCCTTCAGAATTCATCCCATTGCTTCTGTCTTCTGTCACATCATCAATAAACACCAGCGACTCAGTGCCGTTGGAAGCTACGCATGCGAATGCATCACACTGCTACCACTATGTTTTATAGAAGATGTGTTGTGCTTTGCATCATCAGCTGCGTTCTGCATACTTTCTTCTTCCCATCATTCTCATACAGTTTGATCTTAGTCTGCACTTTAAGCCCATATTGATTACAGAACTGTATCTTTAACATGTTTTGGAAAACAGCTAATATAACAAAACTTGTGTCAGATTCCAGATTCCAATTTCTGGAAAGTGACTTGATGAATGAAGCCAACAGGGTTGTGGTTGGTTCAGTTTGTAATAACAGCAGGACAAAGAGGAGTTTGTTTGACTTCAGAGCCCACATTATTGTAGTGGTCCTTAAGAGGAGGCGGGTGCATGAGGGTTTTTCTTTTATTTTTTTAGTTTTGTCACTTCATACCTAGAGTGGTCTTTCATCAAGGCCATTTTATTTATTGTGTAACTTTTTTTCGAACCCCTGATGGTAACAAGAAAATCATTTAGCTGTCAGTACCTATAAATAAAACTACCTGTCTCAAGTTAGTCTCATGACGACCTTTCCCCCTTGTTCTTCCGAATTTATGAACCGAGTTCACCTGGAAGAATAAGAGACTGACTTGAACTGCGCTTTCAGTCTGTTAACATGATGTTTTTGATTCCAGTAGGCTACGTGCCATTTGTCACAGTACTATGTGTGCTGTGTGACCTACACATTTGTGTTCAACACTATTTAAGGACACAATTGTGAGTCCAATCAAAACAGTGTGAGAAGACAGATTTACTGGTGTTTACTAGCTCGTTGGCGCTTAGCTAGCCTCACTTGTATAGGTCTGTGCAACACAGTTTTCTGCCTTGCACAAGCCGGCCACAAAAGTAGTCAAGTGATCTAGTTGTAAACACACATTTGTTATTTTGATATTGACTATGTTATGTAACACTGTGGCCTCAGAGCAAAGGTATGAGCCCTGTTGAAATGCCATTGTGTGTGTTCTGCAGAGCAAAACACACAAAAAAAAAACATATGACGCAAATATACAGTCTATCAGCATTCCCCTTCAAATCAGTTGTGTAACACAAGTTTACAGTGGTTGTGGTAAATAATTCAACTGTAGGCAGTTGTTCTCCATGTTTTTTTTATTTATGTTCTGGAGGACAGATAAACATCCTTTGTGATGAAATCAAATGTTTTGTCCATTTTAATTGGTCCATGCACTCAGGCATCTGAACACAAGACAACTAGACAACAATCCTTGGCTTCCCATTTACCTGAGGAAAAAAACAAACTAAGAAGAAGAACTGATGGTACAGCTGGACTGAGAGAGGGTAAACTACAAACATTGCTGCACACATAGGGTGTGTGTAGCTAAGACCTGAATCAACAGAATCTGTACATTAACAACAGTGTGTGTAGGCAAACCAATGCCTGATTTTATAAATCTCAATCCTTGTGGAAGTGAACCCACATAATGTCCACTCTTCCAATGTATAGTGTAGGTTAGATGTCTTTAACTGTGTTTTCTTGACTGATCGCCCGGCACATAGTTGTCTTTAAAGGTTAGAGGGACAAATATACAGAGCATAGTATGATACGGCTTATTGTACATTATGAACAAACCTGGCTACAATTCAGGAGGTTAAATTCACTCTGTTGATGTGAGCCACTACAAAATCTTTAACTTTGAGCTCTTTCTCCTCTGAAGGCCCAGGCACGTCCCTGAGGCATTATGAGGAAATCATTAGTTATTTACATTTTTATTAACTTTTCCGTTTTAACAAAAAAGAAAGTGCCTTCGAATAAATAAAACAAAACGGCAGGATATAACGCGCAGGCAAAACACTAACATCCTTTCACACGTGTCTCCCACAGCAGAAGCTCTCTATCAACTTATTTCTTATTTTTTATATATATACAGTATATAAGTGATTTCAAAGAGTGTTCTTTCCATTTAGTACCTTGGGACCTTCAAAAGCTGGATACAACTGAGAGTGAGTGAAACAAATTAACATGCATTTGCTCATCATCCCACAGTTTAATCTTTTTGAATCTCTTTAAAAGATGTAGTGGAAGAATGCGATGCTTCTTGGTTTCCCCTCATATTGAGCCGTATATCGAGACGTACAGCTGCTGCAGAAGTACGCACCACTAGCGTACTACTTTTATTGACGAGACACAAGCAGGAGCCTAAAATGGTTTGTAAGAGGCTCTGACAGGCAGGCTTTGATCTGGAGTATTGCTACTTCTAAAACTCAGCTCTTCAAAGCCCCAGCCGTCTCCTCTCTTCTTAAAAAAATGGCCCTAATTGCTCTTCAAGGCTCTCCATGAGAGATGGAAGGGAAAAGAGTGTACTCCTGACACAGATCATCATGTGCTAAATAGTCTTTTGGTGCTGTGTATCAGGAGATGAGAGCCCATTCATATTTAATAGCTTCGGGCAGCATTGCGCCACACTCTGGCCTGATGACCGGTGCTGACACAGGAAGAGGAAAAGTCTTATCAAAGGTACATAAATGTAGATCTAATGAGGGACAAACTCCTCTTGTTGTTCATTTAAAAAACTATCTTAACTTTGATGTCTGATTTGGGCCATGAGCATAGCTAACAAACATTAATAATCGGGGTCCAATAACTGTTCGTCATTGTTCAACTGTTAAAAAATGCATGAAGCTAAGCTGTCCATTTAACTGTGGCTTGCCCGTGTTTGCAGATACAGTATATCTCATTGTATTTCAGAGGAAACACAATTCTCTGCAGCATATTCCTGTACTAAATTATGTAGCATAATCCGGCTAGGTATGAAACACGGTATGAAAATGAAAGTATAAATACATATACTTCTGTAGCTGAACTTGTCTTATAAAAGATGCTAAATGGTTTTGTTTTTATACAGTGCTTTTCTGCACTATAATATCTAACATGCTGTTTCAACATAAAAATATGAGTGAAAGGGCTGCCTTAATTAAGCGAAGTGAAAAAATACAAAATGTTGGTTAGAACTAAGGTTATCTTGATTAAACAACCCTCTCTGAGTAAATGTCTGTGTTAGTTTGATTTGATCTTTTAAACTTACAAATTTGTTTCAGCTTAATTGAAATTGTCGGTTGAGAGAGTCAATATTACGGATGTCGGAAGGGTAAAGAGTTCCAGAGCCTGCACAGCTTTCAGCCACTCTGCTCCCCATGGTGCTGAGGTGAACAGGGGCACAGTGAGGTGGAGGGAGGAGGAGGATCTGAGGGAGCGTTCTGGAGTGGCGATGTGGAGGAGGTCAGACAGGGTTGGAGGGATATGGTTGAGGATAGCTTTGAAGGTGTATAGAAGGATTTTGAATTTAATTATTTTGTGTGACCGAGAGTGCGGAGTTTACTAGATAGGTAGAGCTGGGTGTCATCAGTGTAGCAGATGAAAAATGAAAAATAGCCAAGGGGAGGAGATAAATGATAAACGAAGGGGGCCCATGATAGAGCCCTGGGCAACACATGAAGTGATTGGGGAGGGGTTGGATTTGAAGGATTTCAGATGGATGAACTGGGTGCGGTCTGAGAGATAGGAAGGGAACCAGTGAAGATCGGTGTGAGCAATGCCGATAGAGGAGGATGGGGTGGGAGATGATGTCAAAGGCTGCACTAAGGTCAAGCAGGATGGGGATGGAGAGTGAACCAGAGTCCGCTACTATAAGGAGATCGTTGGCAATTTTTTATGAGGGCAGTTTTGGTGTTGTGGCGGGGCAGGAACAAGACTGGAAGGGGTCGATGAGGGAGTTTTATGCATGTAATTGCGTGGCAACTACCTTCTCAAGGATTTTGGATATATAAGTTGGAGATGGGGCAGAGATTATTGTAATTGTTAGGATTAAAGCCAGGTTTTTTTTAGGTGATGGCTGCAGTTTTGAGGGATGACGGAACACTTCCAATGCTGACTGATGAGTAAATGATGGCAGTGTCTTGTCACTGTGGTGAAGACACAAATCCTCAGGCATTGCACCAGCTGCTGAGAACCTACTGGATGCTTATGGTTCGTCCATAAGCATCCAGTAAGTTCTCAGCAGCTGGTGCAATAAGCACAAGTTGGTCAAACTGCTACACAAAATCACGCTTAAAACACTGCAGCTTACTTACAGTTGGGCATAAAACCATCCTACCAACCCTAACGGTGCACACATTGATCACTTGTTGAAAAAGATTTGTGGCGTTAACATGCTATTTGTGCATTAACTGTGATGGCCCTAATTTACATGAAAATCAACTACAGATTTTATTTCACCAATTGATGTTACAGCTCATGCTATCATGGCCTCCAATGTTAAATAAGCCATGTTAGATGCATTAACTTTAGGTCCTAACAAAAATTACAGAGCACGGCATCATTATAAGCAATCATAAAATCAACTTACCACCTCTTGCAAGCGTAAAAACATCCAAACTGTCCAAAGTCTTCTTAACATCTTTATGAATTGATCCTACGTATACAAACCAGATGTAAAAGGTCAGTCCATTCATATCACTGCTAGACTGGTGGTGCGGAATTAGCCTAAAATGCTGTGACAACCGTTGATCTTCAGCGAAGAGATTTCATCATTTATTCAGATCCCAGCTTCAGGGCATCAGCATACATGTACAGCTCCTCTTCAACTATCTCTGGGATGTTGACCTACAGTAAACAAACCAATGTTCAAGCATCATGTGAACAGCTTGCAATAGACAGATCATATGACAGATCCTACACTCTCCCAGCTAAAGATGGTTTGCTTCAAAGTCACATGAAAATTAAATCATTCACAATTAATTTGGGAGGATTTAGATTCTTTCTGCACCACAGTATTGGCTAAATCTTCCAGCTCTCTGAATATTGAGTTGTGGCAGAAACCCTCAATCTTGCGCTAAAGTTGCACAAGAAAGGTTTTAGCAAAGTTCCAACAATGCAATTTAAACAAAATAAAAAGGTGCTGACATCACAAAGCCCAGAAAAACTGTACCTGAAGTTCAGCTAATATGGATTTAAAGGTGTGTGTCAGCCTGTTATGCAGAATGCATGTGTCGGCCTGTTAGGCATTCATTTTCATTTGCAGAGGATTTTCTTTCCGTAGTAGTAAGAATTTATATAAGACCTGACAGTTAGTGAGTTAGGAATGGTTTCTGGGATTTATGAATTTGGTATGTTATTATTCTGTGCACGCACCCACAGACACACACCAAAGTCATGGACACACAAACCATTAGAATTCAATCCTCTCACCACCATACGATCTAATGATGTGCTCCATAAATTGTAACATGTTCGGTGTTGAACATAAAACATTTACACGTGTTGTTGATGAGGCAGAAAAAATGAGCGGGGAAGCGACTTGATTTAAATGGAGCAATTCATCATCACTGACTCCCGGCACTTTGTCTCGATCATTGGTTGCAACACAGGCGGTTATCCCCAACTCGACACTTTCCTCTCGCAATTTCAACGGGTCTCTGTCAGCTGGCTGCACCTCTTCTGCAAGCGGAGACACTGATGTTACAGGGGGGTACAGACAAACAAGACAGTCATTAATGCTACAGTGGAGAATGTGCATCGTTTACAGTTGTTTTCCCTGCCCTCCCCCACACGATTCCCCTGGAAAACATCGCGGTCTCTCTTATAGAGTTGGAAACAGTTTTGAAACAGCAATCATCAAAGCAACAGCCTGCAGAAAGGCTTTGTAGTACAGTGCACTCATAGCAGGCAGTTTTACTACCCCAAGCATGTACATTAATCTCTCGTGCAGCAGTACTGTTCTGCAGTCTCTAATGGCCAGTGTACAATCGTCAAAGTATGCAATTGTCAAAGTACACTGATTAATTATTGTATTGAGACTAGCATTACAACGCCTTATTATCCAGTTTCATTCCTTCCCTGTCAGTGTGTTACATTGTGTAGCACAATGGCAATGAAAAAAACTGCACCAGTTACTCTTTCTAAAGCTGAACTCCTCCATAGCTTTCCAAAGGAAGAAATGCTCAAAGTATGCCTTGCCTATTTTTAACCCCGTGTAACTCAGAGTTGGGGGTTCGTCATTTCCATTTTCTTTGTTAGGAATTTTATTTTAGTGCTGTCATTTTTTTCTCTCTCTCTCCAGATGTGGTATCAAAAAGTTGATGTTCTCCTCAGCTTCCTGCCAAACTTTGCCTTTGATTTTGCTCACTGTCTGTTCGTCTGATTCTGCCTTCTGCTTATGTCATTGCACATTACAGTGCAAACTTCTGGTTGGTTTTTAAGCCCTCACTTTTTTTTTTTGTCTCGGGTTAAAAAAAAAATAAAATAAAAAAATGCCTGAACTTTTATACCGACTGGCAGTATTCCCACGTTGGCCATTAAAGCGATGTCTTGCTGTGGGTGGTGAATAATGTTTCTTACAACCATAAGCTGCCACAGTGAATACTGTCATAAGGCACTGCATAGGATTTAGAACCTCCCAGTAATGATTTTCTGAAATGTGTCTTTACCTCTGACAAGCTCCATGAGTCACAGAAACATTCAGAAACATCCATGAATATTTCCTTTTATGCTTAGAAAATTTGTCTTCAGTGCACAAAAACGCTGCTCGATAAATCAATCCCGAACTGTAGCCGGGGCAGTCAACCTGGCTAAAACAATAAAATTCTACTTGAGCATTGCAGTGCAGCTATTGATTTTAATCCAGTGTTCCTACCTTAATCAATCATTTTCAGCAGCATTAATTCCTGTTGTTTTTTTTGTTTGTCTTTTTTTATTTTATTTATTTTTTATTTATTACCTGAGGCGGCCACCTGTGAGGTGAGAAGGAAGTGGCTGTTCAACCCTCTTTCTTTTGGCAAAGCAGCTGAGGTATTTCATAAGGTAGATTGATCCTCTTTGAATTAAAAGAAAAATATGTGCTACTGACCTCTCTCGGTTCGCGGACAAGCTGTGTGTTGAGGTGAACCCGTGGAACATATTAAAAATTGATTTTTCACCTCACTTGGTATGAAGAACAGCAGCTACTTTCACTGGAGCGTCCTTGCTTTAAGTGCCTACTTGAGTCGCAGATTACAGTGAAAACACTCACAATCAGCCCCCTCCTGTGTTAATGTTACTTTGGGATGGATTTCATTAACAAGAATAGGAAATTGGACTAGATTGCTTCATTCATAAATCCCTCTTGTATGAAATCCTTTGATTCTGTGCATGTTATCTTGGGCCGGGGTGAAGAGAGCTCTGGCACTGCGTGATTGGATTAGCAGAGGCATGCACAGGGAGCAGTATAATACAACCCAGAAATCTAATTTGATTTGGAAAGGGCCGAAGAATGTAATTTGATGTTTCTTATCTTGCCTTGTGCCGGACAGAAGGAAAGGGATCAAAAAAAAAAAAAAAACAGAAAAGGATATTCAGCGTGAGAGCTATATTGATCTCATACAAATTGAAAGTGGCCTAAGCTCTTAACATACCCTTTAACTCACACCTGGAGTCGTCCTAAAAGCAGTGGGAGCGGTCAAATTTACACCCTGTAGCACTTTGGTCAATGCTGCTTGATTTGAAGTTGCAGTTTTCCACCAGCTTTGTCCAGATGACGCATTTCTAACCAAAGTCTAAAAAAGTTAAAATACGCATTCTAAAGTCTTGGTTAAAAGAATTCACACACTTAGTGCCGGTACACCACCAAAACAGTGACCACGAAAAAAACATTGTCTGGGCTGATGAATCTCCAGTTCCACTAAATATGCAGATTGTAAGTCAGGATCATAGATGGAAGGCAGAACAGCTCCTCAAAAATGAAGCCAAAGCAAGTAGAGCTCCACCTGGTGTATATTCATATATATAAACACATATTCAAGTGTTTGTGTGTCTGACAAATTTCATTTTAGTTAGTTATTGACGCTATGGAAACAGGACATAAAAATCATGATCACTTCAAGTTGCCATGCCAACTGTTCTGTGAGGCAGCCCGTAGGACCCTGGCAGTTGGGGAAAAAAATTAAATTAAACAAGTACAGTGTATTATCCAATATTTCTTCATAACTGGTGGAGGAAGAGCAGAACGCAGTATTAATTAAACGAAAACGAGAGGGATTCTGGTGGGAGCGTGGGCGGGTTACCAATATTGCAGCTCTGCATGGCTCCACCCTTGGATCATACTGATTAGACTCTGGCTACTAGTTTGGCTCCAAACTATGGAGCTCGGCGCTGCCTGTATCCCCGGAATAAAATAGTGTCAGTTTGGCCAATGTGTGGTGACAGGTTGTCCATATTTACACAGTCTCAATGGTCAGAATCAACAACATGAATCCTTGGGGACGACATCATCAACAGCCTAGACTGCGACTGTAACGATGTGGGGAATCTTTGGGATCCTTAATACCAAACTGTCATAGTTTAAATGTCGAAGTTGTGTCTTGTTGCTGATCCTGTGCATCCCTTCATAGCCACAGTTTACCACCTTCTCTGGTGACTTCCAGCAGGATGAAGCTCCATGCTACAAAGCAACAGTCAGACTTCTTTCATGAACATGACATCGAGTTCAGTACAATTCAGTTGCCTTAATGTCAGCACGGAAAACAATCTCAGGAAAGAATGCAGCCAGCGTTTTGTGAAGTCCACAGCACAAAGAATTGAGAGCAAAGAGATACCCTCGCAGCTTTTGTGTGGTGGTCCTAATAAAGTACTCGCTGAGTGTAAAAAGGTCACTGAGCTTGAGCTCAAACAGCGTCAGAGTCTGCCTGGTTTGCTCATGCACATGGGGAATTTTTGCAGCAAAAATACTGCGTAAGCAACCATGTTACTTATTTTTCTCAGGGCATACTGTACATGCAGGCAATGGCTGTAACACTGTTCACATAGTGTGAGATTGAGTTGTTTGTGCGTATCGGTAGGACTCAAATATATATTCACTGGGGGTCAGATCACGGGCTTATAATTCCAAATAACTTCTTTTTTTAATATCTTACTTGTATATTGCTTTGCATCTGACTGTGTAAATTAGGTCTTCGTGACCAGAATTGCTTGGGCTAAGAAACACAAAGAATGGTCATTAGACAATTGAGTGCACCTGGTGTGAAAAAGATGTCTTTGTAGAACTTAGAATTTACATGTGTGGTTCCCACCGTGAAACACGGGGGAGGAGGTGAGATGGTGTGGGGGTGCTTTGATGGTGACACTGTTTGCAATTTATTTAAAATTCAAGACATGTTTAACCAGCACATCCACCACGGTATTCTGCAGTGATATGCCTCCAGGCTATGTAAGGGCTTTCTGACCAAGGAGGAGAATGATGGAGTGCTGTGTCAGATGACCCGGCCTCTGCAATCACCCAGCCTAAACCACGTTGAGATGGTTTGGGGTGATTTGTACCACAGAGTCAAGTAGCCAGCGAGTCCCGTGGGAAGTCCTTCAAGACTGTTGGTGACTACTTCATGAAGCTGATGGAGAGAATGGCAAGAGTGTGCAAAGCTGCAATCAAACCTAAAGGTGGCTACTTTGAACCCCTAGGGGGTCTGTGGAGGTACTGCAGGGGGGTTGCAAAGACTTTGGTTGATTAGACATTTGTAATGTACTTCTTTTAATGCCCCTCCTCCGCCCACAAATTTACATTTCTTTAAATACACATTAACATGAATCCAACACATTTTAGTAAAGGGATAAGGGATAGCTTAATAGTGTATGCAGAATGATAAAACACTGAAGCCCCATGATCTAAAATTATATTCAGGTTTGTTTAACACTACATAAGTCCATATGTGCTCTCTCATAATGTTGATGTCTCAAGTGTTAAACTATAATGTAGAAAGTTTCCTAGGGCAATACTGGGGCCCGGGTCTGTAACATTTCAAATGTTTCTTAAAGCCAAGACACTTAATGTTTGGTATTTACCATTAGGTACAAACATTTTGATCAGCCAAACTCATCGTAGTTGTGTGTTTGCGTTTTGATCCGACACGCCTTCAGAACCTGATTTGAAAGCTGCTCAGCGCCACTCACTTCAAACATGCTAGTCATTCATTCATCTGCTCGCACATGCCGCCTCTTGTTAACAAGCTGGAGTCCTTGTGGTAAACACTGTAGCTACACTGTACCGAGTGAAGGACGCACCGGCCTCGTGCAGGTCATTTATATTGTGCAGCCAAGCTCATTAACTCCTAATGTTTGTTTGTTTGAGCTTGTTCCATTTGATCCCCATTAAAATGCTGTTCCAGTCCAAATGGACCTTTCCGAGCTGCCAATAGGGGCTGCCAATATTAATGCACCACTCTGACTGCTAGGGAAAAGGTTTGATTGCCAAAGCCTTTCATGTCACAAAATGCTCTATCACAGTGAGCGTTCTGATACGGCATGTATCAAAGACTCTTTTTGATTCTCTTTTTGGTTTCATTATCTTTGATAATTTTCTCTGAAAGTGTCCTTAACTGAACATTGCAGCAACCATCTCACATTTTGTCACAGCTTTTTGGCTGTAACTATTGCATTTAATGAGAGTGTGCCCTGGTCTGACCCCACCCCATGTCTCTGCCTCCTGGAGGTTTGGATCTTTATTTTTTGATCGTGTACATTTTCTATTCCTCACTGGCAAAATGTCCCATAGACTGACCAATGAACCAAATGACTGACAGCTTTTCTGCCCTTTTATTTATGTATTTTTGGCGAGGTTAAAACCACCATTGGGTTATGCGTCCGACAGTTTGTCAGACAACAAATACTAAACTAAAAAAAAAAAACATGATTCAATTGATCTTCAGTCGAACAATCTGATATTGGTTGATAAACCACTTGTTTTTTTTTTTTTTCTAAATGCATTCCATTTCCTGCATCCTAGTGTTAAACATCTCAGTCTTAAGTCTCACAAAATCTCCCAACGAGATTCGCCCACATGTGAGGGAGATCTGGAGCGTGACGGGAGCTCCGGCTCTGAGAGCACCGTCAGGCCGGAAAGCTGATGAGTGGCAGCGGTTTGGATTTAAAAAGTAAAGCCACATGCAAGATATGAAAGTGGAGGAACAATATCACAAATTTCTGAAAACAACATTAGTTTAAGAAATCTCTTTCAGGACAAAGTAAAATTGTTTAGAAACGGAAATATCTCTAAATGAATTGATACTGAGTCATATTAGGAACAAAATGGTTCAGCAGCACTAATCCCTACTTTATTCAGTTAGCATTTGTTTAGAAACTAGACTAAGAACCTGCCACCTTGTACAACAATGCTTTCAGTTACACACTGTTAGCATGCCAAGTTGCTCACATTAACGATAATAACATAGGTTAGTGCAATGCATGTAGTACCTCTAAATCACTTTAATGAGGGCCAAAAGGCGCTGCCCAAGCTCCTTCCAGTAATTCAGCTGGTTTTACAGAGATTTCCTTCCATCCCTTTTAACTTTATTACCTAGATTCTCTTAAACGTATCAACAAACTTGTAAGCTCTGACAGCAGGGACCAAGTCACAGGGAATTTGTTTATGGTGTATTTAAGGAAGTTAAAAGTTTTAAAAGTTACAGTTTTCAGTTCAGCACGCTGCAGTTTTGGCCCTGCAAGACTCTTTGTTACAATATGAAACAAAGCACCAGGGGGACATCCTCAGAGTTTACCCTGATCTGAGCACTGCCCTTGCCAAGAAGCAAACTCTTATTCATTCACTGACTTTTATGTGAAAAAGCTCAGCTTCAGCCTCAGCTCATCTGAGGATCATCTTTGAAGAAGAGAGACAAATGTTTCGACCACCAGATGAAAGACTTTTTACAGACAGTAGACTGTTACTGATGAGTTTATTTCTGGATAAGCCAGCTAACATAGAAACCCTATGGATTCACTGTATTTGTAATGGCTTGATTTGACTCCATTTTTAACCTGATATATTGAGCCCACTATTGCGTATCCAAGTGACAGCAGCTGCTATGACCTGGTGAGTCAGCAGCCAAAAGCTAAGCCGTGTTCCCCTGACCACAAAATTATAGTGGGGTGGGGGAAGTCTGGTTCATTGGAATTAATTATTCCCGACAAAGATCTGCCGAGCCACTCAAATCATTTGGCTTGGTTTTATGCAGTAATGGACTTGCTCTGGGGGTGCAGAATATATAACAATTGAAGCATTTGTCCAGAAGCATAAGCTAACAACTCTATTAAATTTAACATGACAGAAATTGAGCACAACAATGTTACATTCGTTTTGATCACAGAAGCATCAGACAGCCTTTGAGTGTGCTCTGCAGAGGGTATGAACGATTGGGGCCTGTTGTGTGTTCCAAAAATGAGACCTGGACCCAGGCCTACCGAGTGAAATTAAAGCCAGTTACAACGTGTTTACCACATAAGGTTGTATCAATGTATTCAGGGCTATGTTTGGAACTCAAGCGCACCCGAGTTTGAAATGAAGACTTTAAAGACAAGGCTCGAGGCATGTTTTTTGAAAACAAGACTGTGTTAGCAGCAGATAATTACTAAGGACTTTCTTCACTCGGTGTAATAATTTTAATGAATGATCCCATTATAGTTCTACAATGAGCCTTGTTAAACCTTTTTTTTTATTATTATTATTTTCATTTCATTACTAGGCATGCTAGCAGCGGGGCTCAGTCTACCTGTCCACCATTTAAGTCCAGAAGAAACGTAGTGGAACCACAATTTGGATTGTAATGATCTTTGAAGACATTCACAGTAGCCAGAACACATCAGTGGGAGAAAATGTTAATTTAATACCTGTAAAACTAATTTCCATTTCCTCTGTGCTTTTAGTGCTGATTATCAAAGTGTACATCAAACTAAAAGGATGAACTCTGTAAACATTAAACTTGCTTGTGATTGTTTAACTCAAAGCAGCGCTGGGCTCAAACACAGACACTCTAAACGCTAAACTGCTAGCATGGCTGGTGACTCTCCTTTTTGAGTGTTTGCCAGATGTGTGAGCTGGATGGTGAGGAAAACAATTAGGAGAAGTTGATGAGTTTAGAACTTCGTATACGAACAAATAAATGGCCTACTGTCTGTAGTACATATTCTTCCTGATACAATACCGTACCTTGCATTTTTAGTGTGTGTGTGTGAGAGAGAGAGAGAGAGAGAGCAGTAAGCCAGCCGAAGTGGAAGGTGTGTAGGGTGCAGGGCTGCCCAGCACCACAGGTCTGAACAGATGGATTTGGTGGGGTGCACCGGAAGGTTTTCAGGGAGAGTGTAGCCCTGATGTTCACGGCTTGCCATAGACGAGAGGGACTGCTGCAAGTCTGGTTCGAGTCTTTGTGCGTGTGTTGGTTGTGCGGAGGGTAAAATGTTCTTCTGTTCCTTTCTTCTTCATGTTATCCATGTTATAGCTGTGCAACAGCAGGCCATGATTATAAAAAAAGCAATTACGATGTGTCTGACTGAGCACATCACTGAAAACGCCTGCAACCACCCAAATGAGTTCCAGCCCAAAAGGAGAGAGTGACACAGCACCGCTAACACTATTAAGCACATCATTCATTCACCCAGATAGGGATGCTGTAAGAGAACTGCCACCTCTAAAAGAGAAATTGTGGAAAGATTAAACATGATTTCCATAAGAAGGTGTATGGAATATAAATAATTAGTGGATGGCAATCTTCCTCTGGGTGTTGTCCTCTGTCCGACTGTGTTGAGAGTGGCCACACAGTTCAACTCATTAGCGAGTGTTGTCAGAGTAACAGTGTAACACAATTAAAAAACAAATCAAAAACTACTTGATGAGCAGCACAGTACAAGAGAAATTCATTAGGCTAGTAATGAACTGACAGTATCAAACTGCGTTCCATGAGGAAGTCTCCCATTTGTTTTCTTCCCCCTCAGAAAGCCCTCTGCAGAGGGGCTCCACTGCAAAGCTACATCTGTACTTACTTATATGTAGAGCTTTTAATGTGGTGATCGAAAATGACAGGTTAGCATTTTAGTTTTCTGCAAAAAAATAAAAACTGCAAGTGTTAACAAAAATAACCAAATCTTACTTAAAGTTTGCTTACTTTTTGTATTCATTTATTATCTGGATCATTATACGAGACGGGGCGCACCACGGACAGGCCGCCAGTCTGTCACACAGTTAACACAGAAACACAAACAACCATCTGAACCCGGCCAATTTACAATCTCCAGCTGACCTATAATCTTGTCTTTGGACTGTGGGAGACAAACCCACGATCCATATGGAAAAGCAGATTTGAAGGGTTTATATTACAGGGTGGGTTTGCAAATAACCTGTTGCGATAAACCTGTATTTCTAGTAGATCTACATATTCCCTTTCTGTTTTTCGTACCACGTTTTGTTTTTGTTTGTTTTAGGGGGAAAAGGCGGCAGAGCCTGATGTCTGTGCTCTCAAAACATTTGTTTTATTTAGTGTTCATTAAACCCGTGTGTGCGCGGCCTTTCTGACAGACAATATCTTATGCTATAATAAGATGTGTGTTTATTGTTAGCATTGGTGTCATCTGTTTACTAAAGTCAAAAATATATTTCTAGCAACAGACGCCCAGGTAGCAGTAAATTCCAGTCCCCTGACGGCTCTGATGGAGGACTCAACCTGAGCACTGCTGCTGTGGAACAAATTATTTAACCGTAACACTGTGACTCTGTGTGACAGCTCAGCAGTGCGAAGTGTAGACAAAACAGATTGCAATTTACAGTTAGTTCCTGCCAATCCATCTGGTAGATGCTGCCATATTTTGCTGGATAATTGAATACTTGGCACTATAGGGAATGTCACGGGAGTGATTTAGAGAGAGATTTATCCTCTGGGGAAGTGCCTCTGTGTAATTTCATTGGAAACCTTTTAAGTTTTTTTTTAGTTTTTTTTATTTGAAACTCAACCACAAAGGTGGAAAAACTAACCACCAGCACTAGCCTAAACAGAAAGGGCTGTGCTGCAGGCTGGGATCACTTCCACAAAATACTGCAGAGTATCATAAGTAGTGATGAAGCGAACTATGTCGAGGCTTTGGAGTGTGTGTCCAGAAATCCAGGAAGTCTTTTAAGAAGCGCGTATCGAGGCTTTCTTCATTAAGGATGAGCGACGTCTGAGGCCTGGTACAGAAAGTGGTTTGAGTGTTGGTGTGATTTCTGAACATCTATTGATGTAGGTGATGATGAAAGATGTGTAGTTATTATAAAGTGTAACCAGGTTCCCTATCTAGGAAGTATATTTTAAGAGTTTATTGAGAGCTGCTATTAATAGTTCACAAAAGGCAATGCTGTATTCATAGAAAACATTGAGCGTGAGAGTGTGTAACACCATAGACCCTAATTAAAAGCATTAACTAACATCGTGAGTTACAAGTTTAAATTATTTTTGTGTAATTATTGTATTTCTTTTTTTTTTTAATTCCCTGTGGTACACATGCATTTATTGAATTATGCCACACACAATGTCCCACAATTTGCAGTATAATACAATTAGAAGAATATAAACACAGACACACAGCAGTAGTACATTTAAGCTCCAATATGAAGAGTGAACCTATACAATCAGTGTTTTCCAGTAAATGTCCATTCAGAGTTTGAGCATTGTCATCTCCTATACACTATCCTATACACACACACGTACACATAGAAGCCATAAAGAGAGAGTCACAATGTTCACCATTCTCAATCTTCACATGTTATTGCAAATTGCAGGTCTCCTCTAATAATAAATAGGCTCAATTAGTAATTTAGCAGACATTTGAATAACTGGTGTGACAAACTATAAAAGACAGTTGTGATGGGACAACCTGAAAAGAAAAGTTGAAGCACAAGTACCATTGCTTATCTTCTACAATTGGAGTTTTTTGAGAACCGTGTATTTTCAAAGAGCGTTAATCTGGTCTGTTCAACACCGCTTTCCCAAAAACATATGGAAGCATATGCTGCATTTCACACCCAGCACTAAGCAGAATCATCCTGGCTGTGTCAGATGAAATCATTTCTCTCTCCTCCATTTACATCCAGTTCCCAAACCAACGAGCCCAAATTAAACGAGGATTTCAGGCCATTGCTGGATTCCCAAACATAATTTGGAGCCACAGATTGCACCCACATCGCAATAAAACCACACAATGAATTCAGTTATGTGATTTCATTCAATTCAATCAATGCACAAATAACGTGAGATCCACTTATATCTCTGTTAAATGTTGCTGGAGAAACGCACTTCAGTATAAGCCTCAAAAACTCATTGACACAAGATCGGGGATAATACAGAGATTTTAGGTTAGTCTGCCTGTTAGCTGATCTTAGGAAAGTTTGAAATTTCACTTTTCTTTATTTTAATTTGATCTAATTTAATATTTTATTTATTTAACATTTGTGATGCACATTCATCAATCTGTTTCAGTGATTCGCTTATTTGCAATAGAGTATTTGCAATGTTGGTCAGATGATCCTTTATTTCGTGGATGGATTTGGTGGGGTCTTAAAATAACAATTTTCCTTCAACTCCTTAACTGGAGTGGAGCACGCAGCCGGGACTGGCCCTCTTTTTCTTTGCCATGATTTCGGTGAGGGTAAAAAAAACCTTCATGCATTCTCAATTCGATTGTTGCTACCATATATCTGAATGCAAATGTCCCGAACCACACACAAGCATGGTGGTTAAGAACAGGTGGGATTTATCATCACCGATTACTTATTAGTGTGCATAGGACTGGTGCCCAGATGTTTTTGTATTTACACACATTATAAATTTCATTCCTACAGCAGAATTTAGAACTTTTCTACGCACGGTTTGATAAATGAGGCCCCTGGAGAGAACCAGTTTGAAGTTTGTCCATTTCATCCTCACAGGTGTGGAGCAGTTACAGGCTGAATTTGGGGGGGAAAAAAGACAGTGCCTCACAGTTCTTTTTTCTCCTGTTTACCATTCTCAGGCTGAAGGCCAAACCCTTGAATCTTTTTTTTTCTATTTTTTTTAAATGCGTGTTTTGGTTTTTGTGCCTTTGGTTGACAAAAGAGTCCTTAAAATCATATCACTGTGACTATCATCCTCAAGTGGCCTTGGGTGAATGCCTGGGGTGCTGTTGATGTAAAGTAGCTGCACCCTTGGTCATAGAGTACACATCCACACACCCTGTAGCATAAAAAAAGCACTTCTGTTATGTGCAACACAGCAGTGCTCCCAACTGGAACCCCTTTGAATCTCTTATCATAGAGGAACAAGGCTTTGGAAAAGGGCTCTGAACACAGAGTTAATGTCAAAATAAAGAGCATGTACCAAAGGCAAGCAAACAGAGGTAGGCATGAAATCGAAATGTAAAATGATCAATAAAAACCTCCTGTGCTCCAAAATCACAGGACACTCACTGAGCGCTACAATTTCATCTAGTTTGCACTAAAATTGACCCTCAAAATCAAGTTGTGGCTTTTGATACAAGTTTTTTTTATCACTTTATCTTTGTCAGTGAAAATAACCTAAAGATTTGTATCCAGCTGTAGCTTGAAGTCCACATCCCATAGCCTGCTGTTAGCATTGAGTTCTGCAACTGCCCTGAACCCAGTGGGTCCTGACAAGGGGTGGTGCATGATGGATTATTTTCAAACGAAACTTGAAAATCTCTTTCTCTGCATCTTTTTGCCTCTGACTCTGCGAATCTTTGCCAGTTGATGTGGTGCAGGTGCATAGTGAGAGGAGAGCGGGATCAGTACATTAGCATGGGGAGCTAGTCGTTCGTAATGGATAAATGTCAGCTTAGGCCACTATATTGTCAAAACATTACAACCTTGTTGTCACAATACATAAAGACCTAACTGTTTGCTATTCCAGAATCAGGATTCATAGCATCCAAAAAATTAGCTGCAGTAAAAGTCACAACTATCAGAAAAGTGCATGAATCTTTGTTGTTGGCATGTGAGGCCCTTCTTGGTGACAATATGAGGGCTACATTTTAGCCAGAGAAGACAGATGGTTTGAAAGAGGATTAAAGGAAGCCTCTATGTCAAATTGAAAATAACCTTCTCTGAACAGGGGACTGAGACATCAGTATCGCATCAGTTTACAATACAACCTTAACTTCTGTCCTCAAGAAGTTTCAACCCTATTCACAGGGACAACAACAGGTAAGTATCTAACTGTTGACAACAGTCAAGCAAGTTTCCGATGGGCATCACCCACACATGTTCCTATTTAAACCTGAACTCCCCACCTGTCCCTTCGAAATGAAGACACGACTTGGATGAGTGCCGAAATGTCTTCAAGAAACTCTAAAAGTCCTGTTTTTCCTTTAAGATTCTGGGTAATGTGAGGGCTAGTTAGATGTCAATGGGTTTTCAGAATTTGTTTAGAAAGTGTGAGGCTATCCTGTTATATAGAGGTCTCAGTAGTTACATCTGACAACTAACCATCTAACTAACCATCACTGGAGAGTCAGCTACAACCGGGAAAGATACTGTATCTTCATATTTGAATACATTTATTCTTGGGTCGATATTGGGCAAAGTTGATTTGCTGACTTTTAAGATGGGTCATTCATTAGGACTCCAATCCAGGCCTTCTCGCTGGGAGGTATCAATGCTAATCACTACACCACTGTACCAATGACATATATCATCTTTCACTGATACCACCAAACGGCAGTTTTCAGAATTTCACTGTATCAAATACTCAAGATCAAAACAATAACATGACAACAATAAAAGAAAAACACAAAGCATGGCTTGAACAGCACACACCCAATACACAGCAATCAATATACAAAGTCACCGCATACCACAGACAAACAGCTATTTCAGCTCCACAGACAGCTCCGTGACACTGTGTCCAACACACACATATCGCCAGTTATGCATTACACAAATTCTATTAAAACAAATTATTCAATTATTGTTCAAATTATTCAAACAATATGTAAACTACATTATTCCATTGTCACACACAACTACGCTACAAATCTACAGAGGAAATTACATTTATCAAATAAAACTGTGCATAATTATTTTGGGAGAAATACATTTATTATTAACTTAACTTAATTATTTACTTATTATTAAGTACTTTTTAAAAGTGTGTAATCTTCCCCTGCACAGCAGCGCCCTCTGGTGGGGCCATGCCCCACAGGCCTCTAATGCAAAGATGCCACTGTGTGTAGTCATTAAACCTACAATGTTATGCTATGTGTTGTTGCTCATACTGTATTCTCTTCAGTTCAGGTCCCTCCTAGAGGACAAGGTGCAGGTCTGAAAGGTGCAGGTAATGCGGGTACTGTAGAAACAGACCATTTTATCATTACTAAGTAGAGCACTCACACAAAACAACCCAAAAGACATAACAGTCCAGGTCAGCGCTGCTTGGCTCTGTGCAGTAATTTCTTAGTGGTGGAGTGAAAGATGACTTGTCCCTTGGCTGTTTCCACAGAGTATATCCCAAACCTCTTCACTTTCTTCTCTGTCATTTGAACTATCCACCCTTCAGCCTTAACCCGGCATGCTTCAGGGCTCGGTCGCACTCACTCACATTGACAACATTATGAACCACGGGAAGCCAACAGCTATCCTTCACCCTCAGGGACTACTGCTTATGCCCTTGGCAGCTGATTAGCATGGCGACTTCCTGCAGTACTGTTATCTGTTCAGTCTCTCAGGAAGAGTACTTATGAAAACAGCAGGGAGGCTGACCTCAGGTCTTCAACAAACCTTCTGCAACGCCGGCAAAACTACCCCTTTCTGACATTCTCTCACAATTAATGAGTGTATAGCAAGACATACACATGTTGAACACCCTACAGAAAAGAGGGCTTCAAGATTCCAATCACAACTAGATATTTATATTCAAGATTCAAGATCACTGCATGACAGTGTGATACATGACAGTGTAAATGACCATGGCACATTCAGTTGGCTTTACAGGCAGTCATTTAGTTTATTAGGTATCAGGTAGAGTGAGTCACTGACTGGAAAAGAGAACTGGAGGAGTTATTTTAAAAGACTTTAATATCTATACACACAGGCCTCAAATGTGAAGGGAACAAATTAGTGTTGGGCAGCACACCGTACTCAATAAAAATCAGCAGAATAGTCATGTGTTGGATAGTTATAAATAAGCTCTTGCAATGGATGTAGTACCATCTGGCCATCGACAACAGTATACAACCTGTGAGTCATCCGGGAATCTTACTTATCTTTCAAGCAACGAAGTCAAATCTTTTAACAGATCAGCATTCTTCCACCTCTGCTTCTCAACTTCCCCTTCACTTTCTTATCTCAGTGTGGAAACACCCAGTCATGCATTCGTCACCTACTGCCTGGAGTACAATCCTTTCCAAAATCTCCAGCAGGGATAGGTTGATACCAAACTGCTGCCAGAGTTCTCACACACCACATACTGACAACGCATCACCTCTGCCTCCATCCATTGACACCAGGCTCCCAATAAAATCTCGTATGAAATCCAACCTTCTTCTCTTGACCTTAACTTCCCTTCACGTCCTCACTGGTCAGTACGTCTCGGGCCGTCTTCACCCCTCAGTTTGTTTTCCCTCGCTTTGCCTTCCTGACACTGATCAGTGGTCCTTTCCACCGACGAGGAATTTCTCACAAGAAAGAATCTATAATCCTTCTACAAGCAAAGTCTTACATGCAACTTTTTGACAAGGTTATCTGTAAGTGTTTTGACAGAAAGTATTTGTAATGAAGACATTCTCAGTAGCACCATCATCTGTTAAGACGCAGGTCACACAATCCTTGAATAATAGCTTTAATTTGTCTTTTCAGCCTTTATCTGTTTGAGGATTGGGCTGAAGGTTTCAAGCAACCACTGCCCTTTGATACAGCTTAAGACGGATGTTCACTCAGTAAAATTAATTTAAGTGTCTGTCCTCTAAATACTCAGCCCATTCATTAATCTGCACGTATGTCTGGTGGGGTTTAACCCACTGGATGAGAATGTAGAAAACACTTAAGTGCTTAAATTGTATTGATCCATTGCATGGTACAGAGCAGTTAATCAAGCTGTACCTACAGCAAACAATCAGTTGTTGCAATATGCAACTTTGGAAACTGTGTTCCATGTTGTGTTGAGTCTGTTGCTTTAACAGCATACAAATCTCTCACTCTAACACAAAAGCTGAAACAAAGCTGAAACAATAGCTCCTGGACTTAGTTCTTTTGAGGATGTTTCACCACTGATCCCAGTACCCTCTTTGGTAGCATTGTGATGCTAAATATATCGCACAGATCTCTAACTTCTATGTAACTGAAACCTTCTTTCAGGTATTCTCTGCATAAAAATCACTTACACGAAGTGTGAGTATACAACAAATCCCTGTTTTAAATGTAAACTTTACTTAACTTGTTATGATAAAAACACAGAGATGAATAACATTGGCCATCTTGTGACAATTCAATGTTCCTCTGATTCTATTCTATTCTATTCTATTTTATCTTAGACATGTACCACCCACCTAAACCAGCCCAGGCACTAGTGATGTTCGATACCAGCAATTTCCTTTCTGATCCGATACTGAGTAAAATACAGGCTGGTATCGGCGATACCAATCTGATACCAATACTTTGTGTAATTACTCCCTAAAGTATCTGGTAAACCTTAAAAAAGTAGTGTATTTCAAATCATAGCTTCATAAAGAATACAAAACATCAGTGAAATTGATTTATTTATTTTAAACTTAGAAGTATATTGAGGTAGTGGCCCCATAGAGCTGATATAACAACAGAAAAAACAGAGGACAAAATCATACAAAATATGTAAAATGTATCGAATGACTGAAGCATCAAAGGTATTGATATTTTGATTTGATAATCGATTTTACAGTATAAAGACCTGGCATCAGAAGTATCAATATATTGGTATCGACCCACACGTCACTACCGGGCACCCGCACTCTTTGATGGCAGCAGTCATCCCCAGCAGGATGCCACCTGACACCAAAAAGTGGTTATGCATGACTAAAAAAACATGAAAAAAAGCACAAAGCGTTGACCTGGCCTGAAAATTCCCTAGATCCCAAACTGATGTTTTGTAAGATCGTGTAGCTACATCTGCACATAAGGGACTTATGACTCAACATGGTCAAATAGATTTTCAGATTTGATTTCAATTGTCAAACTACCCGTGTCTTTTTTACCTCAGTAGGTTAAGACCGTGACTGACTAAAAGAAAAAAAAAGAATCCATTTCATGTCATGTTTCGGTCGCCTTATCTGCAATTTTCTCTCATTTTTCTCACTTGCCTTAAGAATTTAACACAAACAGGGCAACCGTGCTTATAACAAACACATTTATTTCCATGTATCATTAACCTAATGGCAACAATATAAATAAAAATACCAATGCGTTTGTAAAAAAATGTTGTTTTTTCTTGTTTCATGAAAATGTTCAAATATGCTATTAGGCTAACAATATGCTCTCTAATTCCTTCCCCCTCTTAAATTCTTTCTCACATACTTAGAGCACATCCCGTGAAGCCACTGAGGCCGTCCGCCACAGTGCTCCACATTTCTTCACAATTCCATTTCTTCACAATAGAAAGTGGCTCCATCAAGATGCTGTCTACAGAGTTAATGCTCCGATCGTGTGGTCATTCAACTGCTTTTCAGTAAAGTAACACCGGAGATCAAACGGATGAAAACCCATTTGTGTGTCTGAGGTCTAAGGGCTCTTATAAAAAGCAATAACTGTGCGACATCCTCCATTTCTACACGCTCTTCTGCACTCTTGTTTACATGCCAGAAAATAATGTCATAGCCTTAACAGTCAGCATTTATAACGGCACACTTAGGCTCCACATCTTTAAAAGGATTTCTTAAATTCTTTTCTTTGCCAGATCAAAAATCTGATCGTAAAATGTCTTTTGGCTGTTGCATGTACAATCGAGACTGTTGGCCAGCGTTGGCATTGTCACCGAGTAACCTTGGAAATGGCATTCAAGCAGTTAGTGGTGTCATTGATGGGCCATTGATTGTATATACAACAGGTAAACGAGTGAATCAGTTGCTGTGTTAATAGACAAAGAAACTGGAGGCAGCTCAACCTTCATATGTCCAGGTCACAATGTGTCGGATGTCAGCCTTTCACTACATATCCCTGGCTTCGATTGAAAACGCACCATAGTGTGTGCGTAGCATATGTACTTAGATGGTTCTTTTTGAGATCATATAGCTGTCAGATCCACACATGTCAAAAACAATAACCTGCCAGTTAAATTATGCCCCCATTCTTCTATCCAGTTTATTGGCCAGTTGGGGACAAAATAATTAATGTGTGCAAGTGGACCAATATAAAGTGTAATGTATTACCTGTAATAAATGCAAATGCAAATGTTCAGGTTTTGCTTTCTAACTACACTTTGCTGTTTGTCTGGGGAAGCTTTAAATTGAATTAAGTGATTAGGAAGAAAATATAAAGTTAAAACATTCCATTATATACGTATATATACGGGTAACCTTGAATAGTTTTTGGCTTCTCTTCAGTTTAAAGATACTTCTCTGTTGTCTAGCTGAGGCTGGTGTAGATGACGGTGGCTGACTGGGTTCGGGGAGGAAGGATGAAAAAGAAAGCAGGAAAGAGCAGATTCTGATTGAAATAAAGGGCTTATCACGAAAGCCGATCAGCTTGGAAGAGTTTTGGGCTCCACTGATTTGCTTCCTTTTTCTTTTTTCTGCACTTTTCTACAAGAGCAAACCCCATTATCTCCTGTCGCCGGCTGCACACTTGTCTGGGAGTGAAGTGGCACTTTACAAACAAAGGTGTCGCAGAGTTAAAAGCCGCACAGGTGCGTTTCTGTTTAAACTGCACACTATACATTTTTAATGTAACCTATGACCCTTTAAAAGGATATGGACATCCTGGCTCAGATGATTTCTGTCATATCAATCCCTCTCTGCCAATTTGTCGCATGCCAGCTTCTCATGTTTCACTCTCCATTCAACAATTACCCTTCAACCATTCCTGCGTCAGGATGTCGATGGGTTTTTGCGGAGAAGCTAACATATTCTGTTTCGGCTCTCCACACCAAGCAAAAATGGGAAAAATATCCTGTCACATCCCAATCTTCCCCCTTTACTCTCTTGTATTTTTTTTTTTTCAACCTGGCGTTGCTGAATTTCCAGCCTGCTCCGATTCTTCGTCCTGTCAAAAAGTGTCACCATCAGCAGCTTTTTCTTTAGCGCATGTGTGAAAACTGCAGTCGTTTTCCCCGCCGCTGCGCTAAGTCAATTATTCCGGGGTAAACCCACACAGGTTTCGTGTGTGGTCTCGACACGCCGCCCATGTGCCACCCTGTCACTTTTTGAGTGCATTTGCTGCTCCCCTCGTCAAAACAAACCAGATTAATTTTTCACCCCCGAAAAGACTTTGAGTCGCTGCAATCTGTTCAACATTTTAGGGATTCTCAGTCAGTCTGACGCTGATTTTAGCTCATAATATATGTGACTAGAATAGCTCTTACATGCTTGACAGCCTTGCTGCTTTGTTTTCCTTTGATTACGACCCGTATGAAAAAGTCAGAAAAAATAAAAAAAGATTGTTAAATTTGTGTTTGTAATGGTACAAATAAAAGCGCCTCTCAATTAGACCGTCAGAGAAACATTTTATATTTCCTGGGTTTGAGTTCTGATTGTGTGATAATAGTTGCATAATTATACATATATCTCATGCTCATTTGCTTAATTTAATGCAGTGGAATAATTACCTCCTTTTGTTCCATATTACAATGCCTGCTCCTTTACCAATCCTTTAAAGGCATGTGTTCAACTGTGCTAAATTAGATATTTTTATCTCTTGGTGGCCACCTGCTATTCATTTTAGTGTGCACGCTGTGTTGTCAAGCGGCACCCAATGAATGCGCTATAGATGCTCGGCTCTAAAGATGTTTCGGTTGGTCTATCTCAATGAGGGATTCAGCCCTCGCTCTTTGAAGTGTGAGCCTGCTCTTTGCAAAAGCCTTCAGTAGCAGATATGCGAGGAAAAAGGTTTTCTCTTTTTTTCTCTCTTTCTCTTCCTTTCTACCTAAATTACGTACAAAAGAACATGGGTTCCTTTCACTAAACTCCAGTAGCTATATATGTTGCTGTTAGGTGAGGTCCTAATCAAAAAAGTTCTGCATCCGACTTATGAGCTTGTTAGCCATGCTGCTTTAGCCCTTTCAACCCTGTCAAAATTCATTTATGAAACGAGATGCCAGGACAGCACACGGCTAATTCCAGTACCTTTATCTGTAACAGTGGATTAACTGAATGTCAGGTGGCATTATGCATATTTGTTATTAGTTTAGTCAGTGATCACAGGACTTTCACTGGATATTTGTTCCTGTATATTTGTATCAGTATTTGGTGGGAGCAGTCTTATCTGTCCACCTGACACTTGGGCACTTGTTCTTTGTAAAACTTTGCAAGCAGGTTTTTCCATCATGTTGGAGATGTAATCCAGACTGATTGTTGAGATCAGGACTTACTGTGGTTTAGACCACTTGTTGCTGACTCCTTGTTCGTCTTGTAGCTATAACAAGGAGCCCACACATACTGCTGAAGCCCTAACGGACGGCAATCAGGTGCCTTCCTGCTACTTCAAGAATCCCTTAATCGTTTTTACTGCTGCATGCTAACATGTGCACTATCTGAGAGCAACGCAAATATTTAAATGAGGAGATATGCTGAAAACAAAAAGGCTTAGTTAGCTGAGTGTATTATCACTAAGCCCTCAGGCTTCACTAAGGCGCGACATTCATGTTAGCAGCACCTCATCCAAATGTTGCACGTTTGAAAATGAATTCAGGGAACGATGATCAGTAACTTTGATGGAAAGGTATCCATGTCCACATTTTATATTATTTTGGGCACAGAATTGGCATTAGACAAATGGGACGCTTAAAGAATAGATAAACAAGAAGATATTAGCGCGCGAAGATATAGCACGCCTGAAATCACACAATCAACACAAGATTAAAACAGCCTCTGTCCAAATGATTAATGGATCTACATAATCCCTGTTGAACATAATCATATCTCCCGTGGTGTTCCTGATATTTGTATTAAATGCTTGAATGACAAATATACCTTGATTCTTTGTTTATGCTGTGGTGATGGAACAGGTTCTTTGGGGAAAATGTTGTCACATGTTTATCACGAATGGTTCTAAGCAGTTTTCCACTGAGGCCAATGATTTTTATACTTGGAGTATATTCCAGGAATTTTACCAGAACAATGAAGCAAACAAAATGCTTGACTTGGGACTTTTCCAGGGAGGAAGAATGACTGCACGATGCGGACCCACCATCACTTGCTATGTGGAAAAGAGAAGATCACCATGTGCCTTGTGCCGAGAGGTTGACATAGTATATTGTTAAAGGTAAAGAGGAAGGAAGGTTGTATTATTATTATTTATATTTCACAGAGTGTAAACGGTGTGGGTTGAACTAACTGAATGTGAACGTATTTGTATGGTCTTTTTTCTATTTTACTTTTTTTTTTTTTTTTTTTAAATGTATTTTACTTTACTTCAAATAATTTTTCTCTGGGACCTTAATATTTGTTTCTGTAGCCGCAGTTCTTTTAATTGCACAAACAGCAACAATATTTTCATGACCCTATTCACACAGTTGCATTGTAATGCACAGTGGGACTGCAAGAATATAACGCAGTAGCGTAGATATTGCAGACGAAGCAAATAGGAACTTCTAAGCTAACTTTAACTGTTACTGATAGTTTCTTCTGTTTGGAGTCAGCACATCACTTTGTAATCACAGCATTTTGACATATCACCCGACATATAAACAGTGACTTGACTAGTGATTATGAGTATCTGTTAGTTTGTTACCACACACAGCACCTTTCTGGATATTTGTGCAGTATAGATATGGCCAGACTTGTTCCAAACCACCACCCACTGTTAAACCGGGCCCCGGGAGAGACCATGGCTCAATCTGGGAGCGCAGCCAGCCGTCAGGTCACCTGATCTGGGCATTAACGAAGATCTTTAGCCTTTTCAGCTACATCAACATGGCAGTCTCTCACCGCCAGCCTGCCCTCGCTGCCTCCTTAAGATGAATGAAAGGACAGAGGTTGAGGCTTATTAGACAGAAGAATATTACCTCACTTTTCCCTCTTGCTCTTTGATCCCGCAGCTTCTGTCTCATCATTTTCTCACAATTCTTATTTCTCACAAGTGTTCTCAGAGTTCAACACATGTCATATTAATGTCATGGAACAAAAAAAGATGAAAATCGGCCTGAATAATATCAGCACTGTCTGGCTTTGTACTCTGAGAATCCGGGGAGACGTCCAGTATTAACTACCACAGTTACTGGCATCTGTCCTATATACCCCCATCAGCCAAAACATTATGACCACTGACAGGAGAAGTAAATAACTAGAAGTAAATAACTTGATCATCTTGTGAAATTCAGTGTTCTGCTGGGAAACTTTTGGACCTGTCATTCTTGTGGATGCTACTTAGACATGTAACACCCACCTAGACCAGACTGGGGTCCCCAACACCATAGCAATGACACTCCATGATGACAGCAGCCATCCCCAGCAGGATGCAGCCTGACACAGACACAAGAAGCAACTCAAAAAACAGAACAAGAACAAGGACTTGGCCTCCAAATTCACTAGATCCCAAATGGATCAAGTTTCTGTGGGAAGCACTGGAACAAGCCTGCCCTCAACTCAAAGACCCCCACCAACAACATCCTGTTGCCAGACACCACAGGACAGAAGGCCCACGTGTATTCTCTGACGAGTCACAACTGCTTTGGAGGCACAAGGGAGACCTACACAATTTTAGGTAGTTGGTCGTAATGATATGCCAGATCAATGTATACTGGAAATTAAATTTGTTGGAAGAAGAAGAGTAACTGCTTGCCCCTGTAGATTAACCAGATTTTTTCCTCCCCATTCTTTACCTTAAGGCGACCTCTGTTCCATGAATGACATGTTTTAGAGGAACAACTCTGTCTTTTCACTTTTCCTCCGTGTCCCGATGCAGAGAGAACCACAGCTAATGAATGAGCAGCAGGAGCAAACAAGGCAAAGCATTGACACGTAGAAGGCGTAGGAGCAACACTGCACACAATCATAGCTGATGCTCAGACAGAAGAAACAACTGAACGGGAGAAAGAAACAAACTGGGAGAGATGCAGAGTCGGGAAGAAAAAGAGACGCAAAGACAGAGAGGACAGGGGTTGGGGTGGGGTCAGTGCCTCAGTGAGCTAACGCTGCGCTGGCTCCTACGGGGATGAAAGAGACCAAAGCCTGGGTCTGCTCCAAGCTTATTAAACACAGAGCCAGCTTCTCCCACTGAAGACTAAAGACCCTGGTGACCTTGCTAACCCTGTATCAAGTCAAATGCAGCTGTCTGAATGAAGCACTCAGGTTCCTCTGTTTTGACACATTGGAGGGAGCATTAGTTCAACAGATGACCAAACACATTTCACAGCCTTGTGGAGGTGCACCCACATCTCAGCCAGACTGCCTATCCGCTCGCAGTGGACAAGGACGTTTTCATCTACCCAAACAACCGTAATGGTGAGATTTCTTTTTACAGAGACAAATATAATTGCGCTGATGAGGTAATAATGACTCTTGACTTAAGACACAGACAAAAGCACCAGGGCCATGATTGGAGTTTCAGTGCCTGACATCAAGAGCGGAGATTGTTTTCCTAGAGAGTTGCTAAGCTCTGGTGTCAGTGAACCTCTTTAAGCCTTTGAACCTGATTGATGCAATAAGTGATTATCAAGCTGAAAGGGTTGCACCCTCTTCTCAGGCTCATAACTCAGCCAGCAATTAGACTTCATCACAAATGTGCAATATATAGAACCGCAGAACAATATTCCTCATGACACAAACATAACATAACAAAAGGTGCTGCCCAGTAATTATTATATTTGTTGTTATTTCATCAGGAGCAGACGTGACTCAGTTGATGTGGTTCAGAAATCTTTTGATGCATGGTCTGTACCATGACAATAGACGGCCATGTTTAAGATTCTCAGATGGTTTTGTGACAAACCCAGTGGCTGGATGTGATTTCTAGGATTTCTCCAGGTGAATACATTGTTGTTTTTGTCTGGCCTTGATGCTGTTAAAGCAGCAGTGACCAGTGATTGGCTGAACCTTCAACAGTGCCCAGTGGACACCCATGCAGAGCGGTCACACGATAATGCAGAGGCACGCAAAATCTAAAACATGTCAACTTGTTGGTGACCTTAAAAGAAAAGCTAGGGAATAATCTAGATCAGTGAACTTTACGCTTTGGAGACGCTTCATTTCAGTACAAACACCCATCCAATCGGTGAGCTTTGAACAAAACAGTTCTGTTTTTTGTTCAGGATCTTGCCAAGGATCTTAAGAAAACAGCCCGGCGAAGCATGACTCAGTCATTTCAGAATATGAGGTATTTTTCAACCAATGTAGAGACAAAATGTCAAGCATAATATATCGGAGCTTAACAATCGATTCCCAGTGGAGAGACTTCAAACTCTCCAGATTTGGTGAATGGATCAGTTCCAAACACATGGAGGCAGGTATTCAGATTTACAAATATAAGCAAATACAAATACACTGATTCAGTCATTCATTTTGTGGTATTTAAAAGTCACACTTCTAGTCACTTCCTGCTGCAGTGCAGCAGTAACCATCTAACGGTTAGATGGTTCCGGGTAGTTAGCAGCAACAATTAATTTTAATGTTGATCAGTATTTTTTTTATTATAGTTATAATATAAATATTAATCAGATTTCCAAATTAAAAATTAAGAATATACTTTGAGACTGAACCTGCTATTTGATTATTGTTTCCTACACCCAGGATGGTGCCTCACAATTACTAAGAATTTAATAATCGCGTTAATGGTTAATAATTATAACTAACAAACAGATTTTATCCTGCAAAGTCCAACATCACTTCATACAGTTGTATCAATATATTCGAAAGTAAAGAGATATTTTGTGTTGTTTTGTTATCAACATAATAATAATAAAGCCTCTTCCCAGCAGGAGAACATTTCATGTCCTCGGTCCAGCAGCACTGTGTCTCATATTTGGATGTTTCACCGCTGCTGCATTTTACTCGCTGTATGTTCCTCTGTTTACTGTTAAGAGACACCACTGGGATAAATATGATCAAAATCATGTGGGGGCGAAGGTAGCTGAAGGCTGCTCTGTGGTTTTGGGGAGACAGAGGTGACTGAGCGCTTCTTTTTGAGTTTGAAAATATCTATATGTCCCTGCAGCATGTTACGCCAGCAATCCCTGGTTTCATTCCCTGCAGTCTATATGGACTCTTTTTCTTTTTTTGTTGGCTACATTTTGGGAAATTGCAGATAGTATCGTAGTTAATACTGGGATTGTGGTTCCCTTTATGTGTTAAATTAATAAGCGGTAAGTTTAGTCATTTTCCATCATGTCATGTGATTACGCAATTTAATTTCCCTTGCAATGCCAATGAAATTTAGAGGTTCATTAGAGACACTTCCACTCATTATCTCCAACAAGCTTAGAGAAATAAAAGAATGGTGAGGACAGACTTCGTCATTTGTGTAAAGGAGCACTTTTGTCATTATACCGCTTGAAATAGACAGCTTTCAAATTTAGCACCACTAACTTATGTAGCCGAGACGTTATGCTTAGAATAGCACTTAATTATAAAGAAACTGGTATCCCTTTTTGTGGGCCTGTAAAATAAAGACTTGGGGTTATGGGAAATGGAAAAAGATGAGGTGGGAGATAGCGATATTGAAGCAGATGGAGAAAAAAGACAGACTAAAGACAGAAATAGATTAGTAATCAGTACAGAGAAAGGATGGAGACTGAGCAGTTGGTAAGATGACACGATTCAACACAGAGAGTCCTTCTCTTGAACATTGAGCTCAAACCAATAGTGAATTCATTTAAATCAAATCTTATCGTCCCCCGTCCCCCCTATTTCTGGGTTATTTCTGTAGCAGGCGGCCTCGCCATATAACCTTTCAGACTCCAGTCAGTCCCCAGCCGCTTCGATAAATAATCAATGAGCCTGAATTATGCACTAATAAAAAGGCTTCTCATTTTGGATTATTTTATTATTAAAGTACAGATATTTCAAAGTTTTTCCCGGGCCGCTCCAGGGAGACGCTACGGCTTTACTTGGTAAAGATTCAGGATGAAGTACTGGGTTTTTAGTGTGTGGTATTTGACTTTTTTATTAATTTCAAATAATAATGAGGACTTAGGATAAAATAAGACTACAGTCGGCTAGGTATTTCTGAAAACATTTCCTATCGAGTTAAGAATGGATAATGAACTGGGAGAAGTTGGCAGCTTACAACAGAGCCCTGACCTCCAGCGTGTTTATGATTAATTCACACTTTTCAGTACTTTTCTTCCCTGACAACTTTTTTTCCCCTACAAACATAATTTAACTTATATTTCAATTTATTATATTATTATATATCAATTTATACACATTGCTGACTAAATTACAAAACAAATAAATCCAAATATAAACCTAGTCTAAAAAAAAAATAAAGATACCTTGGTAGAACATCATGGCAACACTTTATAAATATGGAGCATTAGTTAATAAATTTCTCATTTTTAAAGCATTGCCCCTACATTAGACATTAGTAAATCAGTCTATAAATGCAGTTATAAATGCATTATTCTCAATTCAAAATAATCTATATAACATGGTTGATCACCGAACAGTCATGCTTTACTAATTTATAACTTAATTTATTAATTAAATATTAAAGTCTGTCATTAAGGAGTCGTCATTTGCTCATAAAATCATTTAGAAAGTGTATGTAAATGATTAATAAATTATTTAAATGTACATTTATACATCAACCCGCTCTACCTGCTGAGCCACAATATTCCCCCAATATCAGCATTAAAATGTATTAATGTCAACACCTGATCACAGAAGTGTGAAACTACAACAGACAAATGATGGTAAGTGTTACCAGCATCATACATTCTGTTTCATCATGTGCTTCCTATTCTGTACAAAATATTTGATGCATGTCATTTTTAATGAGCAGGGTCTCTCAGAAATGTGTTCTAACCTCACAATATGCATCAGTCTGAACTGCCCAGAGCATTTTCTCGTTAATTAAAAGCTGCTTCTTTAAACACTGTGGCACATTTGGCCATGATGTGAAGTGGACTTTTAGGAATTCCATAATGACCCGACATGAAAAAGAAAAGGAAATTCCCGAACCCTGCAGCCCTCACAGCACCCTCCTCTCTTCATTCATTCCAGCCCAGAGAAATTGTGTCACCACCAAACAGCTTTATATGTCTAAGTAGATGCATATCTGCGTTTTCTCCCCGAGCTGACCTGCCTATTCTCCTCATCTCTCCCAGCTCTCATCAGCGCTAATGGTGGAGCCAGGAGAACCACACAGAACACACCATATGCTGCTCCCAGTAACCGGCTCATTAGGTGCCAGCCGGCTTACTCTGCATCTGAATGGAAATGTGAGCTATCATGGGCAGCCTCATACACCCTCTACACCTCTCGCGTGTGCAAACAAACAATTACACACGTATGTGAATCAGAATCATGATCAGCTATATTGGCCCAGTGTGTGTTCACATACAAGGAATTTGACTCCGGTAAATGTTCAAAAACACAGAACTTAAGTGGTGAATGGAGATAAACACAGTAAAGTGTTGAATGCATTAAGCACAGCTCTGGTTTCCATACTTACCATAATTCTTCCTATGTGTTACACCCCCCCCATTGTATCACTAGTTATTATATGGAACCCATTTTCCAAAGGGTTTTGGTGATCTGATGAACACCACAGGTTTCAATCAGACAGTCTGGTAGAAAGTAAGGGGACAGATTAATATTTACAGAAACATTTATGCTTATTGTTACTTTTAATTAGTACCATTCATTTAGTAATCAAGAGCAAATTGGATGTTTTGATCACTCCAGTGAGGGAAAGACATTATTATTAACTGTAACAATAAGACACTATACAGTGTTTCACAAAACATGGTTGGTATCTTTCATTTGTTCTCGTTCTCCTCAAGTAATCAGCCTTCCCTTTAATAAAAATACATGACTGTCCTTCGGATCAGAATAGGATGTCGGGTAAAGCCCAGTTCTGTCTTTCTTGTCCCTTGTGCTGCTTTTATACGAGTTCAGTCCTCTCAGAGACTGTTTTTTTTTTGTTACTTTTTAAGAAACTGAATGGTGTTTCAGACTACAGTGACCTCGCCCTGATGACAGACCATAGCACTCATAAACCCAGTTTTCATTTGAAACACGTAGAGAAAGTCCCCCAGAATAGTTGTTTGTCCTCCCAGCCTGATGGAAGGATTGGATCCTGGGCTGCCTTGTCCTCATCCAACAGCGGACCGACAGGCCACACAGTTTTACGTGAGTATGCACAAGCACAATTAATATACTTGATGCATAGAACTGTTGAAGGCTGAAGAAAATAGATGCAGTTCTGGCTTCCAGAGAAATATATTGATTAAACTTTGAGGAAAAAAATGCTATCAGCATTACAGCAACACTGCCTGCCTCAATTAATCAATCACACACACACACATATACATATTTAATATATGCATGCCATATATAGTGCAGGCGCACTCAGTAACAAACTCACAAATCAGCTTCTGTAGCTCCTCCAGTCTGAGAAATAGTTAATGTGTCTTGTAGTTTTGTATGTATACTTCCTCTTTTATGTGCCAGTATAACTTGACTCTGTTTTCTTTGTCGTGCCTTGGTTTCATGATGAAGTCTCTGACACGTCATATCTACAAAAGGTTTGGACACATCGACTCATTTTTGTGTTTATTTTTATTATCTTCCACATTCACTCTCTCGCAATCGTCTTCATGAGGTAGTCACCTGGAATGGTTTTCTAATAGTAGATGAGGTTGGTCAAGACTGAATTTGTGGAATTATAGTTGTGTTGTGCAGGTACAGTGAATAGCCATATTCAACTGCCTTTCTAATCCATAATATAACAAGAACCACTCAGCTGAGTAAAGAGAGATGAAAAATGGATCTCTTGATGGAAGTCCTTGATGGTGGAATCGCTACAAAGAAGCCACTACTGGGGGAACAACAACATATGCAACAATTGCTTGGGTCGAAAAAAAAAACAATTCATGGACACAACGTCCACTGTGTACTTTGGTCTCAAAAGATTTTTGGTTCCACCTGCTATGTCTGAGAGTCAGAAAGGTGAGCGGATGGTTTCTGTGTGGTTCCAACCATGGAGCAGAGGAGGAGGAGGTGTGATGGTGTGGGGGTGCTCTGCTGTCACTCAGTGCGTTTACATGCACAGCTTCAACCTAGTTTGCATGTAACAGAGATATGTCCTCCTCCTCCACACTAGGTGGCGATATGTGTCTTGTCAGTCGGTTTATATGACCTCCTTTCCGGTTGACCTATTAAGTCATATAATAAACAGGAGTCGTTCATGTGGCAGACCGGCATTTCAAACAACAAGATGGATAATAGTTTATAGTAGCTTTTTTAATCTCATGGCTACTATGGTGCAGATAACGTGGCACTATCCCTTAGGTGGTTCTTCTACCGGCTCTGCTTTTACTTTCTTCTTCTGCAACTGGCTTTCTTGGAGGTTTTATTCTGGGTTTATATGCCAGCACAGCGGTTGTGGAGCATGCACACTTGCATTGTCTAGTTAAAAGTCAGATTAAGGCGTATGCATACCGGAGAAAATCAATTTTCAATCACATTATCTGGGTGTCTTAATCGGATAAAGAGAACTTCAATTTTAGTCGGAGCAACGTGTTTACATGCACTTAAGTTGTCCAGTTAAAATCCGGTTATGGCAATAATTCTTTTTTTTTTTCTTTTTTTTTTTACCACGTACATATAAACATACTGACTCTGTTGGTGATTTACTCCTAAGTGAAGGCACAATGAACACACGGCTACCACAGCATTCTGCAGCAACAAGCCATCCCATCTGGTTTCAAACAGGACGTTGACCCCGAACACACCTCCAGACTATGTACGAGTTATTAGAACACGAATGAGATGCTAAATGGTAAATGTTCTTGCATTTTATTGGCTCTTGACAGTGACAATGGCACATCTACCCATTTGCTCACACATGCATACACGCCACTGACATGAACAACCAGGGGTTCAGAGTCTTGCTAAAGTACACGTTCAGCATGGGGCTTCCTTCTGTCACAGTCGTCCAAGATCCCTCCATCATAATCATCAGACCTGAAGCAATCTACTCTGGCTTGTTTCACACTTTTTATTTATTACATAATTCCATAGGTGTTCCCTCATAGATCTGATGCATTCAGTATTAAACTACAATCTAGAAAATAAAGAAAAAAAAAACTGAATGAAAAGACATTTGAACTTTTAACCAATACATAATTTATATCATACATTACTGAAGACACACATAGAAGATACACATAGTTAATATGTCTTGCAGTATGCGTATATCCTTACAGAGGTTTCTATGTGCATCTTTTCAAATTCATCTCCTTTGTAACTTCACTTGAAGTCTGTGATACTGTAAAGAGAGTTGGTGCATCAAGCACAAGGTCACATGTGTAATATGATTATTCTAAGCTGGTGATATGAAGGAGATAGGAATAGTTTGATTCTGTAGCTGTATTTCCCCAAAGAACAGTCCATTATGTTAAAATTATAGTCCAACATGGCAATGGTTGCGTGGAAATGTTGCACAAGGACAAACCATAGATATGGCTTGGCAATGAAAGATTTACACTAGAACATTATGACGAGGCCAACATTAATCTACTGCTTTCAGTTGACAAATAGTAAACACAAACTGACAGTAACCTAAACAACACGATAAATAAGGTATCCAGCCACCTTACTGTCCTCAAATCCAAAAATTGTCAGCTGCCCGCTACAGCCTGAAGCAGTGAGTTGAATAGTAAGTGGGCTATGAGATAATCAGATACGTGTTACAAACTTTTAGAAAGTTCAGCAGGGCAGGACACGGCCTTCTTGTTCCAGTTCCTGTTTTAGCATTACCGTCCTGTGGTGTTCAGAGGACGAGGTGCAGAAAGATCACATGTTTATCATTTTACAGTACATTATCAATTAAGGCTTTCACTAAAGGTGCACGCACATGGCAGCATTTTTGTCGTTGTTGATGCACCAGCCTGTCAGTGGAGCAGTAAAATAAGTTGGAGCCAGCTCATCTTTCCTGTCACACGTCTTTCCCCTTCACGTAGGGGAAGCATCAAGCTGAGTCAGTCGGCAGCTTGTTGCTACATTGAGCTGGTTTCCATTAAAAACGTGTTATATCTAAGCAATACAAATAGAGTATCTACCCAAACCATCTTCACACAGATCTTCAACAGCTCCCTGTGCTTCACTATCATCCTGGTCCCCAAGAAGTCCCTTATCACAGGATTACATGACTACAGAGCAGTCGCCCTGATCAAACCTTCTTCCCACAATCCTCTGTAACGTCCTATTCCTTGTATGTGCACACATACTTGACCAATAGAGCTGATTCTGATTTCTAAGCTTTAAAACCATTTTTAATCCCCAGAATAACAATGAAAGGTCTTGGTTGCATTTGGCTTTATTCGCAACACCTCTGGTTTTCCATTCAGTTGGTAAGGGTATGACTGGGTTGACACCATCAATGCATCATTTGAAAAGGGGAAAGGGGAAGGTTCAGCAGAAGCTTCTTGCATCGGAAGAAAAGCCAGGCGAAGTGTTTAAGATGCCCGTGAAGTAATACGCGCATCTGAAAAGGAATTGATTGTGCCACGACAACTGAATTGTAATTCCCTCCATTTACATCAGCCAAGAGCCTGATGATGAAGGATGGGAATAGTTACAAAGCGGTGAGCACCCAAAGGCATTAGCCCACATCACCTCGCCCGTCTTGAAAACTTCTCATTTACACCGCTCTCTAACTCCAGAAAATACTGGAAGATACTCAGATTTCCTCATTAATTAGCACATTTGCTTAATTCAAACAGCTGCGGCTCAGCAGCGTTTCTTCTTTTCAATAGCAGCAAATCTAATGACAGCATGAAAACAGAGTGACAGTGAAAAGGTGTTTTCCGTGTGAACCTGCTCTCTAATAGTGTTGTTTCTGACCACAGTAGGCAGTGAAAAGGAGCTAAAAATCCGCTCCGCATCCAAACAGCACAGAGGCACAGTTGGAAACTGACTGGTGAATCTGACAGAATTTAGTAGATAATCTCTGAGCAATGTTAACTAGATTCACCTTGTGATACCAGTGGGTTGAAGACAAGTTTTAATTCTGTGAGTTAATTGCAGTATTGACTCTGAGGTTTATAACACTCCCATCTACTGCATGTCCTAACAACAACGTTTTTTTGTGTGTGTCAAAGATGGTCCGCGTGATAAAAATGCTCAGTGTTAAGCAAAGTGTTTACAACTAAATGGGTGCCGTCAGAGTGGCGAACGGTTTAGAGAGAGCTATCACGTCTGCAGCGAAAGATATTGAGAGAAAAATAACCTTAAAGGAATTTGTCTGGAACGCTACTTAACGGCACGTAAGTCTTTGCTCTCATTGGTTCTAGGATTATTTATTCGTATACCAAGGTATTTTTTCTCTGAATAAGGTGAAACCATCTTTATAAAGATGGACAATGGAGCAACTAACACCATGTGTCATTTATCTTTTTAAATGAAGCTACACTTCCACCGTAAGTGTCAGGAAAACATGCGGATGAAAGGAATAGACTTTGATTCCATTCATTAAAACACTAGATCTTGATTTAACTTTTAAACAGCCCTCCTGATTGTCCACACTGTAAATCTACTCTTGTTTTTTTATACACTCGTATTTATAGAATCCTCCTCATTTGCTCTTCCTCAGGTTACTTGGATATTTGTTAAATAGAATTTTTTCATGATCTTTTGGGACAATATTCAGCGCGCTGCGGTTAATTAGAGATATGTATTGATCTAATAAGTTTAAGCGGTAGTAATAACAATGATAATCGTGGCCTTTGCGGTGCTGTTTTCACAGTTCTAGGAAAAATGATTCAAAGAAGCATCAGTATGAGGCCCTTTTATTTTGGATGTGGTCACGTATGCCCCAAAGCTGCCTCTTCAAAAGAGTTAAGGCCCTCACACAGAATACACAGGAGTTATGTGAAAAGGAAAGAGGTTATGTGTGTGTCAGTTGCAGCTTTAAACATTGTTCAAAACCCCGCAGATCCAGGACAGCCTGATTTTGAAGATTCACTGTAGGAACTATCTCTGAGATCTAAGAGCTGGTGTACATGGAGCCTTTTTCTGAGGGCACACACACACACGCAGTGCGCTGTGTATTTAGGGCTTTTAAGATCTGAGGTCACCACACACACACACAAAAAGTAAAATGAAAAGGAGAGCTGTATTCCAGCGCTACAGAAAGGGAATGTGTCTATTTTATGCTTTCACTGCTGTATTTCTTTGCCTCTGCTGCATTTTAGGGAGACATAAATTTACATCAGAGTATTTTGCCACTTTGAGCTTTATTTTATGCTCTGAGGGTTCTTGGCTGTTGTATATTCTTGTGAAACATCTGCTTAGTTAATCAGGTAGGTGAGCAATTGTTATTTATCATTACGGTATTATTAGTGGCTCTGGCATCTTCACTATCTGTTCGTAACTTTTTGTGTTTTTTTAGGATGATTTTGAGTCTCATTTTAGTACTCTCCATCTCTGTGGCCAGTGGCCATCACTTTCTGGTCATTTTGCACTTATTTTGTCTCTGTTTTATCGATCCACGTGATTTTTTGTATTGTTTCTGTTTGTGTCTGCATTTTTTCCAAGTCCTTTGTGGGGTCTGTTTGCACTTCTCTGTTGTCATTTTTCATGTTGACAGATCCCTCATTTTTCTCCATTCCTTTGTTGTACTTTTGAGTCCCTCCCCAGCGGTTCTGCCTCTACTTTTAGTCAATTCTGTCTCTTTGTGATCTCCGACTGTTTTGCATTTCTTTATGTTCATCAAACATCTCTTTTTAGTCTGCAGTTTGACTTGGAGAAGCCGAGCTGCAGTTTGGTGACAATCCTTTGTCGGATTGTCTGCACACATGGCCCCTCCCACACGGCACATTGTTATTTGATCCATTTTTAATATAAAAATATTGATCAGATTGGCTTTACAGTTACACAGAGATTAATCAATAATGGAAATGACTAATAATTTCATCATTGTGCCACGACCAAGACACAGGCCTCACCACAGGGATTGATTATTCTGTTTTTCTAGAGACTGCCTGCAGATGCTAAAAGGTCAGACTAGGTCAGCGCAACTTCCCACAGAGATTAACATGGCATAATTTAGCTTTTCGCTTTACTTTGTGGAGTCAGCTAATAGCTGCGTCTGCAAACTTAACTAGATGTTGTTCTCTTTGCGTCTTTGCACCATAAACGAAAGCGACGCCATAAAATGATGTTTATTTTCATCAACAAAGTGAGTTCATCCCCGTAATGTCATGTCTGCGACTGGTGCAGATCACAGCTCCTTTCCACCATCGTTTCACAAGCACAGCTTGATGCAGCCCATGCAGCTTTGCCCGGCTTTGCTCGCGGCTTTTGCTCACCCTGTTGCCAGACTTGCAGCAGATTGCATCAATGGCACTGTGTCCACTTCTGCCAAAATCATTGTTGTGTTTTGTCAGTTTTTATTTTGCTCCTCTCGCCTTCAAAACACATTGATATCGGCACATTTTGCCTGGTAATGCCGCTCCCCGAAGCCATGCGCACTCTCCCGCGCACAAGCAACCGTATCTGCAACGTAGCTGTAAGCACGGTGGTGGGCCACGTGCTCTCCCACACACACTCCCCTCGCCTTGCCCATATTCCATTTGTCTCAGTAATTTAATCATGTGAGTGTTCAGCGCTGAGATTAGGAAACACCGGCGGCAACAGCTCTGATATGAGCCCAGGTGAGATTAGGGACCAAGATGTGTTACCACAATACTTTTGGCTACACAAAGAGAATTGCTGAGCTGATACAGTGTATGAGGATCAGCCGACATGAGATTGTGAGCTTGTGAGAGAAAAAGGCAGAGACACACGAGTGACTGATAGGGTGTCTGTGTATGACTGTGTGTGTGTGTGTGTGTGTGTGTGTTTGTGTGGAGAGGGCGGGGGTACGTTGTATCAAATCGATATGAACCGGTTGACAGGTTTCCATGTGCAGTGGGAATTGCAACCTTATTTTGACTACCACTAGAGAAATAATAAAAAGGAATAGATGGAAGAAATGGAACATGATGCCCCATTATCCTACCTCCGCTGCGCACACACAAACACAAGCCACTGCTGCCCTTCAGCGTGTTTCTTTGTTGAGGCTATATTATAGAAAAGGTGCAAAGGACACAAACTCCATTTCACTTTATCCTGTTTGAACACACTGGATAACAGTCGGCTGAGAATGGCTGGTAAGAGATGGGAGAGTGCTTTTGTTAGGTTTGCCAAATTCCCCAAGTAAGAAATCATCTCCAGAAGCCGCAATTTAGGTGACGCAACCAATCCGGTGCTGCCACCACGCCGCCGTGCTGTGCCGTTCACGACTGATTTTGAGCAGTCGCTTATTTTTGGTCCAGAACTAACTTAACCGTCTGACTCGTCCAAAATGACACCATCAGTCAGAGCTGCTGAGCAGACATTTCTACCGGCCCGGATCCCATTAAGGTAAACACTCTCAGCTACTTTCCAGATACTCTAACACAATGCTGTTTATTGCAGTAGCTGTAAAAATGTGCAGGAAATATGATTGCACGGTGACACCGGGGGTAAAGTTCTTTCCCACAGTGAGGAGGAAAGATCTGAGATTGGAGCGCAGCTAGTGGAGCCTTCAAGTTTGTGTGCGAGCTGGAGCGGGATCATGTGCTTTTTCTCCGCGGTGGAGGAAATTATGTTTGCGGCGCAATTTCACCTTCTACCAAGGTCGAGGAGGAGAATAAAAATAACGGTCAAAACTTCAGCAGCACATGGACATGCTTTCTTCTTGCTATATTTATTCTTGCTTTATTCTACCAGGGTTATCAAGAAACACGATGCAAACAGCATTTTAAAAATGTATGAAGTTACATTTTTTATATATATATATATATGTATATATATAAAACAACCAATCAGATACACATGAGACAGTGCTATATCCATTCCGTACACTCTTTTCCCTTTTCCATCAAGAGTTTTCATTGCAGAATAATAATTTTAAAAAAAAAACAGTCAAGTTGAAGTTCTAAATAGAGCCATACAATTGTAATCCAACATACAGAATTTCGTATGGAGAAGTTGTGCATTGTGCAAGCTGGAAGAAGGATGGCAGGAAAGAAAATGTGAAGACCACATTGAAAACAAACACTTATAGTTGGGAAGGAGAGCGTCCTCCTCCTCTTCAGTATTTGACAGTTTGTACATTGGACGGCTGTGAGGGATCGAGTCCTGTCTATACTGTTAACATTTCTTGTTAGGTTGAGAACAAAAAAGGTTGTATTCAGCTTTGGGCTCTCCAAGTACAGCAGACCTCAAGATGTTCAGATTTGACCTGACATTGTGAGGTCGTAATGTCTACAGGAAGAAAATATGCCCTCCTGAAGAGAGGTATAGTTCATAACCTCCTCTGTGATGTTTGTTGTTGGTTGGGAAGCCAGAAAGATTGTATGGAGGATGCTGGCCTCTATTACATAGATAGATAGATAGATAGATAGATAGATAGATAGATAGATAGATAGACTGACAAGATAGTATGCAAAATTAAATGAGCCTTTCATCTATGCATCACACCCGATGGTGATCATTTTTCATTCTGTACCATTTCGGTGCCCTTTCACAGAGCGCACTCTAGTCTGAGTTCACCGGAGTGTTCTCAATCCTAAATGTTCTGTGTCCTCTTTTGATCACTTGTTGAAAGCTCACATTTGATGCTTTTAGGTTCATCATTAATTCACTATACAGAAAGTCACAAAAACTACAAGGGGAAGAAAATGAGTCAGTGGACATTAGCCCAGGTCTGAGTAATGTGGGAGGATGCGCACTGGATCATGGTTTGACGCCTCCTTTGACTTAAAACTGAGAATGGGTCTATTTGTCTGTTAAAGGCAACATTAAAATCCAGAGATTTATCCACACTTCACAGGATTTATTTCCTAGTTGTTGACAAATCTTTTACATTTGTGCACATGCCTGGTGACTGAAAACTGCAGTTCCGCTGATGACCACTTGAGGCTTGTTGCAACAGCAAGTCAGTCCCCATAGACCTCCATGTACAGACAGAAGTGTTTACAGCCTCGTACCAAAAAACTGTTTTGGTCTATAGAGCTAATGTCTCCATGCATGACATCTATACAGAGAGAGGGCATTGTTATAGACCTCACCTGTGTACATTATATACAGGCTTTAAGTTTATGCAGAAATAAGTGTGTGACTGCTCTGAGTGACAGGTGGGTGTCACCAATTAATAACTATGTGACTCAGCATCACTTCATTTTTAAAATAGCTAGGAGTTAGGAGTTTGGAGGGGTCAGACAGCGCCAATGGAGAGATACTACACTGAGCCTTGAAATTGGTCTTTAGGAAAGATATAGTTGATGTCACAGAGGGTTTGTTTGTCTTTATTTTTTTTCATTGCACACCAGTGTTTGTGGAGAAGTATTAGTAGGGCCACCTGGCGGTTTAGTTGCAGTGTTCATTCTCCTTCTAGCTGTTATTTTCTTTTCCTCTAAATTAGTAAATTCCTGTGTATTTAGAAGCTCAACACCTCATCATGTTCACCAGCTAGCCATTAACTTTGGCCACCGTGTGCTGGGCAGGTAATAGTTGTGAAAAGAGAACGCACGGCGCGTTCTTCCTCTTATACCACCATTCATTTGTTTATTCAGTTGGTCAACACTTTTGTCAAAGGGGTTGTTCCGATAAGGTGCATTATTAGCCACAGAAGAAATGAAAGTGCCCCAAGGGTAGTTAGAACAGTTCATCACAAATATACGGTATCTCTTCTTGAAGAAGTGGCGACCCTATCTGGGGAGGGTAGAGGGAAGCCAGTAACCTTTTCGTCTGACACTGTGGCCCTCTGCAGCTATTGTTGTCAGCGGGTGTGCAGCCAGCGTACCATACGGTGACGGAGCACGCAAGCTCATTCTCGATGGCGTAACGGTAGAAGGTCACCAGCAGGCTCTCGGCGAGATTTCTTCCTTCTGAGTCTGTATTCACTGCTGAGCTTTCCTGGCTGCTGCTGTGGCGTTGGCCGACCAGGACGATTCCTCAGAGATATAAAGTCTAATTCATAGCTGTGGGTCACTTCTACACCTCAGGTACAGCATATGGTCTGAAGCTGGCTGCGAAATGCATTTCCTTCCCCAAGTTCTCACTGGCTCTACCTCCTACAACCCATCTACTCAACTGTTTTATCTTTGTTCCATGCCACACTCACATTTCAGGAAAAATAATCCACATTTCTTAACTTTATTGACAAGTCTCTCAACTGGAAATAGAAAAGATAACACGATTTCTGTGGTAGCCATAATGCTCTAATGTAACACACCACTACATTAGCATACAAGTTAAAGAAATCTAGAAGGTGTTACTAAATCCTGTAGGTTATTTTAAGAGAGAGGTAGGAGACCATCTTGGCCTGGCAAAATGTCTCAGGCCAGGTAGCTCTTACCTGAGCGATTCACCATGAGTCATTGATAAAGTTTTGTGTCGCTAATAAAGTTAAAGTTAGGGAAGAGTTCTCCCGAGGCCGCACTTATGGGAGAAGCTCTGGGTTCCTCCTACAAGTGGCTTCTTCCAGCAGGCTGCCTCATTCAACCTCATTCAACACTTTTAATTGATTTAATGGGAATGACCTTCTCCACAGCTATCTCTCCAAATACAAAATATGTTCTAGTAAAAGCAGAGCTATTCCTGCAGCAGCCACCCAGTGTTGCACTCCAGTGTGATTCCCGCTATAAATCTAGCAATATCCTGGTGGAAAAGTGGCTGTAACACACCCAGCACACGTCTGAAGAATCGTACTATTAAAGGACGAGGACTGTTTGGCATGGCTTTAACACGCAGGTACTTCTGTGATTGAAACTACTTGACATTGTCGCCTCATGTCAACTCGTCACTCATGCTTCCTGTATCCCTGTGGTGCCTGAAGGTGCTGTTTGAGAGGCATCTTGTCCCAGCTGGATGTCACTTGATGGTGGGTGGGGGTTGTGGGGAGGCGGGTGCTGTCCCTAGAAGGTCGGGGCTCCTCATGCCACAGTCGAGTATCATGGAAAATATTTTCCTGTTTCCTTTAAAGTTACAGATTTAAAATCAGGCGCATTCTTAAACTCAGGTTTTACAATTTCAATTGAACTGATTTCTTAATTTTACTTTGTTTATATATATATATATATATATATATATATATATATATATTCCCAATATATATATATGTATAAATATAAAAGAGGGGCCTGCGGTCCAAACGATAAACTGTGCATATTACAATAAACAGTATTATTTATAGCAACTAACGCAGGACAAGAACTAATGCAAGACAATTACAAAGAAGGTACAAAGAGGATCTCTGCTGCTGAACCAGCTTCCTCTCGCTACAGGTTTTAAAAAGACTTTAAAGTCTTAATTTGCTCCCTGCTTTAGACTCATAGACGTCCCTCCTCCTGTCAAATTATTCCTGCCTCTTGCGCCTCTCTCCCACACACACGCTGGTTCTCGGTCAAGTCTCTGTTCCAGTGATTTAGATTGTTACAGCGTTGGATTGAAAACGGGGGGAAAAAAAGTGAGCAGGTGAATGATAACGGAACTGTGGGAGGGAGAACGGGTGACAGCTTTGGTTTCCAAGATACTCTGAGGCTGAGCGTCGTTGTGGAATTGAAATGATTTCCTGTGGCCCTCCTTCTGTCCGCCTGTGAATCTTCTTTTCTTTCTTCTGCGGCTGTCATATCTGACTCCGCTCATTAGCCCCACTATTAAAGGACAGAGACTGACGCGGCCATCATGCATGTCATGTTACTGTTGCCACGGTTACTGCGAGTTCAGTCTTGTTAATATCAATCAAAATGTCGACCTGTAGATGTCGCCAGTCCCCGACTCCCCCCACCCCCCAGCTGGAGGGGGGCAGGGGCAATCAGAAGCATTATGTTGATTATAAACAGCTATAATTGTGATTGCTTTGGTTGGCCCTCCAGTCTTTCAGGTCGCCACGCTCTGCCTGTTGTATTCACTTCCCTCGTATTGAAAATGCATTTGTTTGTGTCCCGCTAATTTACAATGCAGCAATAAAAATTTTTCATTTGCTCTCTTTCTTCTCCTGCTAAGTGGCAGTCGATATCCTGGCAGTGGTTTAATTTTCTCGTTGCTGTTTTTCTTTTTTTTCTTTTTTTTTTTTTGTCCTCTCTGTCGCAGAAGCAATACCGCAGTTAGCCAGTTCTGAAATATATTAGTGAAAGCTGGTTTTCGTTTGACAGTTTGACAGCTTAGATTTTCATGAGCCTCCAATAAAGGGCGAGTCATTTTTCCTCAAATAACTGCTGTGAGAATATTGTTCTTCCCAGGCAGATAACAATGCCATTCATTCGGTGGAGCCTTGACTTGATAACATACATATTGATCACTGTCACTTATCTGGCAATTGCCTCAGCGCCCCCATATAGAGAAATTACTCCCAAAACTTGGCTGCTCAGTCTATATAGTTCCTATTGATGCTGAGTCACAGTGGAGTTACAGAATATTTTCTATGAACAGCCTTTTAAGAACTTAGGTGGCTTTCCTTTTTTTTTTTAAAGCCTTTGTCATTTCGTGTTACCAGCTGTGATAGTATGGCTGGTATTGTAATCATCTTGAAAAGACATTTGGAAGTGCCACAAGGCCTGCAGGGGCATTAAGCAACTGAAAGTTAATGACAGCAATTTTTTTTCAACTAAGTGCCGCCCTTCAAAATGAAAGTTTCTCATGTAGATCTGTCTTAAACATTGAAGGGGAATAGCCTGAGATAGCAAGGCTCCTTCATGCTTTTCAGGATATTTCAGGATTTTCAGTCTGGTAACACTGTGGACAGATGTCATCATGGACTGTGTTTCTACCGATGCAAAGAAAAAACATTAAGGCATGTAGAGGTGATCAAGACAACTTGCTGAAGTTCAAACCGAGCATCAGAATGGGGAAGAAAGGGGATTTAAGTGACTTTGAACGTGGTTTGGTTATCGGTGCCAGACGGGCTGTTCTGAATATTTCGGAAACTGCTGAGCTACTGGGATTTTAAATGATTTTTTTAACAAAATTCAACTCCTCAGCATTCGGACAACATGACTGAATGACCATTACTCTTCTGTCCATCATTACATTAAGACCGCCGAAACTATACCATTGGCCCAGCAGATCATCATGGCAAAATAGGGTCCTGGAGACATCTACCATGACATGACGGGAACTACTACAAAGGCAGGTTGGAGTACTTTGGTAGGTGTTCAGTCTGTATGTCTGTCTGTTGATGGACAGATGTTGTCAACGTGATGCCACACACACCTGTTAAAAAGTAAAGCTGTGAAGTCACAACTCTTCAAAACGGTTGTGGTTTGAGTTCTCAACATGTAGACAACCACTGACAACTATAATTCCATCACAAGATGCTCTCAAATTGGGATTTTTGCTTGAAACTAGAGCCAGTGACTCTAATCTAAAGAGATTCAGTGAATATCTCTTCACAATTGGCCAGCTGTCTGTTCCATGCGTGGGACCTAAAAAAAACGTTTATCTGTGCAAAGGCCTTGCTCTGTAAATAACAAATAATAAAGTGGCTGGGACCGACCTACTTAATCCCATTTTGGCCAAGCAACAGCAACAAGGGACGACTGGTGCACTGGAGGGAATGTAAGAGCCAAGTGGACAGAGTCAGGGAACAGAAGGGCTGTAATCAGGAAAGGGCAAGAAGCCATGTCCACATCTGTGTGACTTTCTTAAAGCGGAGAGGCACCATAGAGCTGAGAGGAATGGAGATTGATGGAAAGGTTTCTCTATTTCCGCTCAGCTGGCAGGTAACAACCAAAGAAAGAATCACACCTAGTGTAACAAGGAATGGTCAGTATTGCTTCACCTTATTTAATAATGCATGTGATAGCTTGTGAGCAGTCCTATGTATCATTATCTCGACAATGGATGTCCATGAATTCGGATCTTCTGAAGTATCCCTAAAGGGAGAGGTGTGTGTGTTTGACTGTTGGGTCCTAATCTGTCTGGAACTGCTACCTCCATCTTTAAAAGCAGCGTCTCCATTCATGTCCAGGAGGCAGTGTCCGTGTGAGCTAGGATAAATGATAGGACTGTGAGCCCAAATAGTGCATTCAGAGAGGCTGAAAATGTTCTCAATCAAGACGGGGAGCACTCGATGAAATACCCATGTTGGCGTCTGTTTTCCCAGCCCTTTGTTTATTCCTCTAGTAGGAGATCCATTCATTTTCTGTAACCGCTTGTCCTGTGGGGGGTTGCGGAGGGGCATTTCAGCCGTGCTGACAGTTTTCAGCTGTTCTCACAGTTGGCTTTGAGGCAGCAAACTCTGTTTCCATGTGTCCAATAAAAAGCTGCTACAATATGAGGGATTGTAATGGTTGATGAGGGATTGTTGTAATTCTGGCTTGCTGTGACAATTAACATCTGTACTCAGCAGACCAAACACACCACATGCCAGCACAGATTTATGCTCTCTGGAAATTTGGATCTCTGGAAGGCTATCTCAGTCCTCTTACTCTCCATGTAATTTTACTATCTAATATGGTTGGGCCCTCTTTTGCTTATTGCATTAAAATAAATGACTTTATGTTATCTCTTCAAGATTCAACCCATTTTGATTATTGCGGAAACTGTTGCTCTCAAAGCTGCTTCAAGCCACGCGGGGTTTAATTAATTTAAAATGCAAATGTTATTCCTCTCAGAAATAATGTACATCACTCCTACAGAGACTATTTAATTTGTTACTGTGCCTTTCAAAAGCGCAGAACTATTTGTTTTAATCGGACCTTTATTTATCCTGGTGTAAAAACAACTGTGGAAAACTCTCATACAATTGTGACCTGACCGAGAAAGCAGCGCTTATCTGCTCAGTTTAATAGGCATTGAGAATATTACTTGCCTAATGAAAACAGTGGAAGGCAGATCAATCATAAAACCATGAGTGCAGTTACATTGCGGGGAAGCAAAAGTTGAAAGTGTCACATTCTGACAATTGAGTCTGGCTACACCAGGATTGATATTTCAGCCTTGGGAGTGTCAATTTTAACACTGTCCGCCACAAACCAGGCTGTTGGATTATCTCTTTAAAGTTCTTTATATCAAACACTTTTCATACTTCTTTTGTCATGAAAATACTAGTGAGAAATGACAGTCATCCTCTTAAGAAGTTTAACTGGTGTTTTCAAAGTTGAGATACATAAATTTGAACAGTAAATATAATATGAAAATAAAATGTCAGCCTCATTCTGGTTTAAATGTCAATATACAGTAAATGTTCTTAGTAATTCAACTAACAACACTTCATTTATTTGCACGCAGGTACTAATGGTCACCGACCTCAGACGTAAATACCAAATGTTGCCAGAAGGAAAGGGACCAAGATTTTAGAGTACAGCTGTCAATGCAGTCAACAAATACATTTTTTTATATATTCATATTATATTTCATTTCATGCTATGAATAAGGAAAACAACCTGGGAAACCAAGGCCAAGACATAAAACAACTATAGTTTCAAATATTTCAAGAATATCTTGAAATATTGTAGGCATGGATTTCAAATATCACTCAACGAGATGAGAATGTCTTGAGACCAGTCATTAAAAAAAAAAAAACAAAAAAAACAATCTTCACACCTGCCCGATGTAGAGGAGCTAAATCACCACCTCACTGAGGGTCTGAATAGTTGACTTTTTGGTACAATCAGTTCAGGTGTTGTGTGGGAAGTTCATATTTGCCTACTTTTTAAAAAGAAACAATATTCAAACCAACTAAAAGACATGTGTAGCAGTTGGGTTAGAATATATATATGTATATATACACACACACACACACACAGTGGAGTGCAATTCTGTCCCAGCGTCAACTAAGCCACTTCCCTTTCCTTATATTGATAAGACTGTGACCAGACATGTCGTGTAATTTCATCACCGCCACTGTCTATGCTATCAAACTACCTGAGCTGCTATATGATCCCAAACATTTTTTGGGGGGAAGAATGTACAATACATCTTTGTTTGTGATATACAACAGCAGTAAGTCTAATACAACAGATTTTTCCGCTGTCATTGGCCTGATATAGCTTTACTCAATTCTTATCAGAAAATTAATTACCAGAGAATGGTAACCATTTGAATTTAATCACAGTGTGTGTTCCAAACAATATGAAGAAAAAACAATATATCTGGATGCAACTAGACAGCCATGAAACCAATCAGAACCATTTAGTCGTTAACTCCAGTGGCGCTCAGGTGACAAGTATGATTACATCGCTGTTATTCTTCTGTCCACCACCACATAAAGCTCACAGATTTTTACTGAGGGCAGAATCTGTACCCGATGAATAGACTCTGAACTAACTGTCTCCCACAAAACAATTGGGTAACATTACAGACAACTTGACAATTATGGGAAAGGCACGGTTATACTCACACACAAAGGCTGATGGAATAACGAGAGACAGGCAAGACAGGTAGGTGGACAGTGGCAGACAGGAAGTAAATGAAGTCCAACAAGAAAACTGATTACAAAATACAACAGGATTACACAAAATATTCAAAAATCAACACCATGACATGTTGATAGAGATAGATAAAGACTAAAGCAAATCTATCTATCTATCTATCTATCTGACTTTTAATTTGTTCAAACTTCTGATACTTATTCTTCTGATACCAAAACACAGACTGTAAAAAAAGTGGATGCCATGACAGCTCTGACAGTAAACAGTAAAGCCAAAGCATGTAGAGCTCCCCCTGGTGGCTGGCTGCAGTATAAAAAGAACACATCCAATAGTTAATTTTCAGTTTTTTTTTTTTTTGTTTTTTTTTTTGCCATTATAGGTAGCTAATATAATGCTGATGTCTCCAAGTGTCAGAGGGGAGGAAGTGGAGACACGGGATCTATTTTTACAGTCTACGTTCTGAGATGTCGATAATAAAACCAATACAAGTATCACTTTGGACCTGATATTGTGGGTTTTAACCTTAAAGATTTTGCTTGCTAAGCAGCTTCAGCTGCTCGCTCAGAGGCAAAGCGACAAACACAGTAGATTAAACACTGTCTCAAGTTTGAATGTCAGCCCTCTGCTGCTTTCACTGTCTGATTTGCCCGTGTTCCTTTCATGCGCATGTCTGGTTTCACTGTCCGTCTTACATTTCACTGCCATTGTTTCTTTTGTTAATGGAACACGTTGTGGCCTCACTTTGAAGATGTGCTGCAAAATAAATTAAGTCTGATTTAGATTTATTCTGCGAGACTTAGCAATGTACTACTGCTTCCAAACCTTCAGGCTTTGATGGTGCAGATTTGCAACTTGTAAATAAACATTTGCTTACAGTAGGTGTTCGCACTTGCACCTGTCACTCACAACATGAAAAGGGGTCTCACATAAAAGGATTAAGCCTTTGCTTAGAACCAGCTTTTGGGATTTTTCTGCTGTTTCCACCTTCTGTGAAGTGCCTAAAACCCCCACCCTGGCCCCCGCTGGGATCCTTGTGGGCATGGGCAGATCTCAACTCAATCACTCACCTCTGTACGGTGAAGACATAAACCCACACACACACACACACACACACACACAGACACACACACCAGCACAAATACAATACAAAACCCAGAGACATGCTATTTTCACTGCTGCTAACTGAAACATTTCTTTGAAGGGCCTGCATATGAATGGGGTCACTGCTGTTTGCCCCCCAGTCATGAGAATATTAGTTTTCACAAAGTCTTTGCAGTCACAATCTAGACACGCTGGACACAATGAGGACACAGCTGAGTGATCTGATCTCAGACCATATTTGGAGTGGGTCTGTCACATTTACCCACACTGCTTTGGTGCGAAAACTGCAGTGCATCCTGGACCGCATTAAGGACCGCCCATTCAATTGACATCCCTTTGCCTAAACTGAGTTTTGCCTCATTCATTGAGAAAAAACCCACAACCCGTTTGAATGAACGCCAATAAAGGGAGAATCTATTAAGTCTAGTATATCTGTTCATTAGTAAGTTTAGAGAACTTTTAAAAAAAAATAAAAATCTTGTCATTGAAATTCTTACCCAACTAAATGTTTTCTAAAAATGTGTTTAGGATGCGTTTCATTTCTTCAGCTGCCAACAGCGCCGTAGCGCACATTACTCTGTGTACAGAAGCTTCGGGGGTTCGGGGGTGGCAGTTTTCAGTGCGCACACAACAAACAGCCGTTCACGGTTCTGACACATCGGTAGTTATCCATTAGAGACTGCAGTTGATGAAGCCAGTTTATTTGCATGCCGAGATCACTCATCATTTAAATAACCACATCTGAGCGGCCCGCCTGATAAGGGTAGTGTTTTGAGCCTAGACTCAGCATTTCCTCCTTATTTTCCACTTGGCTACTTTTTCTCTTTTCTTCTTCTGTGAGATTCTGAATGACAGCTGTGTAGCCGGGGGCGGGGGGGGGGGGGGGGGGGGTTCAGTGTGCAGCATCTCCGTGATTCCTTGGTAACTCAGCACCTGAATACAAAATGGGAATGTAGAAGACTAGTAGGAGATGTTAAGATTAACTAATAACCAGTATCTCCCAGAGTAAACAGGCAATGTCTCAGGACTGAAGTTACTGCTGCACCAACATAAACGAGCTTAATTTGTGCAGATTAAGTCCAGGGAGTCCCACTGGAGCAATGAAGCTAACAGAGGGGGGTCCGAATGTACCGTAACAGTGTTGTTCTTATCTTGTCTTTTGCTCTTGAAAGTATCACTGTCTTTTTGCTCTTTCTCTAACTGTCCCTGCTCAGCACTTTCTGTCCAGTCCACCATACTTAGAATTGCTTTGAGTCATTAATAACCCATTAATATTGATGCATGTTATTTAAATGTGCAGGTTAACGACTCGACGGACCTCATTAAGCCTTGATGGGGTCAAACTAGGCCTGCAGTGCCTCCACACTGTGCCTGATTACACTTTTAATAGACTGTGGCTTTGATTTAGTAGGGTGTCCTCGCCATGTACGCACCGCTAAGATATGTTTTAATTGTTAGTGATACTTTAAAGGAGGCCGGCTGGCTTTGTAAGTGTGCAGGTGACACTAGTTAATTGACTGTGCTCTAAATCCCACAAACACCAATTGTCCAATCATAGCTCAGGAGATGTAATTATAGGCGCTGTCAAGCTGTGGACACATGCTGATTTGGTGTTTGTGTAACTCTGGTAAGAAACTTCCTCCGAGTTTAGAAGGTGGTGACTCCTTAATTGCCTTGCTGAAACAGAATAATATGAGCTTATATGGAATAAAGTTGTGGTTGGGAACAGCACATCAAAAGCTGTATTAAAGGTTGGTTGCGGATGCTATTAGAGTTTAGACCAAAGTCAGATGTTCCCTTCTGCTTTGTGGCATTTGAACACGTTTACACTCCTTACCCAGGTAGTCTTCGCTCTAACTGTGAAAACAGGAATGATGTCAAAGTAATTAGTCAAATGAAGATGATGACTGTGTTTAAAGATAAACCCTTGATGACTCTGCTTATGTATTTCCTTAAGAGAGATTTTGAAACTCAGTGTGCTGTCTCTGCTCTACCTCCCAGCTGATTTAAAAATGGCCAAAGAGATGGAGCACAACTGGAGTTAGAAACCTGAAAGGACATCCACCTGTCCGTCAACCAGGCCGTTAACTATGCCCAACCTTAAGCCTTGATATAATTAAAAGAGGGGACTTCTATAGAAACATACGGTTGTCATGAATGGAGAAATTAACAACTGCTTTACAATAGTTTTAACTATCAGAATATAAACATACTTATTTTTACCCTAATTGTGGTCACGTTAACATGGAGAGATTGACTCACTTTGGTAGCCGCTTTTAGTGGACATTAGAGGAACTGCAGTTTTACACCCACTTTCTGATTGGTCTGCCGACCACCACCAGGAAGCTTTCTACTCTGTCATGTCTTGACATCCTGTGATACTGTTCCTAGGTTCATCAAACAACAGTAAAGCAGGGGTCCATCTGGACGAAAAACAAACAAACAACAAAATGTAATATAAAAAAATCAAACATGTAATTGTGATTCTTCAAAAACTGGGAGAGCGTGTAAGTGTTTCAAAAGAGAAAACAACCAATAAAAACCAAAATCTTGTGAAAAGACTAGGAATTTTTCTAATGACAGAACGGTTGCCAATGTTCCATCCTAGCAGCCTAGTAGCTAATGCTGGCGGGCTAATTCAGCTGTTCATGTGGAGGGACCTCAGCTGCAACAGATAAAGAACTAAATGACTTGAAATAAATAGTTTTAATTCTCAGTCCACTGCTCATGACCTAATCATGAATTCCATACCCACATGCACATACATTCATTTCTATTCTATTTCGAAAAAGTCATATTTTGGGACAAAAAGAAAAACAAAAAAACAACAACCTTTTTATTTTTAATAATACAGGTTTTTTTTCTCATCTTCTGTAACCGCTTGTTCTCTAGAGGGTCACAGGGTTACTGGAGCCTATCCCAGCTGTCACTGGGCGAGAGAGGAAGTCGGAGCACCTGAACAGAACCCGTGCAGACACAGGGAGAACATGGAAACTCCACGTAGAAAGGCCCTAGTTGGATTTGAAGCCAGACCTACTTACTGTGAGGCATCAGTGCTAACCACCACACAACCCACCTTAGAATTTTTTTTTAAATTTTTTGTTTATTATCCAAATCTTATACATGGATCCACATGTAGTGAAGATTATGCCTTTTAGCCTAGACCAGGCTTTGAGCATGTATGCAGCGCTCAAGAGTATAGTTGATTAATAAAGCTAATTATGACATTCTTGTTAATTAGACAACTGGACACCCACCAGAGACAGTAACCAGTACATCTAGCAGTAACTAACCCTGTCCCTGTCCAACTTAATAGTGAATACATGGACATGATCTTCACTTTCAAATTCCTTCGTACTTACATCTCCAAGGTCTTATTTCGGTCAGCAGTGATGGGCCTAGCACTGGTCCCACTTCAATATTCTGAAGGATCAGACTGGAGGAGAAGGAGCTGACAAAAAATAAAAATATAAAAATCAAAATCTGAGGGTTACATATATTATTGGCTGTGGTCTACCTTCCCTGGTTGACATCAGCGTCTCCTAAGGGTGTAACGATTCGTTTTAACAACGATTCGATTCACGAGTCGTGGTTGCCCATACGATTCAAGGACTCTACATTCGTTTAGGAATGACGGGCCGCCAACAGATAACTATCTTGCTCAGTATCTACTCTTTGGGGTTCTTAATCTACAGGTTAACGTCACTTTTTAAACTGCCTCAAGTGTCTCGATCCGTTGGACGCTCAGTTGATCAATAATGAACGAGGTCATTATGGCCCAGAAGTTTAACACCACATGTCCGTTTCTGTTTATTATCTCCTCTTTTGAGCGCTGAAGTTCTCACTACACGCTGGACTGTTGACTATATCACATGATGCTGCACGTTAAACCATCCGACGTTTCATCAAGTTGTTTTTTTTTTTTTACCTTGTTTTTTTTTTGCTCAGGTCACTGTGTGTCACTTGTGGGACGCGGCGGAGAGACGAGGAGACGTGAAGGCGAATGTTGGCATTAGCATACACATTAATTATGCCATTGACGTTAGCCGGAAGCTAACGCATATTTGTATAACGGTGTTTTCGGTATATAAAACTAATTTGTAAGTTTTGTTTGTCCAGTTTTACACAGTTTCTCAAATAAATACTCATCTGACGTGCTTAATCCAATGCGTTATTTCCTAGTATCGATACAATCGAGTTGAAGGCCAACTTGCCGAGCACAGATCGATGTAGTTGGATCGTAGGAAAATAAATCGATTCATCGATGTAGTGGATGAATCGTTACCCCCCTACTATCTCCCATTGCCTTTCCAGGAACAGGTAAAATCACTGGTGGCCACCTCCACCCTGGATACCACCTGCTCAGTGTACTGACCTCTGGAAGTAGATGCTAGAGCTTCAGAACCAGATTGACTAAAAATCAATTTTTATCCACAGGACATTCAGGTCGCTAACTTCCCCCTGCTTTTAATCTACATGGTCAATACTAGTTATACTGCAATATTACCATAGCAACCTGATATCCGATATCGTTAGCTTAATAGCCTAATTGCCTAATTCATATTTGAACGTTTCAGAAAAACAACAACAACAAAAAGTTTTAGCAATCATTCATTATTATACAGGATAAGATGTTACAATTGTTTGTACCAAGATTTGAGGCAAAACTGAAGTCCAACTGAAAAAACCGAGCAGCAGGCTAGCAGTCAGTTACCAACTAGCAGCCAACAAAAAGACACCAGCTAACTAGCCTGGCCAACAACAGTTGGCAGTATGCAGCAGATCATTGGTGTTTTCAAGTGGGCACTTCCCTTCACCTATGTTTCGTTAAGTTAGGTCCACATTGGTACTTTTATTTTATTGTTTTTTGTAATTGTGCATTGCAATTATGCTGTTGGGTGAATGTCATGTGAAATACATTTAACTTAATATCTAATCCTGATTATATGACACAATCTGTTCTGCATGAGTTTGTTTCTACACCTTCAGTTGTGATTTTGTTGGATTGATGACCGCACAGCGACAATAAAAGGTATTGTATCTTATCATGAGATGAGGCATTTAGACCTTGCGAGGAGGAGGACTAGGAGGAGGAGCTGCAGAAAGGGCAGCAGTCTGCACTAGGCTTTTAAAAATCCCTGCCTGGCCATTCATGGTGCTTTTCAAAGGTTGCTTCAGCAGTCATCAGATTTACTGTTTCTTTTATTGACTGCCTGTCCTTCACAATGATTGACAAGACTTTGGAATCAGAGTCTGGGCAGTGCTACTTCTTCTTCTTCGTCTTCTTCTTCCTCACAACTGTGTGCCATCTTATGGCTTTAGATGGGACGAACCAGTGCTAGCCTGTTGGCATGCTATCTTCAGTAGATATCTACAGAATTTTATGTTTTTGACTTCAATAGATTTTTAGAATGTTCTTTACTTATTTCTTTTTAACAATCTTACAAATTGCCCCTTTCATGCTCACTTGCCATCACTTTGAAAGCTCCCATCAGTTTACGGTTGCTGGCCTCTGGCAGTTCCAGATATGGATCTGCAATAATGGAACCTCGTCATCATAGAGCTGTTGTTCATTTTGAGTCTGGGCTGATCTTTGCGCAGTCTCTGAGCCAAATGTTATGATGTATTTGATTCTCATCTGGCCCAGTCTTTCATTGCTCACTGATAGAAATCGGACGGAGACAGTTTTCAGTTCGGCAAATGGATGGTTACCAGAAATGAGAAGGCTGCTTTTGTCTCACTCTTCTAAATCTCTGTTTGAAAAGTTAATAAATATAATTCTGAGCGCCTAAACGTTCAGCATTATCAATGTGAGCTACAGCAAAGTGTCTGCAGTGTTCAGCTCCTTAGCTTTTGTACATCTAAAAAAAATAATAATAATTGTTGGGCTAAAAGCTTGAATGTAAATGGTTGTAAAGTGAACTAGGTGGCATGTTTTTAAAAAGACTGCGCAGTACTGCTGACTCATATCTCATTTTCTCCACTCCAAGCAAGAGAAAGTGTGCAGAGCTGAGACTACAGGATCCAGAGGCTCCAACAGTGCCAGAGCACCATCAGAGAAGGGAACAAAAAGCTCAAAGTCTTCACTGACTTTCATCTCTCTGCATCTCCCCTCTGTTTTATCATTCCCTCCTCTTTTCTGCTTTTTTTCCCCCACAGTCAAAACATCACTCTTGCACCGTCTCTCAGACACATACTTTTTTCTGTTTTCCCGTAGTGGTCTGGCGTGTCATCATTGTTCTGTCCCCGTCCTTCTTGTTTTGTTCTTTCTGTCCTCATGTCCTCACCTCACAACACCCTCCCTGGTCCACGTCTCGCTATGTGTCTCTTATTCTTTCATTCTGTCTTTTTTTCTTGCTATTTTAATGTGTCTGACCGCATGCACAGAGATGGTACTTGAGGCTCAGAGGACCCAGGGTGGATCTATTTCTGCGGTGCATGTTAAGGCAGCAGTATTTCCCTTCAGCCCCAGAGTGACTGATTATTTTTTATTTTTTTTTGCTTTGCCTTCTGTTATCCTCACAGTACCGCTGCCACCACATCCAGCAGCCCTGCCTCTCTCCACTGCCCATCCCGCAGAGGATTTTTCAGGGTGCCCATAAATCATTTCTCCTTCACAGACTAGCCGTGGGTTCAGGCCGGTTCACTTAAATGAATAATTAGGCCCCAGCCACCACTACCACCACCATCGCTACCAGCTCCACCACCCAATTAAGAACTCAACCATAAAGACATCACCGAATACGTTTCAACCCACATTTTGGTATTCTAAAGATGCCCCCCTCCGGTCTCTCAGTCTTTATCCTCCCTTTTCATTTTAACGACTCCGAATTCAGACACTGTGAAAGAATTTGGAAGAACAATGGGCCGGAATGAAAAAGTTTCCTCATTAGTATTTTTCTCTCTTTGTGTGGCCTAAGGTGATCTCTCAGTGGTCATTAGAAAGATCAGTGGTAACTGGAAAAAAAAAAAAAGAAAAAAAGAAAAAAAATGAACGATAGGGAGATTTTTAAAATGCTACTGGTGTGCTGAATAGGTTGAGAAATAGCTGTAGTTAGAGGCCCATAACTTTAAAGTTATGCGGAATAAAAACCGTACCCGTGCCCAGAGGTGGAGACATTCTGAGCTGAATTCTTTGATAATTTATTACCAAGCTTAATTAAATGTGAACCCCCGGCACTGTTGGCAGTGGTTTAGCTAAACAAGCTTGCATCCAGGCAATTCCAGTGCTAATATGGAGTAAGCGTCATTTGGATATGCAGCAAGCCAAACCTGAATCTGTGTTTCTGAAATGTTTAAAGCAAGCATCTTTATTTATGATGCCGTTAATTAATACTTTATCATTTGCTCCATTGGCCCTCGTGATGTGGTCATCTTAGTTACACAGTGTTAAAAGAAAAGCAGCTCTCTTGATGCCTCCCTGACATAAATTCAAGCCTTTATCCACCAGCATTTGTATTCTGACATTAAATGGCACGTAGCTGGAAATGAATGGCTGTGACGGCCAAAGAAAGTATTATATTAAAAACGTTTTCCTCTGCTTCACAGCCCTATTGTTCTGTTGTTTAGCGGAGGACGACACAGACAGGCATGACTCTAATTGTCATGATAACAAACAAAGAAAAAAGTGTCGGAAAACCAATTTGAAGCGCGGTAAAGTTGGACGAGCAGATTATTTAACAGAATGAATGACATTGTTACAACTTAGTTTCCAAAAAGTGTATTTATCAGCTCTGTTGACACATTATTTCTGGCAGTTATTCTTGTTTTCTTTACCACACACAACAATTCCTTTGAGACTTCAAACCAAAAAGTAATAATTTAGGGAATGTGGAACAGTAATTACAGAACAATATGGTTTCACTTTGTGTATTTACTGTCTTCAACGTATGCATTAGGCGACAACAAAGGAAAAATAATACAGCGTTTTTGTTTTGTTCAATTAATCTTTGGCCAATTCATCTGATTGTTAACTTATTATAAATAATAACCATATTTTCTCCTGTTAAGCTTTCAACTTTTATTCAAACATGTTCTCATAATAACATACTTGGATCAGAAATCTACAAATGGAGAAACCACTTCTTCAACTTTTATGTAATGATCAAAAACATTTTTGTGGCAGAAAGTTTTCTCTTGACTTGTTTGCACATAGTGTTTGTGCTCACGAGCCACATTTGATGTGCAAACATAAGCTCTGGATCAGATAAATGTATTCCAGATCCTTGTGTTCATGGTATGTGTTGACATGACGTTGGTGCCCTACATACAAAAAAAAACACACACACAAAAATAAACAGTCACTATATTAAAACCGCTCACAGAAGAAGTTAACATTGACCATCTTGTCACAATTCAGTGTTCTGCTGGGAGACTTTCGGACCTGGCATTGGTGCGGATGTGACACCCACGTAGACCAGACCAGGCAGCCCCAACCCACAGTGATGACAGCAGCCATCCACAGCAGGATGAAGGTTTTGACCTGGTCTCCAAATTCTGTATGTCCTAAAATACACTAGGGATGCACTCCAACAAACCGGATCCACAGAGGCCCCTCCCCTTAACACAAAGGAACCAACGGCCCCCACTAACAACATCATGTTGCCAGAAACCACAGGATACCCACAGACAGTCCATGTCCATTCTCCGGTCACAATGTTACCAGTCGGTGTGTGTTGGAATGAGACCTCCTGCTCACATGAAGACTTACTTGCTGGTTGTAACCCCTTCCTGACGGAGTGAGCTGCTCTCTCTCTCCCTTGTTTCTTGCTTTAGACTTTAAGAAATGGTATCAGCTTGGATAAAACAGCAGTCGAACTGCACTGCAATCACGCAGGCTGCCATGGCGATCAGCGCAGAGCTGGTGGGAGATGACAGACCGAGCCAAATGACAGCTCTCATGCTCCAGCTGCACAAAACCAAAACCACTTGACTAAGCTGCAACAATTCCCATCATTGTATTGTTTTGTCACACTGTGGAGAAAGTGCCAGAATATGTGCACTGATGCTAAATTTTAAACTCAAAATACACATAAATGCCAACTGTACAAATGTTAACTGTCTGCTTTGGTTATCGTCTGTGGAGACTTCAGCCACTAATCTCTGCAGTGCAGTGTGCCAGTGCATATCACCAGGAGCCAATCTAAACTATGTGCTGGCTCTGTATCAATGGGGAACTGTTCAATAACTCTGTAGCACCCAGTGGCTCCAAGGTTCCTACTATTACCCGCACTTCTGATGAGAGTTATCATGCTTTTGTCATCTAACAGGCTTTAAACTACATCTCTCCCCATGAAAAAGGTGCAGCTACATGCACATGGCAAAATGACATCTTTTCATCTTGTCAAATCATTTTTTGGCCTTTGAATTGGTCGCTAGCAGATGGGATCATTAGCGAGCCAGCAAGTTTGGCTTCCAGGAAAACACAGAGATGAATTATGTGCTGCCCCAAAGCATCTAAAAGCTGAATTTGGTAGTGTGTAGTCCATCTTACAAACCTGCTCAACCCTCACATACCATACAGTTCAAATTTGACCCGTTTTGACATTTTACAGCAGTAGAACTACTAACTACCATTCTGTTCACCTGAAATTTATTACTTTAACTGAAGGGACACAGCATACACAAAACTGAAAATATCTAAAGTGTTCTACTTTTGTAAAGGTTTTACAATTTTTTTTCCACTGAGGCTGTTTTGGGTTAAAATGTCTATGTAGATGGATTTTTACCATTGTGGGTGGTTTTAGGGAATCCTGAAACTGTGAAACTGTATGGGCCAGGTAAGTGTAGATATTTTAGGGCGGAGACAAAGTTCCTGCAGACTTCATTTCTCCTTCAGAAGACTGTCTGTGTTCCCACGAGATTTGCTCAGATTCCCACAGGGACAGACACTGCTGGTCTTTGCATTGGTACTGGGTTATCTCAAAACATTCGCTGTTTCTGCATCTATCTTTTCCTGGCCACAAATATTTGCCGGACAAGCAGAAAACATTGACGCACCAAGTGGAAGTGTCACCCAGCCATAGTCAGGTAAACTAGATGGACATGCATAAATTAACGTGCTGGCATGGTGAAGTAGGCTCTTCTTTTTTTTATTTTTTTGTTTGTTTTTTTTATATCACAAAAATATAGAAAGATAACACCAAGCCTCGAGTAAATGTCCACCTCATTAGATGTGAAATATCGCTTTAAAGATGTCCCATGAATGGGGTTTAGGATGGCAGACCATCAATGATGCTGTTATTTAAGGGGCAAGGGTCAATGTATAACGACAAAATATGATCAAAACAAAATGTTTCTCATAATGTAAATTCAATAAATATACAATATACATGCCCTCAGTTAGCACTGATGCCCAGTGAGAAGGTTCGGGTTTGAGTCCGACTCGGGCCTTTCTGTGTGGACCTTGCATGTTCTCCCTGTGTCTGCATGGACTCCCACCCTCCAAAGACATGCTCTTTAGACTAATTGGTGATTCTCAATTGCCCATAGGTGTGAGTGTGAGTGCGACTGGTTGTTTGTGTCTGTGTTATCTCTCTGACAGACTGGCGACCTGTCCAGGGTGAACCCCACCTCTCGTCCAATGACAGCTGGGATAGGCTCCAGCAACCCCCACGACCCTAGTGAGGATAAGCGGTAGTAGAAGATGAAATGGGATGAGACAAGCCCTCTATGTTGCAAGCCCAAAAAGAAACCCATTTCCCAGATTGTTAAAATTATTAGTGAACGTGGCTCCTGTTAAACTCGGTAAAAACAACTTATCTTAAATGGCAACTTAATGCTCAATCTACTTTTCACAAATGTACAACCGTGAGGGCTGTCTAAATGACAAATACCAGGAAAACTGGGTGCTTGTCGTTGCATCTGTTCACGCACACCTTGATTTATTTTTTAACGTTATTCCTCCGAACAGAATAAACTGTAGAGGCGCACGCGTGACCAAAAGCTAATCGCTGATGCTAATGCATGATGCTAATCCCGAATGTATCTCCCAGCCACTGTATTTCTATTTTCATGAATCGATTTGAGTGTCCATCAATAATTTACAATAAAAGAGTCTATTCACCCTGTTTCCTAAAAATATTTTTAAAATTGACCTCAGAATCTGAATTTATACAGCATGAACGTACGTTACTCAAGAATATTAAACGCTGCACTACTGTTGTCGGCCTGCTACCAGAGATGGCAAGCAGCATGCATGGAGATTTGTAACCATCAGCGTCTGTTCCCTGTCCACCTCATTTCTTCTGGCAGGCAGAGCTAAACATGCTGGAGTCCAAGTATTGGGAAAAGGAGTGAAAGGTTGGCCAAGCTGCAGAACACAAAGGAGAGAGAGGAGTGAAAAGCGGCAGAAAAAAAAATAGAGATTGCTCTGCTAGGTAAGTGCTGCGGCCCCCGAGGAGAGGACCTTGAACTGTGCAAGAAGCTAAAATGACTGAGTGAGCAGGACTGTGCCAACTGGTCAGAGAAAGACAAAACAGGCAGCGCGGTGTATTGTGTCTCGATTCATTTATGTGTTTGCCGTGTGTGAGTATGCATGTCTTTCTCGTGGCATTTTGGAAGCGCAGACGACCTTCAGTACGGGTGACCAGCAGCCGTCACTGTGCTCTTGTGACATGTGGTAAGCAATAATTAAGTTAATAAAATCTGAAGAGCAGACACGCTGGCAACTTAGGTAGAAAATCAGACAATCAATGAGCCAAAGTATCGGCTGACCTTTCCTTTTCCTTATCACCATTTATCTGGCTTCTAATAGAAGCTGTGCCATGGAAGATTAAACAGCCAAGTGTGGCCGGCTCTCATTACAAGCTCTCACAGAGGCAAACGTGCTGTCGAAAGTGTCCAGTTGATCCGTGCATAAGTGTGAATCATCCGCGGATTCCGCCTCTAGAATCTCCAAGCTAATCAGGTTTAAAGAAGTGAAATTGAAGGCTAACATTCACAGCTTTATATTCCCTGGTCTTTGCCTGGCAGGAGGGAGTTTGTTGTTACTTGTTTACCCAAATATTGATTTATATCTCGGTGCCAGCACTGCCATAATATCCAATATTTGGCCATTGGGAAGTAACTGTAAAGTTTTGCTGTTATTTTTGTCCATTTCATCCATTGGAAATGCATGCATCACCATGTCATTTGCATTTATGGTTTAATCATACTTCTTATTTCCTTTCAGCATTCAAATTCAGCATCCCCTTCCAAACACAGATATGGAAATTCAATTAGGAAGCCCGTCTACTCCTCTTCTTGCAAGGCTCCCATCTGCTCTCCATCATTTCAACATTTCCTCATTTCCATTTTCGATCGAGATGTTATTCCCAAAATTGTGAGCATAACTCAGAAATCCTAATATTTGTTGTGAGCGCAGCACTATGCCACATCACAGCTGACCCACACTAGGGACATTAGTTTTGAAGAGAGAGTGGATGATGGAAGAGGCAACCTGCTGGCGGGAGGAAGTTGGCCCACCTTGGATAATAGCAGCAGATTGAATCGCCATACTCAATCGGCCTCTGAGCCATCTGCTGGTACCATAGGAGTCTGGTGTATAAACCCCCCGCTGGACCAGCCCCAGCCCAGGCCTGGCCTAGCCTCTGTTCAGGTGGCTGCTACATATGCTGTCATCTCTGAACCGGTGCCCAATTAGAGTTCATCTGTTATGCTTCCTGCATGAAACAAAGCACAGTTTGATTCACAGTTGTAGAGCAGCAAGGTTTGGACTAAAAGAATATGATGAGAAGCTCACGGTGAAAATTGATCCGACTGTGAAACTGAAGAAATCCTGAGGAGATTCACATGAGATTTGTTTCAGTGTGAGTTCAAAAGGATGGCAGTAAACAGTTTCAGTTGTGTTTAGTTCTGGTAAGAAATTCCTAGCCTGGAAGCCAGCCTGACTTCCCCCACCCCAAAAAAAAAAAAAAAAACATTACGGTAGAAAGTTGGTCTGAAGTTGCTCTGTTGGCAGCTGATTATTCTCCAGCAAAGACTAGACAGAGTAACAGCAGCAACCATACACATCATCTAAGCACCCTGGAAAGAGTGACCCCTAATAAAATATAATGTAAATAAATATAAATGTTGTGTAACAAGTCTCTAAGTGCGACCATGTCCAAGCTGAGAAGTTCCAGATGTTGAACAAAAAATAGGTGTACTTAACATTTCTAATAGACCCCTTCATGGTCTACATTACTATGAGGCAGAACAGAGGGAAGCTTGAGGCTAACACTGTCACTGTCAACCATGAAAATGTTGTCATGCTGTATTTTTTTCTGCTAAAACGGTAAAATCGTCAGCAAATCGTCGCCAAAGCCAGAACTTTGGTTTGGCTTTGGCGATTAAAAGAAAAGATTGGAGTGAGACAATCAACAATGCACACACTTCATATCAAGTCAGTTAATAGCCCTACAATTGCCCTACAAGTCAAAAAAGATCAACGCCTTTTGGATTACCATGACCTGGATGACTGAGAACCTTCACAGACATAATTGCTAGGTAACGCAACTTTAGTTTTAGTTTTAGTAGGGTGTCCAAGCAGAAGTTGCATTTACTACATTACCATCCAAAGTGGTTCCACATACTTTTTGTAACATCTTTGTTGAGGCTTCACTTAATAAAGACAGACCAGACTTTGTCCTCTCTGTGTCCTGCTTTGGTCAAATCCAGTGAGTGAGAGTGCAGAGGTCGGTGAATATAGTCCCATCAGTCAGAGTCAACTATTTAAAATAAGACTCACTGTCTCTGGGAGTGAGTGTATGGGTATATTCTCTAAAATACGTGTTTTCCTCATCCATTTGTGCCAAAACAGTCCATTGAAATATGCTTATAGTGCTTGAGATGTGCTGCATCCAGTTAAGCTCCGCCCCTCAAAAATGTCAGTCTATAGGCTGACATAGGCCAGAGAAATGTTCTATACATCAGCCATACAATGAATGATGCTTCAGTGATGGTAAGTTGACATTTTCACTTTTTTAAATCCTTAAACCTCATGAAACTTTGCACATTTAATTGTCTTAGCATAAATTATTCAGGAATACGCCCAGCAGTATTACTATAATTACACTCAAATAAGCACTAATATGATAAAATCTAAGATGATTAGCTAGGGTCAGCTAATATTTACATGGCCGCTAAGGGTCAAAAAACAAACTAAAGTTTTCTTTCTCACCTCCACGAGTCAAACCACTGCTTCAAAGAGGCTCACTACTTGAGTAGAAAGTTACCACCTCCATTCCTACACCTACTGCTGCATTTAGTTTGGACTCAATAATTCTGCAGTTAAAATAATCAAGAGACCACTTAGTTTTAGATCACTGAACTCCTGGCTGGATGGCCACTCCGCTGGATTTAGTTTTGAATTAATAAGCCCTGCAGAAATATTTCCAGTGGCTCATGGCTTTAAATGCTGGACACAGAACATTGAGACAGCCTCTCTGGCAAGGCCATGCTAATGATGTCAATATTGATTGCTCTCTCATGCTCAAGCACTTTAGCAGTGAGGGACAGGTCTGAGCTGTTCATTTATGGTGCTTAAACACTGACATTAAACACTGAAACTGAAAATAGAAGTTGGGATTGAAATTAAAAACTTGAATCATGAATCAAGGACATTCATGAAACATTCCTTCACGTTTTTCCTGTAATTGAAGTCGAGTATTATTTACTATTTTTTAAACCACACATACACCAACATACAGCAATCAGGTATAACATTATGAACACCTTTTATATACTATAATACAGTTGTACACTTTTATGTACTATAATACAGCTGTGACTTTTGATGGTGTCCTCTGGTAGCAGAGTGTTGGGTCCAGTGGGTTGAGGGGAGGGGCCTCAGTGAATTAGACTTGTTGTAGTGCATCCCACAGATACTTGATCAGTTTGGGATCTAGTGAACTTGGAGGCCAGGTCAACACCTTGTGCTGTTTTTCATGTTTTTTTGAGTTGTTTCTAAATTGTGTGTCAGGCTGCATCCTGCTGGGGATAACTGCTGTCATCAAGGAGTGTCATTGCTGTGGGGTGGGGGAGTCTGGTCTAGGTCCATGCTACATGTCACATGAACCCCAGGTCCAGACGCTTCACAGCAGAGAACTTTATTGTCAAAAGATGGTCAGTGTTATTAACTTCTCTTGTCAGTGGTCATGATGTTGTGGCTCATCTTTGTGTTGATGTGGTAGGTGTCCGTGTCCAACGTAGCTGGCCTGGTAGCTTAAGATGTTAACTAGCTACTTAGTGGGAAATGTGCAACTATTTTTACGAGCAATTTAATGTTAATTTCAACCGTGGCTTGTGGTGTGATAAAAAGTGGTGAGCTGTGTCATGCGGCGATGGACAATTATACGGCTAAGGAACCAAGATGTAATTTTATTGATGTTCTTTCCAAAACCAGTATTTTATGATGAGTTAACTCCAGAAACTGTTAAATTCTGACATGTGCCTGTGTTTCAAGAGGAATTGTTCAAAGCAACGTAACATTTACTAACACCGCTTGCACTCTGTGCTCATAAGATACTAGTGTTTGAGACAGACAGCCTGCAATAAGTCTCATCTTCATGAAGGTTTGACAACTAGTTTGAATCTGAGAACTGTTATCAATCAATCAGCAGTCAGCTGTATGAACTGCGTGGTGTGCTTTGTAGGATATAATTTGTTAGTAAACTCTGTGTTATCCTGGTAGCTGTTCCTATTGCTTTGTCTGCCCCAGTCATTTCAATGATGTTTGAACACATAAGTGAAGCACATCTCAGTACACAACAACTCACTTCAACAGCACCACAACTGCAGCCTCCAGAGTGGGCTCTGTTTGTTGGTCTGTTAAGGAATTACAACAAGAACATCTAAAATCTGCAGCTCTAGATGTGTAACTGGTACTATTAAGGATACTTCTATCAATAGCAAAGTCATAAATATGTGCATTTTTTACACAGGTCCACAGGGAACTGAAACTGCTGCCAACTAAATGGTGAGACATTATCGTCTTGAATACAAATGAAAGGCACATTTATATTACAAGGTGATTCTCTTTGTCTGTAACCGGTTCGCTACACATCCAGAGCACAAACTGTCTGAAATGAATGCTGTTCGTATTTTGTATTTTTCGACAGCTGGTATCACCTTTATTAAGAACTGTTGGCTGCCCCTTGTTCCATTACATCCTACAGATGTGACATACTGTAAAATGATTCTCAACTTTGTATTTTTCAGTACGATAAGCATTTGTTATGCTCACATTTTCCTCACATGTTAGCGTGGATCATTGGTGATGGGTTTGTCCTTCGTCAGGCAAAGAGGGCTGGAGACCTTCAGAAATAACACACGTCCTCATCTGTTGTTTGGAAAGGCTCCCCTTTCTTTTTCCACTGGGTATGGTGACTAAAATGACATGAAATTAAATGAATAAATAAGAGAAGACAGATTTTTCAGTTATTTTGTTTTTAATTTCAGTACTGAGTCTCAGTTCATGTTTTAGTTTTCAATGCTGTTTCTATTTTCAGTGTCATTTACTGTCAGTGTTTAAGCCCCATATAAATTAAATCAATAAACATTTAGTTCTACACAAATAAGCCTGTACATTTTTCTTTTTCACTCTTTGAAACCCACATTTGCATTACTAATAGGTCCTGTTGTTCAGTTCATTTCTGTACCATAGGCCTCCTACTACAAGATGTAAAACACACACACACACACACACACACACACACACACACACACACACACACACATATATATGTCCAAACCTAAAAGTCAAAACTTAAGTGAGAACAAGTCTTTTTTTCTGTGTCAAATAAGGTCAGCTTGTTTCCCCCTGTCTTGTCCCGCAGTGTGAAGTCAGAACAGGTAATTTTCTTTTTTTTTTTTTTCTTTGCACTGCATGGAGTGTGATTGATGAGGTGCAAATTTAGTAGCTGCTACCGTGGAGGTAACCACATTCTTATTAGTGTACAAATCACCAGCTGAGGAGGAGCACGGCAGTACATCTCAGGATCACGGCTGTAAAAACCTCAAGTCGCTTCAATCTGAGACTGAATCCAGGACTCTGCCTCGACTGCTGGCCGCCAGGTGAAATATTACCCGGGCGTACTGGTTTTACAGCGCCTTGATTAGCGTGTGTTCGCTGCACACATTCTTGCAGCGGTGTCTACTAATCACCCGGCAGAAAATCTTTGAGCACTTAAAGCAGCAATTACAGTAAAGTCAATCGATAATGACAGGTTTTAAAGGAGCCCAAATGACTTTTAATGGATTTTAAAAGGTGGCATAAATAATGCACAGGCTTAGGTGTATAATTACCACTGACTTCCAGCTGGTGTTTAACCAAAACTATGCAAAGAGAAACCTTTTCCTCTCCGCCTTTCTTTTTTCTGAGCGCATAAAAAAAAAAAAGAAAGTGAAGCAGAGCGCAGTATTAAGGTCGACCTCTTTTATGCAGCTCTGTGGCCGATGAAAGCCAAACTGTCACTGCAAATTAATGGCATCCGAAAGCCAGTGCTTCCATTTCAGAGTGCCTACTCTCTGGACGCCACACAATGACCAGGGCGCTGTCTCCATTACTGCGCTGCAGAGGTTGGATGCACAAGATCCAGCCAGGCTTATGTCAGGCCGTTCACCCCAGCTGGCCTCTGTGGCGTCCCCTCGCTCTCCCTCAGTGTGGCTGCAGTAAACCACTACAGACAAAGCTTACATTCACTTGAATCTGTTTCTCAGCCTGCGTGCCCAATACTAATCCTACTCTTCACTCCAGACAGCTTTATTTGAACACTTGGGACAATTACATTTGAGAGGTGGGAAATAGCAGGCAGATCAAAAGGAGAGCAATACATCGCATACAAACATTTGTTTACTTGCCCACCTCTAGCATTCCTTTGCCTTAAATTAGAGAGAGATGGGACGTATTTCATTTAGACCCGCGCATCGTGACTCATTGTTTTTTCTCTGACTTCATTCCCTCTCTGCCGGCTGTGCTCATGAAGTGTATCGCCTGTTCTATCAGTGAAAGGAAAGCTTTTTCCCTCTTGTTCTTGCTCTTCCTCGTTGTCTCCATTAACGCTGAGGGAGCCATGAGGTATGGAGTTTGACTCACAGCGAACGTAACATCACCTCAAACTCTGCCCTTTAACATGCCGCTGAGTTTTCTCCCACCACTCCTTAAGTTCCTCGTTCCTGCCAAATACTTCCACCGATTTCACATGACAATAGGGAAGTGGATAAAAGCTTGAATAATGCCGTCTGGTTGGACAAAGTCTGTGGACTGTAGGGACTTGCACTTTGACTAATGTGATGGTGAGACATAATGAGTATGGACGGTTATGTCTTATTGGTGTATATCGTTCATGACTATAACATTATCACAATAATATTGTGTATGTCTCCCTTGTGCCTCCAAAACAGTTGTGACTCAACAGAGAATTGAATCTTCTGAGGGTGTCCTGTGTTGTTTGGCAACAGAATATTATCAGTGTGGGCCTTTGGGTCCTCTGGGGTTCGAGGTGTATCATTGCTATGGGCTGGTGTGGGCTAGGTGGGGGGTACATGTCTAAGTAACATCCACATGAATGATAGGTCCAAAGTTTCCCAGCAGAACATTGTATTATCACAACATGGTCAATGTTTTCTTTACTTTACTTATCCTGTCAGTGGCCATGATGCTTATACAGCTGCAGCTAATGCAAAAACCTCATAAAACATGTGAACTGCAGATGGAAATTTCTCGGTTTATGCAAAGTATTGGACAAACATATTGAAATATGTGTATTAGTTTTGTCAGGACCAACAGCCAATGCCAGAAACTGCACTACCCTGGCTTGAGGCTGGCTCCAGAGACCTCCATGTTGAAATATCTTTCCACAAAAAAACAAAAAAATGGCTCACAGACTGGTACAAAAAACAGATTTGTTGCCTGTAGCTGATTTATCTGTTCATGACAAGTGTGCATAGAGATTTTCTTGTATATAAAACTATTATATCAAGGCTTAAAATACTGCAGTGTTAGGGGTGTGGATGCTTCGAGTGACAGGTACTTGTCCTCACAGCTTGCTAGCTGTCTGCCTTAATGTCACCCCTCCGCCTCATCTCCACTCACTCTTTGACTTTTGACTTTTTTTTTTTTTTTTTTTTGAATGAGCTGGGAGTTAGGTGGAGTCAGACACTGCTGAGATGGAGACAACCAGAAACACCACACTGAGCTTCAGATCGGCTCTTCAAGAAACTTATGGGTGACGTCACAGAGGGTTCAGTGACGATAGAAGACTGAACCCTCTGTGACTGTACATTTCTACTTCAAATGTACACATATACAGTCACAGTACATCATTTCACTGTAACCAACTCTACCTTAAAGGACAAAGAACTAGCTACAAAAACCCATGCCTTTTTTTCCCTCCCTTGGTTCCTGACTGACAGTTCTCTTCCTTTTCCCATCTGTTTCCCATCCCTTGTTCCCTCTTCCTCATCACTCTCTCCATTACCCTTCTTGTCTCGTCTCCTGTCCCTCAGGCTTTGACGTGGTGGCGGTGGAAGAGAGTAGTGGAAATTTAGGCGAGTTTCTGCACAGGTGTTCCCAGCTGTTCTTAATGCTGTGGGAATCTCCCCCCAGCTTATTTCCGTGAGTGAAAAATCTCTATGCAGAAAAGAAAAGTAACTACAACAGCAAGCTGCAGCTCCATTGCATTCAGAGCGCTCTGATAACCCCTGGGGAAGGGCACGGTTTTGATTTTCATCTGTTTTCATCTGTTTCCTCCAGAGGCTCAGGAAGGTTGTGTCCGTTCAGTGTTCGGGTCGGAAGCCTTTTAATAGAGTCCAGAGTCGATTATGACTCAAGTAGATGCTTCATCATTTCAGAATGGTTTGGGAATCAAGTCCTTGGGGGCAACGGCGGCGTAGATGAAATGTAGATGAGAGGAGATGTCTCTTTTGAGCAAATTGACCGGGAGCTGTTATGACACATCACTCTCTTAAATTAGTTATGCAGTTCAGCTGAAGACCTTTGACATTATTAGAGCTTCAGCACCTGAATACTAATGCTCACATCATAAAGCTCAACCACGATGGAAACCTTGGAAGGAAATTGTGAACTCTTATTGTCCGGAGTCAATTATTTACGGAACTGTAACAGGGAAATACGTTTGTCTTATCTCCACCTCCTGCTCCACCTTTGTCCCTGGTTAGGGTTAGGGTTAGGGTTAGGGTTAGCAAGACTGCACCGGCAAGACTCGATCACTTTCTCCTTCCATTGATCATTAGTATTCAAGTCAAATCAATTAAAATCTCTTTGTTTGTCCCCAAGTGCCAGCAACAAAAGACACAATCACAATCAAACATAAACAGTCAGAAAAAGACACAAGAATAGCTCACACCATACAACATTCCCACTTGATTTTTAGTGTTTCAGTTATGAGGTGCGTTTGTGGATTTTTTTTTTTTTTTTATCTTAAAACTGTTTTAAAATGAATAACTTTGTAACTTTGAGGTTGTTGTATTAAAGATTCTCATACCAAATCTCAAACCAAAGTGAAGGTCATCCATCTGTTTTCACAGCTCACACGTGGCAAACTGCAAACTGAAATCAGGAAATCAATTAAATCACTTAGGAACATTCAAACAGTAGCAGGCTGATCCGAGCAGATAGCCTGTAACGAGACGTGTTCAGATACGGATCTGGTGTTGTCCGTGAAATCCACACCGATAAGCCCATGAAATTAAATCGCTTAACAATGCTGCACGCTCTCTGTGTTTATCTCGATAACCGTTGCAAATTGACATTTCAGACTACATCATCTGTGAAAATCATGGATCAAAATAACAGCTTAGTCTTCACAGAGGGTGTGTGTCCTCACTACGGGACACATCTGTTTATAAAATGGAAATAATTTATTTTAATTATTAAGTCAGAGACATGTGTCGTGGAGCTTCTGATGACGCGCACTGAGCGATTGATCACAGCTTGACACCAATTCTGGTGTAAAGAAGGCGAGGCAGTAGGTGTCGGGCAGAAGGCTGACAAGTGTGCAATAAAACGTATGCAAATGAGGCCACAGGTTATTACATCTGCTGCGGTGTGTGTTCAGGTGTGGGTGTGTTTGTCATCTTGCTCCTGCGCTCATGTTTATGAGCCCGCTGTGAAAGCACAGCTGTAATGAGAGCTGATCAAGCATGGCATACACGTTGCGGCGTCTCAGCGTGGACGCTCTGTCTTCATGTCTAACCTCTCCAGACGTAACCTGTCTGACCCCTCTGACACACACATACACACACAAAACTGTGTTTCTATCTTTGAAGGGATTTTTATTTGACGTAATGCACTCCCCAGCCCCTTACCCTCCCCATAACCATCTCAGCTAAGTGCCTGACCCCAATCCTTACCATTACCACAATCACACTAATTGGAACATTTGTTCTGAAAATCAAATATTTTAACCCTTAAAAAGTTATTGGCTGCCTCTCATTCAATCAGTGCGTTTACATGCACGTGAAAAAAACAAAAACAAAAACAAATTATTGCCTTAATCCAACTTTAACTGGACAACTTAAGTGAATGTAAACACGTTAAACCGCCTAAACTCTGAGTTTTCCTTATCCGAATAAAACTCCCAGATAATGCGATTGGAAATCGATTTTCTCCGGCATGTAAACGTCTTAATCAGACTTTAACTGGACAACGCATGTGCGCATGCTCCACACACGCTGCTCTGGTGTATAACCACAGAACAAAAACATCCAAGAAAACCAGTCGCAGAAGAAGAAGGTAAACAGAGCTGGTAGAAGAACCACCTGATGGATAGCGCCTACTCATCTGCACCATAAGTAGCGCGCACATTATGTATGAAATTAAAAAGCTGTACTGTTATCCATCTTGTTATTTGAAATTCCAGTCCGCTGCATGAGCGACACTTGTTTATTAAAAGATGTAATGATGATGTATGATGTATCAGAGTCAAATAAATCTGGTTCCATTAAATAATTACAATATAAAACAATTTAACAGTATAAAAATTAAATAATTCCCATTTTACTATATACAGTTGTTTTAGAAAAAAGCCATTAGTGCAAAATAATAAAAAGGAACAATGTAACAAAAATATAACAGTGTTACCAATGCAACAACAACGGAATATAAAGTCAGTTGAGCAAATAAGCAAACAAAATCAACAATGTAATAATAAATATAGAAACTGCACAGACAGGGAAATGTTGGCTCATTCATTTTCCACTAAAGTAGTGGGTCTGCATCCCATGTAATTGTCTTCTCTTCCAAGTACTGATGCATTTCAGTAACAGCCTCAGTACCAGCTGTCCTATGCTGCTGCGATGCTATGACTCGAGCGTCAAACTCTGTGCATATCCATCTTCTGCTACAGGTGGGGACGGAGGAGCACAGACTTAGAGAGAAGCAGCACTCGTATGAACTCTGTGACATATGGGCGACCCATCTTTATATACAGTCAGTGGCATAAGTGAATGACAATGGAAACAAGTGAGACACCTGTAGATTTAAATTAACTCATTTCTGTTTTGCATGCAGCAGATGGATGTGCAGGAATGGGAGAAACTCTGAAACATTACCTGCGGTGAAGTCGGTAGCCTGAGGGACAGCTATCAGGGAAGGAGAGAAAAAAATGCAGCCCACATCCACACAGCAAATTCAGTGACGTGCATAAAAACAAGGTGGACTGATTGAAACGCACCTAATCAGTCACTGACTGTTAAAATGAAAAAAAGAAAATAAGTGCTAGTGAGATTCAACGCTGACGTTCAGTTCAACTTTAAATCTTTCAACTTTACCAGCGAGGATCCATAAAACAGCTTTTGCCAAACCTGCAGAAAAGAACTTTTCAATGTAAAATAATGTTGACACTAGTCCTTTAGTACCTAGTACTTTAGTTTAAAGGGGAAACAGTGAGATGGGGAAAAATGGAGCATATAAGGGCGAGGAGATGGATGGTCTCGACAGAAACCAAAAGAAAGGCCCAGAGACAGGAAACACTCACACACACACACACTCACACATTGAGAAGATATGGACTGCAGATATATATCACGCCTCACTCAACCAATTTGAGGTGGTTTATGTCTCACATTTGCGCGCCATTTCTTTTCATCCTGCTGATGTAGTGTCCCAGTTCAGCACTAGATTACAGTACAGCTTTATTACATCCAACACTTTCTAAAACACTACGCAATTAGAGCTGAGCAGGGTTTTAATGTGGCACTGGTTGTCCAGGAAGATCGCAGATGAGCTTGCTGATCCTCTGGATAAGGAAGTGTGAGCAGAGAGAGAGAGAGAGAGAAGAAAAAAAAGACAGGGATCATTGCACAGGCGAGATTGCCGACGAGAAAGAGAGTCCCTTTCAACAGGAAAATGAAAAGCTATTGGATTCTCTGCTCCCTGCCTGTGTGCACTGGAGGGGGTGTGGATGTTCCTTCACTCCACACAAGCAGGGTGTCAATATGTCCAGATAGCACCTTATACAGCCTCATAAAGGCACTGAGGACTGCAGCCGAGTTCGATTATTTACCTGAGTGTGCTTCAAGTCCTGCATGTAGTTTATTGAATACTAAAAATAATGTGTGCATATATGTAGTTTGGAGAATTGCTTGTTTTGTGTTTGAACATTCTGCTGAAATAAGGAATATTTTGCCTTTATAAACGCATGATGGCTGCAGTTCAAGGTGAAGACAAAGCAACCTTCATTGCACATGAACGTTCTCAGTCATCCTAGGAGTCGCGGTGTATCAAAAAAAGAAACAGCTGATACAAGATGAAAAGGAATTGCAGAGTTTCCTGAAGACGTTGTCCACCTGAAACTCACTTGACTAGTTTCTGTTAAGGCTGTTAAGGCAGTTTCTCTTCAACGTTTCAAGGCAAGGTCTTCCAAAGGGATGAGAGAGTAAATATGGACCCCTTGTTAATTCAGTATTCAGCTATTCAAATAATACACAGGTTCCAATATATATATATATATATATATATATAGTTTTCAAACGTGCAACAGCAGGGTCGCCACGCAACTGCCATATATGGCTTTGTGATTGGCTGAGCAGTGATGGGGCGGGGCATGGTGTGTACAGGAAGCTTAGACTGACAGGTGTAGTAGCGCTCTGTGTGAAACAGTGTGCTGTTAAGACAGCTCCTGTAACGTCTTCTGCCTCCATTTATCCTTTACTAAAAAATATGTTGGATTCATGTTAATGTGTATTTAAAGAAATTTAAATTTTTGGGGGGGAAAATAAAACATTTTTTAAAAAAATGTATATAAAAAATGTCTAATCAACCAAAGATTTTGATTTTAAAATGAGTGTTTAATTAAGTGACATTACAGGAGCTGTCTCAACAGCGCACTGTTTCACATAAGCTGCCATGCTTGGCATATTCTACTGATGTGTCAAACGCAGAAAAAATAATATCCCCATGAGTGACGAATAAAGGAAGATTTATTCGTAAATGATGATTCCTTGTTGCACAGTCCTCACAGTTAAGGCACCACTAGGTGAATTCAGAGTTAAACGCACAACAATAACCAAGCAAACTTAAGGACTCAGTGTAGGAGGTAATTAAAATGGATTTATTGTGCTGTCAGAAACTAACTGAAAGGGCACATTTAGCTGGGGAGGATGGCACCAAGTGGTTGTGGTTAATGAATGAAAGAAATGTACCAAATTAACGCCTGGCTGACAAACTGCTCTAAACTAAAGGCACAACTGTCTTTTCCAGGATAAAAAGCATTATCGAGATATCAGGGTTGCATCAACCAATAACCTGGTGTATGTACAAAAGGCACCAAGCTGTGGAAAGTGTCAAGGGTACCCTGAGCTCACCTGTGGTCCCCAACTTCCCACCGCATGCCTATTTACAATTCTCACAATTAGCGAAACCGAACTGCTCAGGCAGGACACGATAGGTCTTCAAACGGCACCTCTTCTGTGAGGACCCTGGACGAACGATCGGCCAGTCTAGATTTTCAATCAGCCGATGAGCAGCGCTACTAGACTTCGCAGGTGGAAACCAATACTACAAAACAAACCAGGGAGGAGGGAGGCAAACACAGACATTGCCCCTGTCTGGCAGGTAACAATATAGAATTCAGTCGATGCGGTTTTTCGATTCCCGCCCGGAGTCACATTCATAAGGATGCTGTTCTGAATGTGCCTGTATAGCGTATCTATGCTCATCTGTGCGTATAATTTGTGGGCTGCTCTCTCGGGCTGCTGGAGTGTGACGGTCTCACTCCTATCTATCAAGCAGGTAATTAATTAGGATGGATCGATTTAGAGCCTCTCCGATAATGATCTCTCTTGGACATCTCACTTATTTATCTGAGAAGTGGGGGCGGGGAAGGCAGGGGGGCGCACACACGGGGTGTTAACGTGTTGGAAATGTTAATAGTCTCTTGCTTTGACAATGAGAAACATTGTTCAAGACGATTATGCAAATACATGCTCACAAACACACACACAAAGGCACGCACACACCAACCTCAGTCAAGTCACACACCATGTACAGGTAGACCCAGCTCAAACCCAATCAAGAAACATCTGCACACACACAAACACACTTAATCCTGACTGAAAAAGCACCTCTCCTTTTATATCCCTCAGGTGCTTTTCCCCAGTAAACACCCAGAACAAAGCGGCTTTGTGAGCGAGCCAACCCCAATTACAATCACGAGAAACATTTGTCATGTAAACTTTGCGCGCCACGAAATGCACCGGTTCAGCAGGAAGTTTCCTTATTTGTGGCACGGGAGAAACGCGACAGCAGTGACATATGGTTTAGCATGAAAAGAATTTGCTCAGAGTTGAGAGTTCAGCGCTCGTACTTTTGAGTGTTTCTAAGATATACGACTCCTTCTAATAGTCGGAGTGTAATCCTCCCTCTGCGTGCACATGCACCTGCAATGTGGGCCCGGTACCATAAAAAGGCTTTTAGGATAGAAGGTTCTTCTAGAAGCTGGCAGCAACGTCCAGTGACGAGTCTTGCATAGATGACGTGAGTCCCCCCCCCCCCCACATCTCTGCCCCTCTGGATTGGATTGGACGGGCGCCTTGTGTTTGACAAGCTTTGGCACCTAAATCTGTACGCCGTAGCACCGGTGCCACTTGGCAGGCTAACGCAGAGCTCCACTAGTCTCTGAGTCTTTCGTCATCTTTGTTTCTTTTACCTCTCCGCTGCTATTTCTGACTCTCCGAGTTTGGAGGGATTGTCGCGGAGCGGTGACTGTGCGCGAGCGATGACACCCGGGTCACAAATGGCTCCGGATTTGGTGTGTGGCAGCGTGAGGCTACTTTCCAAGCAAACAGAGCAGTTTGCCATGTGCCAATTTCCCCCATTCCAATCTTCACTTCCAGTCGGCGGCTTGTTTGCCCTCTTTGCTTATCATCTGTGTCGAGCCTCAGCCCTCGACTGCCGGGATCGTCTGTCAGTCAGCTCGTCTGCCAGCTAGTCAGCGCCATGAGTGAGGCAGCCAGTCGAGTCAGCTGGTTGTCAGATGAGCCCTCCCGAGACGAACGACAGAGAGGGCCTTTGCCTGTCAGGTGCTGTCATCACAAACCGATTCTAATGACTCACGGATGCGGTGATAGCGCGCGACGTGGAGGTGTCCTCCTTGTAGCTCCGCACCTCCTCCTCCTCCTCCCCTGACAAACGCCGACTGACACGTACATTTTATATGTTACTTAGCCCGACTGCACAAGGTTGACTACGTTTTGAGTCTTAATGAATCGTCTTGAATTTCCGACATTCCCCCCCAACCCCACCCCTCCGCGCTGTCACAATGTAAGTCATTATGACCGCGCACAGAAAAACAGCTGCAACACGACATGATTTATGAGCCACGGCTTTATAGTCGGTTGTAAAGCCTGTGACTTTTACAGTACGTCACTGGTGAACTGTGAGTTTTAAGAGAGGTTCAGTGGGTTTCTGTTGAACACATGATAAATGGCATGGTGCCATATGCCATTTATCATGTGTTTAATTGGAAAAAGCAACAGAACTCTTGTTTGCTAATCAAAGACATGATCTTTGTGGATTATGATAGCTTATTTTATCGAGGTAATTAACCTTGTGTGTGATTATATCCACATAAACCCCAAGGAATAAACAATTAGCTTAATCTAATTTGCCACGGTTGCTTTTCCCTGTGTAGCGCCTATGATGTTTTCAGACTGTGGCAGAAGTAAAAACAAACTGGTGCATTCAGAGCCACCGTATCTACAGGATCTAATCAATAATCACATCCATTGTTACTACATTGCTTCAGTGGACTTTTCGATTCGGTCATTAGTCAACAAATGTATTCTAGATTTCTTTCACAGTGCAGACGTTTAGTTTGAATCTTAGCTCCAACACTTACTGTGTAAAAAGAAAATGCATGTTTTCAGAGTTCTTGTGTTTCCAATAAACATTACAGCAGCCGGCGTTCAGGTTTAATTGAAGCTCTGTGTACACTTTCCTTTTATTTACCCATGTTTGCATGTGAGCAGCGCAAATCTGACGATGGTTTGTCTGGGTTTCCCTGCCTGCATACAATGAGAGTAAAATCAACTCCAGTCTGGAAGGAAGCTGCTCTGTAAAATAAACTGCCAAAAAAAAAAAAAACTAAATTAACACATTAACAGGTTACATCTTCATCTGTCTTTTACATCTACCCAGTCGTACAACTTACGGCACTCTCACCCACACAGACTATTCACTGGTTGAACTGATCAGGAAACATATGCACCTCTACGAGTTTGAAAATGTACTAGTTTTAAGGGTATTTAAGAAAAAGAACAAAAAAAACAAAGCTTTTAAAATTATTTATTTGTTGATTTTTCTTGGAGAAATTTCAGCTGGACACACGTAACACAAAGTTGGCCTGGCTTCTGTCAAAGGTCAACCAGGCATTATGTGGTGATGGACAACTGTGTATGAATATGTATGTAGTAGTGGGTAGTACGGACTAGTCTGTTTAAGCGTCATGTCACAGTGTCACTGATCATGTGACAACAACAGCATGGAGACCTCAGAAGACAGATGAGGAACCCAGTGGGCCATTGCAGCAAACTAACAGCAGTTCATCAAGTGTGTAGAAGTACTATACTAAAGATGAAGCCCATGCTACTGTGGAATGCAAAACATCTTAGTCAAATACGTAAGTTAGTCCTGAAATACAACAAAAGTACTTCTGCAATATACACTTATCTGAAAAGGCATCTGCTAACGCTAACAGGTTCAAAGCCTCTTGACAGCAGTCACTTAACTTCACTGAGCGTGCTGGTGAATTTCATTCATTTCATTTCAAGTTATTAGACCTTTAGCTGCAGTACGAAGAGAAGACGTCAGAGAAATGCTGCATTCATTTTAAACCCAGCTATACTCTCCTGTCTTACAAAACACTGTGGAGTACTATTAAATGCTGCTGATGGTGATGAGATGCAGCCTGTTTTCATACAGGCTATACATATATGCAGTGCTGAATACAGATTTCACTGTTGCAAAACATTACTCATTAATGTCATTTTATTAGATTAGATTACATCATCAGCGTTACCTCTAGCATGTATGATATGATGTATCCGTTCTCTGCGCTTCACAGAAAAAGGATGTGTTGTCACATTTGTGACAAAAGCCAATACATAAACAACATCTGTTTACACCGGGCTACCAAGTGGTTTCTTCCGTTCTAATTGTCTAGAGGGTAGATTAGGTTTTCATTGGGAACATCTGTCGGGGGTGCAAGACTAGAGTCTATTATCAACCAGAAACTCAGCTGCAGTGACTGAATTCGTCTCTTTCTTTTGCTTTTTCTCCTTTTGGTTTGATGGGCAGTTGGCAAATCAGCTTGTAGGTGCACTAAAGCCACTTATCATAATGTGGATCAGTAGATTTACAGCAAATCGTTTGCCTGCAGTCTGTTTTATTAACGTCCTTTTCCCCATGTGATCACACCAGTGTCCCCTTATCTGACACGATGATGAAAATATTCTGTGGTGTGTGCGACTATGAGATTAGAGAGAAGAATGTCTGTGAAGAATATATGTGTTATGCAACCCGAAAACATTTACAAATTCCTGTTATCTGAGCCCAGCTAAAGTGCACAGTAAGGTTTTTGCTTTGGGGTTCCCCTCTAAGGTGACTGAAAATGCCACTGTCAGCACTGATGTTCACACCAAAACACTAAAACAAAGTCAGCTATTCATTTTATTAACAGTGTTGAAGTTATATTAAGTGTTTGAAACAGCCACAGCCACAATGCTGTAGCACCACAGCATTATAAATAGTGCGCAGTCTGCAAATGCCCACACAGTCCTGAGAGGCCGTCTACTCAGCCTAAATAAATGACACCAGAGAGGGTGAATGGTGCTTTTGTTTATTTTTTTAAAAAAAACAAACAAACAAAAAAAAAACTAAATTAACAATGAACCAATGAGTGTTTTACTGCACTGAACAAAATTATTTAGTTCAGCAAGGTAATTTATAATTTCTACCTTCACAAAGCTGTGCTACGAGGAGTAGCTCAGCCCCCACAGCTGTGTGGCTACAGTAAAGGAATCATGAGGAATGAGCGATCATCCAATATATGGATTTTTTTAAACCCAGGAAACACATCAGAGTCTATGAGTCGTCAGGAATTTTTCACCTGTGGCAGAAAACACGTTACAGAAGCCTTAAGAATCTTCTGCAACTTAAACTGCAGATTAGGCCCGACAGATTCCCTATAGACTTACTACAAATGGAACTAAAAGCACCTGCTAGCCAGCAACGTAAGACCACAAACGAACCGTAATAAACTCTGTCTTATCCTGGTAGTCTTCATAATCACTAATTTCTCAGGTTGTCCACAGATAATTAAAAGGTCCAATGTAAAACATCTCAATCCATTTCAAATATCATTTCCAGAAATAAAAAAAAAATGTTATGAAGTGCGTCAATGCCAGACTATTACCGTGCTGCTTCAGTCTGTGTTATTTCTGCCTGGATAATTCAGCATCTCTGCAGTAAATAAGGCAGATTCGCAGCCATTAGTTTGAGAACGAGCACAATCTATTTTTAACTAAGAGTTGGCAAAGAAGTTACCAATTAGACAGAATTAATTGTAGGAGCTCCACTGCTGATACTATTATTGCGGAGTAACTCTTCTTCTTACCTACCGAACGGGCTGCTCATAAATGTGGGGGTGGTTTCTGTTTCGACCTTAAAATAAGTCGCCACCCACAAGTCTCCAGTGTTAAACTCGTAGGCTGAAGGCCCAGCATGTCTTCTTTCATCTCTCAGACAGGAGACTCCACTGTGGTTGGCCTTGTGCGGATTGATTAGACCATACCTCACATTTGACTTTTTGCTCATGTTCTCCCTCCCCAGTCTTGATCTATAACTTGCAGGGCAGTCTGCATATCTGTCCTGCAGACTCGGCATCAACGCAGAAACTCCACTAGCCTAATTTAGCTGTCAGGGTTGTTAAAATAACCACTGAATTACTTCAATTCAAGTCAAATCCTATTTCCAGCCTGTGTTGTCCTGCTCCTGTTCAAATTACTCCCGGAAGTTAAAACTCTATGCATGTATTTATAATCTGATTATCCACACGTCACGATAAAATATGTAAGCCATGTATCATATTACTATTTTTATGTGTGACAATATTGGATAACAATCTTTTTTTAAAGAAGGTATTTTTTTACTGCAAAGATAGTGAGACATGATGTGTGTGTAGGTGTTTTCATTCACCGCCTTACCGGGCGCTGTGCTGGATTTCTGTATGTGAGTGAAATGGCTCATGAGTGTTTTGATTAACCAGGTTTGCACATATTTTATGTCTTGTTATTCTTTGTTTATTTCTGTGCAACCCATAAAAATGTATTCTTTATGCAACAAAAAGTACAAGTATGACTTCTTTCCTTCTGGCAGCAAGACCAGAAGGCTGTAATACTGGTTACTGAGTGTTTTGATTTGTTTGCCGGCCATCTTGTCCAACCGTGTGGCCCGGAGCATCATATCCCTACAACTATTGATAAACTGCCATGAAGTGTTGCATGAACCTGTTGCATGCTGGGTAACAATGTGGACGAACCTCCCGTGTATCCCTTTGCGCTTTATTCTCAATCAATCAGTTCGACGACCCATAGGATCGATAGGAGAGCACTAAAGGGTAAAACATGTAACTTATTATTAAAGATTTGTGCAAAAAAACTTCCTTATTTTTCTTGATTTTCACTGTAGAATGCTGTTACAACTACAACCCACCATCTGCCTGCAGATCCTCGGGGGATCCCAATTGGTAGAATGTTTGTAGTTCGGCAACAAGGACATGGCTTGAAGCCTGGAAAAATGGATTGGACGGTAGTCTTGGGAGAAGTATTGAATCTTTGACAATGTGTAGTAGCTTGAAAACTAATTTCCACACTTGTTTGGGATATTTGGTGACTCAGCCTATCCAGTGGTCATTGAATTCACTCGTTCGTGATCCCTAAATGATTACTTTCTTCTCACGTCAGATCAAATTGGCAGCGTTTTACACGAGATGTGAAACACCAAAGCCTGGTTTTCCATTTCATGTGCAGTCATTAGTTAACCTAGTAGATGAAGCTCCTCTGCATTCTTAAAACTAGCTGCACATGAAACCCCTCCACTTCATATCGTTCTACATCATCTATTGTAGTTTTTATTTTTTGGACATCCTACATGATCATTTTGGTGTACAGCATAGATTAATGTGGTCACATGTTGTGGTTGTGGGTTGAAGCTGGTTGGTCGGTTGGGGAGTTTCCGTGTGGACGTTGCATGTTCTCCCTGTGACCGTGCAGGTTTTCTTCAGGTGCTCCAGCTCCTTCCCACAGTCTAAAGATAAATAATGACTCTAAAGTGGCATTGGTCTTTGTTAGCCCTGTGTTAGCCCTGAGACTGACAACCTCTACTTGCCTCTCACCCACTGATAGCTAAGATAGGTTCCACCCCATGACCTTCTAAAGGATATGAGGTAATACACCCAGATCGGCCACAACATTAAAACCACTGACAGCAGAAGTAAATATCATTGACCACCTTGAGACAATCCAATGTTCTACAGGGAAACTTTTGGATCTGGTGTTCATGTGGACGTTATTTAGACATGTACCACCCAACTCAAAGCGGGACAACTCAAAAAACATGAAAAACAGCACAAGGTGTTGACCTGGTCTCCATATTCCCTTGATCCCATATCTAGGGATAATCCACAGAGGACCCTCCCCTTCAACCCGTAGGACTCAAAGATCCCCACTAACAACATTCTGTTACCAGACACTAAAGAACTCCCTCAGAAGACCTGTGTCCATTCTCTGATGAGTCAGAACTACTTTAAAGGCCCAAGGAGGAAGACACAATATTAGGAAGGTGGTTATAATGTTATGCCTGATCGGTGTATAATGACTAAATTATTTTTGGCCTTTTTTGTGTCATTGTGTTGATTTACATTACACTGATTTAAATATCATTTTGTCGGTTTAATTCACAGATACTTATTCAAACCATGACTACCCAACCAGAACCTTTATCCGAATCTAAACTTAACATTACCAAAACCACATCTTCTGCCTTAAGTAGCTATAGTTGAGAAATCTCTTAGTTGTATAAATAAGAGATAATAAATCAGTGAAAAGCGTCTTATTTCAGTCTTTCAGACCCAGACTTTAAATGCTGATTAAATAGAAAAAAAAATGCCTGTACCTGTCAGCACCCGTGAAGGCTCCTCTCTTTTATCTAATATGAAAGTAAAGCACCATGGGGGGCCATTACTACTGCACTGTAGTCCAGTGGAACAGATTCTCACATTTAAAGAGGTTCTCTGTAACTATGAATTGGTTTAATTGCACTACCTCACTGCAGACTGTAATGAATAGCTTAGTAAGAGAGCCTAGAAGTATTGCTCGGAGAAACCAGACAATTCATAAGGTCTGGCTTTTGAAAATAAAATTTGCCAATTGTACTTTTAAGACAATGGCTCTTCAGAAAAAAAGGATATCTATTATTCACTAAGCTTTCTGCCGCTGACTGGCAGGGATTCAGGAGAGGATCCTGCTGTGGGTCAGGTTGCTGATGAATATTCAGACAATCTAATACCGCTTCCTGCACCTCCGCTTTCCATCTTTGATTTCTGACTAAGACTGCGGGAAGTACATGAGTTGTTACAAAGCAAGCGAAGACTCTTTTTTATTAAATAACCTATGTAGCATATTTCTAAGAAGCTGGTATGGACTTCAAAGCCATTTGTTTCAATTCGAGTGACTGCTGGTTGCTGTGTATGAGCTATAAACAAAACCTCTCTGGACACGGGAGGAAGTAGCCGACTTTCTTGGCCTTTCTGAGAAAAGCTTGGAGATACAAAGGACACAGGCAACATGCCGCATGAAATTAATGTTAGTCGGGAAACACCTGTGGTTCAGCCTTCCTTGCAACAAAGCACCACTTGTAATGATGAGACAGAAAGCAGCCTTCAACAACAGACCTTTTTAATGTGGGCTTTCAGATTCCCAGTCAGCTTTGCTGCACATGCAACTTGTCAAGCGTGAGGGCTTAAGACAGAGCAATCTTTTCGTCACACCTCAAGGTTTTTTTTGTTTTTTTTTTGTACGCCACTGGTGAGTCTCAGCAATCTTCTGTGGTCCCTAAACACCAGAGAGGCAACTCTAGTTTAAATGGCTGTGTTCTCCGAGGTCAGCCTGAGTCTGAAACCAGTCTGCCTCCTGTAATGCAAGTGTCTGCCTTTGTTTCATATCACTGCAAATAGAACACCGTTTGCCAACACGAGAAGATACCAGCGTGAGAGAAATTGCTGCTAAATGATCCACTATATTCACCAGTTAGTAGGGTGCTCCATCAGCATTTTTGTGGCCACTCACTTATGGCTGACTGCAGGAAGCGCTATTGGCAGATACTGATCACCGCTTCGGAGAAATCCTTATTTGGACTCATTTCTATGCAGTGTGGTTCCTATCAGGCAAAACTAAAATGTCTTTTTTTTTTCTTCCCCCGCAGTAAAACTGAACCAGGATAGTTGATGGTGTCATACAGCGAACTGCATTCTATTTGCAAGACATATAAGCAGAACAGATAAAACCATGCATTCCTTTGGAAAAAAGTACAGAACAGCAAGTTTGAAAATAAATACAATCGCACTAATTGCACTAATAGGAAGAAGAAAAAAACAGTCGTATCTATTATCTCCTTTAAAATCATGTTGGTGCACAGAAAAAATAAATACATTTTCTTCTCATACAGTGTTTTTATCTCCACTTGTGGGCTGGACTGGTACGGAAGTGGCTGATCAAATTATTTACACTAAAGGTCATCTGGCTCAGATGACTTGGAAATACAAGTTTTCCCTAAAACCGACGGGTGGCCATAGAGTTAAGAGAAAATAACATTTATTCACTGATATGAATGATGGCCTTTACTTTCCAACATTTGATGCATTGTTACTGTAAAAAAGATTGATTACAGCAGGACTGAAGTAGCATGTCATTGTCCTATGTTTTTCTAACCCCGCCGTCTGACCAACTGACCTCCTCCACACACAGATGTTGACAGATTTAACATCAGCCCTGATCATTTGTGACTGTCATGTGTTTTGATGCAGGACTCATTCAGAGTGATAGCATTGACGTATGGACCCATTTATTTAGCTGGCAGTGTTTGGATACTGCATGAGGATATTAAAAAAAAAAAAAAAAAAGCACCCCAACCCTATAAATCACTCTAGCACCAAGTTTGTTAGCAAATTCCACAGTTTATCACAGTCTTATAGACTTTTAATTCATCCCTTGTATCAGTCTACACAGCACACATTGCCATGTTTGGTTTTGGTTTTACTTTTACTACAGAAACACAGACCTGATTCTACTCATTCAACTACTCTGGCCAAACACTCATTTTGGCAGCTTCTTAATTAGAGAGACACGTCAGGCTGAGATACTGTGGAGTTATGTAACAGACATTAAACCATGTTCAATATGAAGAATTTCTTTTCGCAGCACAGTTTGACATTTAAACTTTTGTGGGATTACGGAGAATGTGATGTTGTGTATTGCTTTTATGGTAATCTTTCTTCTTTAATGCAACTAAAAATCACATTGTTCTCAAAGACACCCATGTATGTACATGTTGTTGTGGGAAGTTACACAAAAGGCCCCCTTATGCTCTTATTCATCTTAAATATACACCAAATATGCATAACATTATGACCACTTTCCTAATATGATGTAGGTCTCGCTTTTTTCTACAAAACAGTTGAGTCATCGGAGAATGGACATGGACCTTCTGAGGGTGTCTTGTGGTATCTGGCAACAGGATCTTATTAGTTGGATGTTATTGGAGAATGGTGTCCTCAGAGTTTTACAGAAAAGTTCATTATGTGGAGGAGTTTCTAGCTCTTTGCTACCAGATGAACAATTTCCTTTATTTATTAGAATGACTGTGTATAATACAAGGAGATTTCCCCCTTTAGAAAAAGACCTGTTGATTGTGTCAGAGATTGTGTTTGTGCATGTGTGCATGTAAACCCATGCTCCTCAGAGGGAAAATTCTTCTCAGTTTGGAAAATGCAGGACTTGATTGACACTTGAAAGAGATGTAATTAGTTTTGTGATTAAAACTTTA